>NC_069502.1:137420667-138020667 GCF_027579735.1 Bombina bombina | reverse complement strand
AGATAAGGTAATAAAATTTTAATTTTCCATTGTTCTCTCAAAGTACTGGTGATTGTTTTAAGGACAGATATAAGATAAAGAAGCAGGTATATTTGCACAATGTGATACAGTAATGAGATCGGATTATACCTACAAGCTCAACCCATTTTATTAGGTTGTGGCTTCAAAAGACAAAATCAGAGCTTTAATATGCACAAATAAGCCTTAAAAAGCTAATTTTCATACATTTTTTACTCTGCAGTTGGTAAAAAAAGCAATTGTAAACACATTAAGGGAAAAACTATTTTACAGTATACTGTCCCTTTAAATGAAAGCACTAATGCAATAATAATTAAACTGTAACATATTAAAGCATTTACGTTTTTACACTTTTTATGTCCCTTTAATTGCAAATATATGTCTGTGTTACAGTTTTACAGCCTGGTTTTTCTATGGTATTACAATTGCTGGTCTCCTGTACCTAAAGATTAAGAAGCCAGAACTTCCAAGGGTATATAAGGTAAAAATACAACTGTTCTTTTATGGAGAGTTACCTAAAGGTTTGAAGGGGACAGAATAGGAGCGCCAAAGGCTAAAGTTATCAATCAGGGCTATAAAAGAAACCTGCGACAGATAGTGTTGCAGTGGGCCAATAAGGTACAAAAAAATGTACAAATGAGTGGCCTGTCTAACAGATATGTATTAACCTATCTAACAAATGAATAATTGTGGTAGATATAAAAACAGATATTATTTAATTGTAGCAGATATAAAAACAGAAAAATATACAGTTTACTCAATCTGGCAAACAGATAATTATGGACCTGTTCTAAGTGTATGCCACCTAAAAGTTCTAATCTAATGACATATTAGGTATGTTACAAATGAATAACAAACAGGGAAAGCCAGATATAGTGAATTACAAATGAATAACGAACATAAGCATATAAACAATGTACAATAATACGATCAGGTGGGTACCCAAGTGGAAAAAAGCCCCTCTTGTGGCAAAAACGTTAATTAGAGAATGTGAAAATAAAAATAAAAGTAAAAATAAAAATAAAAATTGTAATAAAAATAAAAATAGTGTACACGTGTACAAAAAAGGGGGTCTCTAATGGGTGCAGTGGCAGTCTGTTCTTAAAACATATAAGTAAAAGAGTCTTGAATGGTGGTGTCCTTGGAATATCCAGAAATAATATCCTAATAGGGTGTCCTTATTAATGCTGCAACAGCCTTGGTGGTGCGGAACAGCTAGGAATAACAACCAGTGGTCACGGGACCAGAATATGCTCAGCCTGTAAAAATAAAAATAAAAACAAATGCAAAAACCATCTAACCAAGTAAGTAAAGTAGGGAATTGACTCACCAGGGAAGAATACAAGCCTCCTTAAGTAATAGTCGATACGTTTCAGCCCAGGAAGGGCCTTTCTCAAGACTTAAGGAGGTATGTGGGAACAGGGCAATATATATGTGTCACCTAACAATCATAATTTGATGAATAGAGGGAGGATTGCCGCCAAAACTGTTACGTTCGGGTTATTTCCGGTTCCGGTTTATGGACTTCCAGTTAGGCGTGATTGCGTCATTTCCGGTTTCCGTACTTCCGGTTTGGCGCAATAATTCTAGTTCTGGTTACGGAAGTGTTAGAAAATTGATGTTTAATTAAGGCAAGCAATGCCCATACATTAACAATGATTTAACAATAATTCGTATAGATATTAGGGGTGTTTATCATATGATATTAAATCAGACAGTCAAACTATTTAAGCTCAACAAGATATGTGTTACCTAAAGTAATGTTAGCACTATACCAAATATCCCTAATACATGAAATATAAACTATCAATTTAAACATAGAAAACCTATATAAAATAATGGGAATCAGAGAGACTAATGAAAAACATTAGAAAAAAGGACATATTTTAAAATCTCTTGTTAAAAGCAATTATAAAAAATAATTATAAAAATAAATAGAGGCCTGTATTCTTCCCAATTTCACTTAAATACAATTAAGTAATAATAGAGTATGCTCAATGGTGGCATAGTCTTTGGCATTGAGTCTATGAGGCTTATTTAACAACGGTCTTGTGGACCTGATTCGACAGTGCGGATCAGGTCCGCAAGACCTCGCTGAATGCGGAGAGCAATACGCTCTCCATATTCAGCATTGCACCAGCAGCCACAAGAGCTGCTGGTGCAACGCCGACCCCTGCAGACTCGCGGCCGGCCGCCAGCAGGGAGGTGTCAATCAACCCGATCGTACTCAACCGGGTTGAAATGTGGCGAAATTATGGAGCGTCGGTCTTTAGACCGCTGCTTCATAACTGCTGTTTCTGGCGAGTTTAAAGACTCGCCAGAAACACGGGCCTACAAGCTCCATACGGAGCTTGATAAATGGGCCTCTATACCTTGAACTCATCCCAGCAATTATAACAATACTGTATGTATACTCAGATATGGATGACCTATAACATAATCAATTCCATAGCTTACAAATTAGACATACAGGGAGTGCAGAATTATTAGGCAAGTTGTATTTTTGAGGATTAATTTTATTATTGAACAACAACCATGTTCTCAATGAACCCCAAAAACTCATTAATATCAAAGCTGAATATTTTTGGAAGTAGTTTTTAGTTTGTTTTTAGTTTTAGCTATTTTAGGGGGATATCTGTGTGTGCAGGTGACTATTACTGTGCATAATTATTAGGCAACTTAACAAAAACCAAATATATACCCATTTCAATTATTTATTTTTACCAGTGAAACCAATATAACATCTCAACATTCACAAATATACATTTCTGACATTCAAAAACAAAACAAAAACAAATCAGTGACCAATATAGCCACCTTTCTTTGCAAGGACACTCAAAAGCCTGCCATCCATGGATTCTGTCAGTGTTTTGATCTGTTCACCATCAACATTGCATGCAGCAGCAACCACAGCCTCCCAGACACTGTTCAGAGAGGTGTACTGTTTTCCCTCCTTGTAAATCTCACATTTGATGATGGACCACAGGTTCTCAATGGGGTTCAGATCAGGTGAACAAGGAGGCCATGTCATTAGATTTTCTTCTTTTATACCCTTTCTTGCCAGCCACGCTGTGGAGTACTTGGACGCGTGTGATGGAGCATTGTCCTGCATGAAAATCATGTTTTTCTTGAAGGATGAAGACTTCTTCCTGTACCACTGCTTGAAGAAGGTGTCTTCCAGAAACTGGCAGTAGGACTGGGAGTTGAGCTTGACTCCATCCTCAACCCGAAAAGGCCCCACAAGCTCATCTTTGATGATACCAGCCCAAACCAGTACTCCACCTCCACCTTGCTGGCGTCTGAGTCGGACTGGAGCTCTCTGCCCTTTACCAATCCAGCCACGGGCCCATCCATCTGGCCCATCAAGACTCTCATTTCATCAGTCCATAAAACCTTAGAAAAATCAGTCTTGAGATATTTCTTGGCCCAGTCTTGACGTTTCAGCTTGTGTGTCTTGTTCAGTGGTGGTCGTCTTTCAGCCTTTCTTACCTTGGCCATGTCTCTGAGTATTGCACACCTTGTGCTTTTGGGCACTCCAGTGATGTTGCAGCTCTGAAATATGGCCAAACTGGTGGCAAGTGGCATCTTGGCAGCTGCACGCTTGACTTTTCTCAGTTCATGGGCAGTTATTTTGCGCCTTGGTTTTTCCACACGCTTCTTGCGACCCTGTTGACTATTTTGAATGAAACGATTGATTGTTCGATGATCACGCTTCAGAAGCTTTGCAATTTTAAGAGTGCTGCATCCCTCTGCAAGATATTTCACTATTTTTGACTTTTCTGAGCCTGTCAAGTCCTTCTTTTGACCCATTTTGCCAAAGGAAAGGAAGTTGCCTAATAATTATGCACACCTGATATAGGGTGTTGATGTCATTAGACCACACCCCTTCTCATTACAGAGATGCACATCACCTAATATGCTTAATTGGTAGTAGGCTTTCGAGCCTATACAGCTTGGAGTAAGACAACATGCATAAAGAGGATGATGTGGTCAAAATACTCATTTGCCTAATAATTCTGCACTCCCTGTATAAGTCAGTGTGGTCTGGAAATGGGACCTTACCTAAAGGTTTGGCCTACAATACAGTAAAGATAAGTCACTTGTAAACTCATGTATATCCAAATTCAGTTGATATCATTTGCTTAAAGAAAAAAGAATGACTTGCTATTAAATGTGTAACATAAAAATATGTCATTCACTTTGATTAGTTTGCCTGCTTTTCTTGTAAATTAAATCCTAAGGAATGTACCCCCCCCCCCCCCCACTCCAATTAAGCTGCCCATATTCTATGGAATTCTGATCCCCAATCCATCTACATGTTGCAAAGTGATTGCTTGATATGTGCAGGGACTAATTTATATCTACCTCTAATTGACTAAAGCTAAGGAGATAAGATAAAGTACAATCTGGTCCTATCAAGGAACTGTGAAACAATGCAAATCTTGCTAACACAGTTTCATTTTTTTTAAATGTATTATATGCACAGGTCATGTGCAATGTATGAATAAATAAATTAAGTATTTCAAGTTGAATAACTTCATCATGACAGGTCTTAGGTACAAATGCTTATCAGATATATTACATGGAAAATTAAAATGATTAAAATGCAAACAGAAGCCCTTCATTATTAGCACACACCCTAATTTAATAATGTTATACTGATTATGGCTATAATTAGAAACACACAGGATAGGTTTTTAACCACAAATTATTCTTTATCAAGCTGTAAAGAAAGATTACACAACAATGTTCATAAAAAACATTAAATTATTAAAGGGACATGAAACTCAAAGTGTTATTTCATGATTCAGATAAAGCATGCAATTTTAAATAATTTATCTTATTGTTTAGTTCTCTTTGCATCCTTTGTTGAAAGGCTTACCTAGGTAGGCTCAGAGGCTGCTGATTGGGGGCTGCACATATATGCCTCTTGTGATTGGCTTTCCTCTAGCTCCCAGTAGTGAATTACTGCTCATTTAACAAAGGATACCAAGAGAATAAAGCAAATTAGATGATAGAAATAAATTGGAAAGTTGTTTAAAAAAATGTATGTTCTATCTGAATCATGAAAGAAAAACTTTGGGGTTTAAGTCTATTTAAGTGGGTTATGATTTATGAGGTTGCCTTAAAAGTCTAGAGACTCCACCCAACGAAAGCTCAATATGGGTGCAACCTAAAAACTTTTGGGTGCTTAAAAAACAACATTTCTTTTTGTGTAGATAATTTGCTACTATATTCTATACTCTGCATATATGTAAAAAAAAATGTATGACTTTAAGATTGCATCACATTTATGAAAAAAAAATAATGTCCCTTTAAGAAGTTTACACATCAGTATAACTGTAAAGTGTCACATTATATGTTGTGCTGTTTTTATATTGCAGGTTCCAATTATCATCCCTATTATTGTGCAGATCGCCTCTGTATTCCTTGTTATTGCTCCAATTGTCGGAAGTCCCCAGATGGAGTATCTTTACGTTGCTTTATTTATTCTCAGTGGAATTATAATTTACATTCCCTTTATCCACTACCGCTGGTCACCAAAATGCTTTCGATCAATTACTCTTCATATTCAGCTTCTGCTTGAGGTTGCACCATCTGATAAAAACAAATGAGGTCACATCAAGGGTCTGGAACCCATCATGATGGTTTTTTTTTTTCCATTTTATAAAAATATACATTTTTATATTTTCTTTAGTATTTTTGTTGTTGTTAAGTTCTTAAATTTTACAAATGGGTTTGCAATTGTTTAAAAAGCCATACAATTCAAAACTGAAATGCCCATCAATGCATAATCAAAATATTTTTTTCCCTATAAATATGGATTTTCAAAAATGCTTTCCAATACAAGTTAAGTACATGTGCAAGTGCACCCTTGTTAACCTCTTAACGACCGGGTACCCTGTACGTCGCTGGTCGTTAAGGGATTGTGTGGCTATAATAGTGCGGGTACTGCCATGAGCGGCAATACAGCGAAATTAGTCCCTCCATCAGAAAAGGCTTGCTAAAATATCTTAGTATGTGGCTATGGAAAATTGTACAGGGTACATTGCTGGTCATTAAGGGGTTAAAGCATAGCATCTTTTAAGAGAGCTGACAACTGCATGTGTTCTGCACACACCAACACAATATAAGCTGTCTGCGCAGTCGTAGTGTTTGAAGGAAAGTGCATATTTACATATGCTCCATGCACGGTCAATAGTGCATTTTACCAGAAGCATTTTTGATAATACATATATATTGGAGAAATAGTTATTTTCAAAACTGAAATACATTCATGTGAATTACAATATTAATTTTTATAATCTTTAAAATCTGATGTTCTGCTCGGCTATTCTGTTTTACAGCTTATTATAAGTATTTAAGCAATTCAATATCACCAGTCCCAATGATAACAGTGTAAAGATGAGACTAAGTAACTTGTTCAGTGGTGCCACTACTCCACTGACTAACCTAATAATGTGCAGAGATATACTCACAAACAAACCCTGGAACTTTCGCACTCCTAAGCCGCCTTCCTAAGAATTTGTAATAAAATATTTTTAACAGAAGTTGCACTATCTTTCCAAAACTTCCACGGCTGCAATGTAGATGCAATGTATAGCTCAACAGCGACACTAGTATTACATAGTGTATTTAGTATGTATATATATATATATATATATATATATATATATATATATATATATATATATATATATACCATTCTTTTTAGGATATTACACAGAATTCCAAAATCACATAATGGGGCCTAGTTATCAAGCCGTCAACCTCAAATACGCTGGAATTCCGCAGCGTATTTGTGGCGAGGCTGATTCGCCTTAGTTATCAAAGGCTTCAGACCGGCAAAAGTAGAATTTTGTGACGTAAGCTTTGATCCGCCGGACTCCGTCCGACACAGATCGATTCTTACGTCACTCCAGATGTTCCGCACAAAAGTGCGGCACAATCTCACTACTTTTGCTAGTTATCAAAAAACTAGCAGGTACGCTCGGCGCTTTTACGGCCCAGCGTACCTGGTTTTCAATCCGCCAGCCTGGAGGCGGCGGATCCCATAGGAATCAATGGGAGTCTGACCATAGCGAAAGTACAAGTTCGCTGCTGCCAGACATCCCATTGATTTCTATGGGAGCTGTCTACACCTAACACCCTAACATGTACCCCGAGTCTAAACACCCCTAATCTGCCCCCCCTACACCGCCGCAACTAAATAAAGTTATTACCCCCCAAACCGCCGCTCCCGGAGCCCACCGCCACCTACATTATACCTATTAACCCCTATCCTGCCCCCTCTATACCGCCGCCCTCTGTAATAAAGTTATTAACCCCTATCCTGCCGATCCCGCACCTCGCTGCAAATAAATAAATAGTTTAACCCCTAAACCGACGCTCCCTGAACCCGCCGCAACCTATCTTAAATTTATTAACCCCTATCCTGTCCCCCCCTACACCGTCGCCACCTATAATACATTTATTAACCCCTATCCTGCCCCCCACTACACCGCCGCCACTGTAATAAAATTATTAACCCCTAAACCTAAGTCTAACACTAACCCTAACACCCCCCTAACTTAAATATTAATTAAATACATCTAAATCATATTTATATTATTAACTAAGTTAATCCTATTTAAAACTAAATACTTACCTATAAAATAAACCCTAATATAGCTACAATATAAATAATAATTATATTGTAGCTATCTTAGGATTTATTTTTATTTTACAGGTACCTTTCAATTTATTTTAACTAGGTACAATAGCTATTAAATAGTTATTAACTATTTAATAGCTTACCTAGCTAAAATAAAGAGAAATTAACCTGTAAAATAAAAACTAACCTAAGTTACAATTACACCTAACACTACACTATACTTTATTAAATTATTCCTATTTAAAACTAAATACTTACCTGTAAAATAAACCCTAAGATAGCTACAATGTAATTAATAATTACATTGTAGCTATTTTAGGATTTATATTTATTTTACAGGTAACTTTGTATTTATTTTAGCTAGTTAGAATAGTTATTAAATAGTTATTAACTATTTAATAACTACCTAGCTAAAAGAAATACAAAATTACCTGTAAAATAAATCCTAACCTAAGTTACAATTAAACCTAACACTACACTATCATTAAATTAATTAATTAAACTACCTACAAATAACTAGAATTAAATACAATTACATAAACTAACTAAAGTACAAAAAATAAAAAAAGCTAAGTTACAAAAAAAAAAAAAAAAAGTTACAAACATTTAAAAACATATTACAACAATTTTAAGCTACTTACACCTAATCTAAGCCCCCTAATAAAATAACAAACCCCCCCAAAATAAAAAAAATGCCCTACCCTATTCTACATTAAAAAGTAAACAGCTCTTTTGCCTTACCAGCCCTTAAAAGGGCCCTTTGTGCGGGCATGCCCCAAAGTTCAGCTCTTTTGCCTGTAAAAGAAAAATACAACCCCCCCCAACATTAAAACCCACCACCCACATACCCCTAATCTAACCCAAACCCCCCTTAAAATAACCTAACACTAATCCCCTGAAGATCATCCTACCTTTAGTTGTCTTCACTCAGCCGAGCCACCGATGGAACTGAAGAGGACATCTGGACCGGCAGAAGTTATCCTCCAAGGGGCGCTGAAGAAATCTTCCATCCGATGAAGTGATCCTCCAAGCGGCGCTGAAGAAATCTTCCATCCGGGCGAGGTCATCTTCCAAGAGGCGCTGAAGAAGTCTTCTATCCGGGCGAGGTCATCGTCGAAGCCGGGTCTTGAATCTTCATCCCGCCGACGTGGAACATCCTCCTTTCCCGACGAACTACCGTTGAATGAAGGCTCCTTTAAGGGACGTCATCCAAGATGGCGTCCCTTCAATTCCGATTGGCTGATAGGATTCTATCAGCCAATCAGAATTAAGGTATGAAAAATCTGATTGGCTGATGGAATCAGCCAATCAGATTCAAGTTCAATCCGATTGGCTGATCCAATCAGCCAATCAGATTGAGCTCGCATTCTATTGGCTGTTCCGATCAGCCAATAGAATGCAAGCTCAATCTGATTGGCTGATTGGATCAGCCAATTGGATTGAACTTGAATCTGATTGGCTGATTCCATCAGCCAATCAGATTTTTCATACCTTAATTCCGATTGGCTGATAGAATCCTATCAGCCAATCGGAATTGAAGGGACGCCATCTTGGATGACGTCCCTTAAAGGAGCCTTCATTTGTCGGTAGTTCGTCGGGAAAGGAGGACGTTCCGCGTCGGCGGGATGAAGATTCAAGACCCGGCTTCGACGATGACCTCGCCCGGATAGAAGACTTCTTCAGCGCCTCTTGGAAGATGACCTCGCCCGGATGGAAGATTTCTTCAGCGCCGCTTGGAGGATCACTTCATCGGATGGAAGATTTCTTCAGCGCCCCTTGGAGGTTAACTTCTGCCGGTCCGGATGTCCTCTTCAGTTCCATCGGTGGCTCGGCTGAGTGAAGACAACTAAAGGTAGGATGATCTTCAGGGGATTAGTGTTAGGTTATTTTAAGGGGGGTTTGGGTTAGATTAGGGGTATGTGGGTGGTGGGTTTTAATGTTGGGGGGGGTGTATTTTTCTTTTACAGGCAAAAGAGCTGAACTTTGGGGCATGCCCCCACAAAAGGCCCTTTTAAGGGCTGGTAAGGCAAAAGAGCTGTTTACTTTTTAATGTAGAATAGGGAAGGGCATTTTTTTATTTTGGGGGGGTTTGTTATTTTATTAGGGGGCTTAGATTAGGTGTAAGTAGCTTAAAATTGTTGTAATATGTTTTTAAATGTTTGTAACTTTTTTTTTTTTTGTAACTTAGTTAGTTTATGTAATTGTATTTAATTGTAGTTATTTGTAGGTAGTTTAATTAATTAATTTAATGATAGTGTAGTGTTAGGTTTAATTGTAACTTAGGTTAGGATTTATTTTACAGGTAATTTTGTATTTCTTTTAGCTAGGTAGTTATTAAATAGTTAATAACTATTTAATAACTATTCTAACTAGCTAAAATAAATACAAAGTTACCTGTAAAATAAATATAAATCCTAAGATAGCTACAATGTAATTATTAATTATATTGTAGCTATATTAGGGTTTATTTTACAAGTAAGTATTTAGTTTTAAATAGGAATAATTTATTAAAGTATAGTGTAGTGTTAGGTGTAATTGTAACTTAGGTTAGTTTTTATTTTACAGGTTAATTTCTCTTTATTTTAGCTAGGTAAGCTATTAAATAGTTAATAACTATTTAATAGCTATTGTACCTAGTTAAAATACATTGAAAGGTACCTGTAAAATAAAAATAAATCCTAAGATAGCTACAATATAATTATTATTTATATTGTAGCTATATTAGGGTTTATTTTATAGGTAAGTATTTAGTTTTAAATAGGATTAACTTAGTTAATAATATAAATATGATTTAGATGTATTTAATTAATATTTAAGTTAGGGGGGTGTTAGGGTTAGTGTTAGACTTAGGTTTAGGGGTTAATAATTTTATTACAGTGGCGGCGGTGTAGTGAGTGGCAGGATAGGGGTTAATAAATTTATTATAGGTGCCGACGGTGTAGGGGGGGCAGGATAGGGGTTAATAAATTTAAGATAGGTTGCGGCGGGTTCAGGGAGCGGCGGTTTAGGGGTTAAACAATTTTTTTATTTGCGGCGAAGTGCGGGATCAGCAGGATAGGGGTTAATAACTTTATTACAGAGGGCGACAGTATAGGGGGGCAGGATAGGGGTTACTAGGTATAATGTAGGTGGCAGCTGTGTCCGGGAGCGGCGGTTTAGGGGTTAATACATTTATAAGACTTGCGGCGGGGTCTAGGAGCGGCGGTTTAGGGGTTAATACATTTTTAATAGTTGCGGCGGGGTCTAGGAGTGGCAGTTTAGGGGTTAGTAACTTTATTTCGTTGCGGGGGGTTCCGGGGGCGCCGGTAAAGGGGGTAGAACAGTGCAGTTTAGTGTGGGTGCTTAGTGACAGGCTAGCAAGAAAGCTGTCAAACAGCCGAAGAGCAGCGAGATCATATGAGTGATAACTCTCACAGTCCGCTGCTTATTGCCCCGCGGCTTTTTGACAGCTTTTTTTGATAACTTAGGCGTATTTTTTCAGGTCCGCGGCGAAGGTAGGCGAGCTTAGGCGGGCGTATTGGGCCGGCGAAGGCAGAAAAGTTGACGGCTTGATAACTACCCCCCAATGGCTTTACATCTAATTGGCCTTAGTCATAGGTTGATAGCTGAGAGGTGCATTGGGGTTTGTGGTGGTTTAGGGGTTAATAATGATTAGGGGTTAACACAGGGGTGTATTTTGCATTGGAGGTTCAGGCAATTTAAGGGGGTGTTTTTGTTGTTGTTGCAATGTACATTGTGGCAGTTTAGAGTTTAAAAGCAGCAATTTCTGTGGCAGTTTAGGGGTTAATAGTAGACAGGGGGTTTAGCAAGGGACAGGGTTGTGTTGAGGATTGTGGTAGTTTAGAGGTTAACAGTAATCATTGTAGGGGCTGTGATGGTTGCTGTGGCAGTTAAGGAGTTAATAGCCGTGGGGCTCCTGCATTGGTCTATTGGTAGTTGAGGTGGATTGCAGTGGTTAGGGATTTTAGCATATCATTTTTTGTTTTGTGTTTTATGGGTTAGTAGTGGTTAATGGGGTATAGAGGGTGATTGTGGTAGTTTAGGGTTTAATAGTGCTTAGAGTTTTAGCAAATGTCAAGTTATTGATTTTTTGCTTTATACTAATCAGCACCTTATTCTGTATTATACATCACTTCTCTTTTACATTCTCAGAAGCATTTCTTATCCGAGCACTACTAAAGTATTCCCAAAAAAGGAAAATACCAATATTTCAGCTGGAAGAGTCATACTTTTAAAGTGATGGTAAATTTGCCCAATATAGAAATACTAAATGTAATCCTTGCAATCTTTTATGATAAGTTTAATTCATCATCTTTTGTTTTATTTTTTTGTGCTTAAATTTAATCATTTACATTGCCAAGCCTAACTGTTGCACCTCTGTCCGTCCTTCGTTAAACTGCCTTTTTTTTTATTTTACTGAGCACCTCTGCAACAAGATTTTTTTCTTGCAGAGCTGTACAGCACGCAAATTTATTGCTGCTGGAAAACATCAGTAAAACAAAAAAAGGCAGTTTAATGTAGGGCGGAGGGAGGTCCGACAGACTTTGTAAAGTAAATGGTTAACTTTAATTTAGCACAAACCCCCAAAAAGTTGATGAATGAAACTTATAATAAAAGATTGCAAGAATTAAAATGTATTATTTCTATTTCGGGCAAATTTACTATCACTTTAAACCAGTAGTTTTCAAAGTGTGAGGCGAACCTCCTAGAGCAAATAAGGGGAGGCACAGGAGCAGTGACACTTCATACTACTTCACACTTTCCTATGGAAACCACAAGCAGCAGTTGGCAAAAGATAGAACTTTTTTTTTTATTGATGACAAATAATAGATAGGAATAGCAAAGTGCAAATTGAAATGTGAGTTAAACAGTCTTTTGGTTGAGCAGAATCAGTTATTTTCCATTAAACAGAAAAAATAAAGTAACATCTATTATGGGGGGTCGCTGTCTTGTAAATTTTGGCAGGGGGAGCCCCACCGCCTAAGACTTTGAAAACCCCTGCTTTAAAGTGACACTCAAGTCAACACTAAACTTTCATTATTTAGATACAGAGCACAATTTTAAACAACTTTCCAATTATCTTCCATTATCTAAATGTGCAGTCTTTTTATATGCACACTTTCTGAGGCACCTGCACCTACTGAGCATGTGCAAGATTTACAGAATATAAGTATATGCATTTGTGATTGGCTGATGGCTGTCACATGATGCAGTGGAAGGGAAAATAGAACTAACTTTAAATTGTGTTAGAAAGAAATTTACTACTCATATGAAACTCAAACTAAGTGCTTTTGCATTGTCCTTTTATTATGCACTAACTGATTATGCTAGTCTACTGTGTTTAGTGGTCCTTTAACCTATAGAGACATCAGTAGCAATTGTTGCAAAATTACACTTTGGGCCAGATTACAAGTGGAGCGCTATCTTAATATGCACCCAAAAAGGAGCAAATTTGCCTGGCTTTATAAGTTTATATAAATTTGGCAAGCCTGGAATATCTTTATGTTGCTCTCGTTATTCTCAGTAGTATTATAATTTACATTCCCTTTGTCCACTACCGATGGTCAACACAAAATGCTTTCAATCTATTACTCTTCATCTTCAACTTCTGATTGAGGTTGCACCATCTGATAAAAACAAATGAGGTCATATCAAGGGTCTTGAATCCATCATGATGTTTTTCAATTTTATAAAAAATTTCTTTCCTAAGATATGGTGAGTCCACGGCTTGAGTAATTACTGTTGGGAATATCACTCATGGCCAGCAGGAGGAGGCAAAGAGCACCACAGTTAAACTGCTAAGTATTACTTCCTTACCCACAACCCTCAGTCATTCTCTTTGCCTTTGGTGCATGGAGGAGGTGAAGTTTAGGTGTCTGAAGAAAAATTTTAATTTCATCTACAAGCAAGTTTTGGGGTATAGCCGTATTCCACATCATTCCTTGCAGTCGGGGAGTGGTGACTTTAAAGCAGTTAGGAACTTGTAAAGAGGTACTTACTACGTTTTCCTAACAATTGCTGCCCTAGTTTAGAAAGCCAGAGTTGGCTACTCTGTTCTTTCTTTTACAAAGGTCTCTGTGAAGAACTATCGGCTAGATTACAAGTTTTTCGTTTTGAGCTGTGCGGTGCTAACGAGCAGTTTTCTCTCACCGCTCACTTACCTACAGCGCTGGTATTACGGGTTTTTACAAACCCGGCGTTAAAAGGCAAGAAGTGAGCGTGAGAAAAATTTTGCTCCTCACCGCACTCCAATACCAGCGCTGCTTAAGTCAGGGGTGAGCTGCTCGTACGTGCTTGTGCACGATTTCCCCATAGGAATCAACGGGGAGAGCCGGCTGAGAAAAAGTCTAACACCTGCAAAAAAGCAGCGTAAAACTCAGTAACGCAGCCCCATTGATTCCTATGGGGAAACACATATTATGTTTACACCTAACACCCTAACATGAACCTCGAGTCTAAACACCCCTAATCATACACTTATTAACCCCTAATCTGCCGCCCCCAACATCGCCGACACCTGCATTATATTTTTTAACCCCTAATCTGCCGCTCCGGACACCGCCTCCACCTACATTATAGTTATGAACCCCTAATCTGCTGCCCCCAACATCACCGACACCTACATTATATTTATTAACCCCTAATCTGCCGCCCCCAATGTCACTGCAACCTACCTACACTTATTAACCCCTAATCTGCCGCCCCCAACGTCGCCGCCACTATACTAAATGTATTAACCCATAAACCTAAGTCTAACCCTAATCCTAACACCCCCTAACTTAAATATAATTTAAATACATCTAAATAAAATTACTATAATTAACTAAATTATTCATATTTAAAACTAAATACCTATAAAATAAACCCTAAGCTAGCTACAATATAACTAAAAGTTACATTGTAACTAGTTTAGGGTTTATTTTTATTTTACAGGCAAGTTTGTATTTATTTTAACTAGGTAGAATAGTTATTAAATAGTTATTAACTATTTAATAACTACCTAGCTAAAATAATAACTACCTAGCTAAAATAAAGACAAAAGTACCTGTAAAATAAAACCTAACCTAAGTTACAATAACACCTAACCTTACACTACAATTAAATAAATTAACTAAATTAAATACAATTACCTAAATTAAATTAGCTAAAGTACAAAAAAACAAAACACTAAATTACAGAAAATAATAAACAAATTACAGATATTTAAACTAATTACACCTAATCTAATAGCCCTATCAAAATAAAAAAATCTCCCCCACACAGTCTTGATAAAGGCGCCCTATGCAGCGCTGAAACGCGTAGAATATCGACATCGAGTGTGGATACTATTGGCTCCAGCCGAGGAACTACAGGAAACACTCCCCCCACGATCCGGTTACCTGATAGGTCCTCCGTGTACCACGTCAGACGGACATCACACACTCCTGGGTAGGAAGTAGCAGCGGAGGATTTCAAACGGCAACCCGCCAACTGGAGAAACATCCAACTAAGTTTGCTAAACAGAGGCACTCTTCCCAGAACCCACGGAGCTACAAGGAGGCTCACACCACGGAGGTAAGGAATATCGGAGGTCCGGTTAGGGGGAGTCCAACTACCATTCTTTCACACTTGGGGATTTTAATCATTAACGGACATTTGTGATATTAAAGTTGTGGCCACAACTTAAGAACATTCTTATCAGATATACATCATAGATGGATATATAATATCTGGACTTTACACCGTGCTCTAATATGTATGCTTATGCAAAAATCTACAGTATATGATATAATTCTATATATGCTTATAACACCAGAATCCAGTTTTTAACCAAGTTTTTTTAGTAAAAAATAATTCATATAATCGTCTACCTTTTTATTTCATTTTGTGCAAAGTATATTTTATATAACTGTCGAAATACCATAGATATCCCGCATCTAATTCATCACCTATTGCAGTAAATATTTTACGCAAAAGCCTATATAAAATAAGAGAACCTGAAATTAGCAATACTAAATTAGCAATTGTGCGAATGGATTAAAACTTACATATATATGTACACGCTCACTTTATTTCACACTTTTTCACTACAATAAAAAACTAAATTGTTGCATCCACTCTATAATTATATTGCAACTAGATAATCTTATTGTTGCCACCAAGAGAACAAACCACTACAAATCTTTTTCTTACCAGTTTATTTAACACGAGGAAAGTAATGTGTACAAGCGTTTCACGCATTAAGTATTTTTAAAGTATCTTTTACAGCATTTTTTATGCATTCACAATAATATGCATATGCATATCATCCATTGAAAATAATTTTATGGGAACACTTTGAATCATTTATGAAATAGAGTAAATATATAAAATTCACAGTCACAGTCCAACTCACAGCTCCTTTGAGCGCTCCCAACCCCCACCTAGATTATTGGGAGCATATCAGACTTGGGGAAGCAAGTTGAGTCTGATCTAGCATCACTCCACACACCTTTCTCAAACTATTTAATAACTACCTAGCTAAAATAAAGACAAAAGTACCTGTAAAATAAAACCTAACCTAAGTTACAATAACACCTAACCTTACACTACAATTAAATAAATTAACTAAATTAAATACAATTACCTAAATTAAATTAGCTAAAGTACAAAAAAACAAAACACTAAATTACAGAAAATAATAAACAAATTACAGATATTTAAACTAATTACACCTAATCTAATAGCCCTATCAAAATAAAAAAGCCCCCCCCCAAAATAAAAAAAACCCTAGCCTAAACTAAACTATCAATAGCCCTTAAAAGGACCTTTTGCGGGACATTGCCCCAAAGTAATCAGCTCTTTTACCTGTAAAAAAAAATACAAACAACCCCCCCAACAGTAAAACCCACCACCCACACAACCAGCCCCCCAAATAAAATACTATCTAAAAAAAACTAAGCTCCCCATTGCCCTGAAAGGGCATTTGGATGGGCATTGTCCTTAAATAGAATTCTATCAGCCAATCGGAATTAAGGTAGAAAAAATCCTATTGGCTGATGCAATCAGCCAATAGGATTGAAGTTTAATCCTATTGGCTGATCCAATCAGCCAATAGGATCAAGCTTGCATTCTATTGGCTGTTCCAATCAGCCAATAGAATGCAAGCTCAATCCTATTGGCTTATTGCATCAGACAATAGGATTTTTTCTACCTTAATTCCGATTAGCTGATAGAATTCTATCAGCCAAACAGAATCTAAGGGACGCCATCTTAGATGAGGTCACTTAAAGGAACCATCATTCTGTAAGAAGCCGTCGTTTGAAGAGGATGCTCCGCGTCGGATGTCTTGAAGATGGAGCCACTCCGTGTTGGATGGATGAAGATAGAAGATGCCGTCTGGATGAAGACTTCTGCCCGTCTGGAGGACCACTTTGCCCGGCTTGGATGAAGACTTCTCCCGGCTTCATTGAGGACTTCGGCCCGGTTAGATGAAGACTTCTGCTGCTCCCTTGAGGATGGATGTCTGGTCTTCAGAACTGTAAGTCGATCTTCAGGGGGTTAGTGTTATGTTTTTTTTAAGGGTGTATTGGGTGGGTTTTATTTTTTAGATTAGTGTTTGGGCCGCAAAATAGCTAACTGCCCTTTTAAGGGCAATGCCCATCCAAATGCCATTTTCAGGGCAATGGGAAGCTTAGTTTTTTTTAGATAGTATTTTATTTGGGGGGTTGGTTGTGTGGGTGGTGGGTTTTACTGTTGGGGGGGGTTGTTTGTATTTTTTTTACAGGTAAAAGAGCTGATTTCTTTTGGGCAATGCCCTGCAAAAGGCCCTTTTAAGGGCTATTGGTAGTTTAGTTTAGGCTAGGGTTTTTTTTTATTTTAGGGGGGCTTTTTTTTTATTTTGATAGGGCTATTAGATTAGGTAAATAAAAAGAGAGAAGCGCACAACCTGGAAACGAACAACAGCATAATTGCTTGTTCTATGGCTAGTTACCACCCAAGAATCAGCCTCTTTTTGCTCAACATGTGCCTTTCACAGAGAATAACTTTCCTGAAGCATATCAGTCTGATCCTGACTTCACAGTACAGTCTAGCCCCGAAATACCAGGCAATCCCTCTCTGAACGAGAGAAACAGCAAAACCCCAAACTTACGTTTCGGCCTATTGTGGGCCTCGTCAGGGAGGTGCAGCCATATCCCTCTAGGCACACTGAGCAACGGGTCCACGTCTGGATTCCCGCATCACACTTAGGGAGACTTCCCAAAATGTCATAATTTGCATAAATAAAAAGAGAGATGCGCTCAACCTGGAAACAAACAATAGCATAATAGCTTGTTCTATGGCTAGTTACCACCCAAGAAGCATCCTCTTTTTGCTCAACATGTGTCTTTCACAGAGAAGAACTTTCCTGGAGCATATCAGTCTGATCCTGACTTTACAGTACAGTCCAGCCCCGAAATATCAGACAATCCTTCTCTGAACGAAAGAAACAGCAAAACCCCAGATGTACATTTCGGCCTATTGTGGGCCTCGTCAGTGAGGTGCAGCCATATCCCTCTAAGCACACTGAGCAATGGGTCCATGTCTGGATTCCCTCATCACACTTAGGGAGACTTCCCAAAATGTCATAATTTGCATAAATAAAAAGAGAGAAGCTCTAAACCTGGAAAAGAACAATAGCATAATAGCTTGTTCTATGGCTAGTTACCACCCAAGAAGCAGCCTCTTTTTGCTCAACATGTGCCTTTCACAGAGAAGAACTTTCCTGAAGCATATCAGTCTGATCCGGACTTCACAGTACAGTCCAGACCCGAAATACCAGACAATCCTTCTCTGAACGAGAGAAACAGCACATGTTGAGCAAAAAGAGGCTGCTTCTTGGGTGGTAACTAGCCATAGAACAAGCTATTATGCTATTGTTCTTTTCCAGGTTTAGTGCTTCTCTCTTTTTATTTATGCAAATTATGACATTTTGGGAAGTCTCCCTAAGTGTGATGCGGGAATCCAGACGTGGACCCATTGCTTAGTGTGCCTAGAGGGATATGGCTGCACCTCACTGACGAGACCCACAATAGGCCGAAACGTACGTCTGGGGTTTTGCTGTTTCTCCCGTTCAGAGAGGGATTGCCTGGTATTTCAGGGCTGGACTGTACTGTGAATTCAGGTTCAGACTGATATGCTTCAGGAAAGTTCTTCTCTGTGAAAGGCACATGTTGAGCAAAAAGAGGCTGCTTCTTGGGTGGTAACTAGCCATAGAACAAGCTATTATGCTATTGTTCGTTTCCAGGTTGAGCGCTTCTCTCTTTTTATTTATGCAAATTATGACATTTTGGGAAGTCTCCCTAAGTGTGATGCGGGAATCCAGACGTGGACCCGTTGCTCAGTGTGCCTAGAGGGATATGGCTGCACCCCACTGACGAGGCCCACAATAGGCCGAAATGTACGTCTTGGGTTTTGCTGTTTCTCTCGTTCAGAGAGGGATTGCCTGGTATTTTGAGGCTGGACTGTACTGTGAAGTCAGGATCAGACTGATATGCTTCAGGAAAGTTCTTCTCTGTGAAAGGCACATGTTGAACAAAAAGAGGCTGTTCTTGGGTGGTAACTAGCTATAGAACAAGCTATTATGCTATTGTTCATTTCCAGGTTGAGCAATTCTCTCTTTTTATTTATGCAAAGTATGACATTTTGGGAATTCTCCCTAAGTGTGATGCGGGAATGCAGACGTGGACCCGTTGCTCAGTGTGCCTAGAGGGATATGGCTGCACCTCACTGACGAGGCCCACAATAGGCTGAAACGTACGTCAGAGGTTTTGCTGCTTCTCTCGTCCAGAGAGGGATTGCCTGGTATTTCGGGGCTGGACTGTACTGTGAAGTCAGGATCAGACTGATATGCTTCAGGAAAGTTCTTCTTTGTGAAAGGCACATGTTGAGCAAAAAGAGGCTGCTTCTTGGGTGGTAACTAGCCATAGAACAAGCTATTATGCTATTGTTCGTTTCCAGGTTGAGCGCTTCTCTCTTTTTATTTATGCTATTATATTAGGTGTAATTAGTTTAAATATCTGTAATTTGTTTATTTTCTGTAATTTAGTGTGTTTTTTTGTACTTTAGCTAATTTAATTTAGGTAATTGTATTTAATGTATTTAATTATAGTGTAGTGTTAGGTGTAATTGTAACTTAGGTTAGGTTTTATTTTACAGGTACTTTTGTATTTATTTTAGCTAGGTAGTTATTAAATAGTTAATAACTATTTAATAACTATTCTACCTAGTTAAAATAAATACAAACTTGCCTGTAAAATAAAAATAAACCCTAAGCTAGTTACAATATAACTATTAGTTATATTGTAGCTAGCTTAGGGTTTATTTTATAGGTAAGTATTTAGTTTTAAATAGGAATAATTTAGTTAATTATAGTAATTTTTATTTAAATGTATTTAAATTATATTTAAGTTAGGGGGTGTTAGGGTTAGGGTTAGACTTAGATTTAGGGGTTAATACATTTAATATAGTAGCGGCGACGTTGGGGGCGGCAGATCAGGGGTTAATAAATGTAGGTAGGTGGCGTCGATGTAAGGGACGGCAGATTAGGGGTTAATAATATTTAACTAATGTTTGCGAGGCGGGAGTGCGGCGGTTTAGGGGTTAAAAATGTATTATAGTGTTTGCTATGCGGAAGGGCCTCGGTTTAGGGGTTAATAGGTAGTTTATGGGTATTAGTGTACTTTTTAGCACTTTAGTTATGAGTTTTATTTTACGGCGTTGTACCATAAAACTCTTAACTACTGACTTTTAAATGCGTTAGGACTCTTGACGGGGTAGGGTGTACCGCTCACTTTTTGGCCTCCCAGGACAAGCTAGTAATACCGGCGCTATGGAAGTCCCATTGAAAATAGACTTTACAAAGTTTACGTAAGTCGGTTTGCGGTAAGGCCAAAAAAGTGTGCGGTGACCCTAAACCTTCAAGACTCTTAATAGCAGTGGGCGTAAAAAAGCAGCGTTAGGACCTGTTAACGCTGCTTTTTTTACCCTAACGCACAACTCGTAATCTAGCCATAAGTCTTCTCATACCTTGTAACTGTCTACATGCCGGACAGCGGAGCAGGTAAGTGCTTTTTCTTCCAGTTGGGGAGATCATGCACTTAACAAATTAAAAGACACTGCTTTTTTTATTGGGACATAGATAATCCTGTTGTATGGGTTACACTGGGGCATGAAGCAGGCACTGTAGCATGTGTGAGACTAACATTTAAACTCTTTTAAAAAGAAAGGGTAAAATGTTTTTATTAGGTTTTATTTTCTGACACATGTTTACTTGATAAAACAATACAAGTTTAAACTGAAAGTAAGGCTGAATTTTCTATTTCAGCAGCTTATTAATCTCCCCTTTGCTTTAAAATGAAATGATGCAACATTTTAAACTGTCCGGTTTGAAAAACGGATATTTCTGGTACTCAGTGTACCAGGAAGCTATTTTTAGTGCCTCTCTGTGTCGCAGCAGTAACTTGAGCTCGGCAGTTGTGGTCACATGACCGGCTTTACTTCATAACGTTTCTGAGGAAAAAGTTGTTTTTCTCAATTTCTGGGTGATCCGGTCTTAATTGGTAGCGGTAAGGCACCTCAGTAATTGAGGTGTGGGGTTGCCTGAGGGGTATTTTAGAAGTGTATTTGATGTTTATTAAAAGTTTTTTCTTAACTTCTCTCACATAATTTTAACTGGGGATCGATCCTAATTTGGGATAAAATTTAAAGTGTATTTTTTCCTTGGCTTATTTTAATTGAATATTAAAATTATTCAAACTTATCTGTACAAGTTTATTTACTGCTTCACAACATGTCTGATATGGAGCAAGAGCCTGCTCTCATGTATTCATGCTTATTATGTTTAGTTGCACAAATTGCAGCTCCTATGCAATTTTGTTCTTCATGTGTCAAGAAAACCTTGCAAAATAAAGGTAAGATTTTTGAGCCTAATGTCTCTCAGGATGATGCTGTTAAAATAATATCTCAGCTTTCTCCTGCTACGTCCCAAGCCTCAATGGCGTCAGATGCAGTGCCCTGCGGTTCCTCTATAACACCTAGTGGAGTTTATTTAAAAGCAGAAATTGCTGCCCAGGTATCTTCAGCAGTATCTGCGGCATTAGCTGCCATTCCCAGATTACAGGGAAAACGCAAGATTAAATCTAGAAATTCAGAAAGTAAGGTGCCTGTCTTCAGTTCTGTTTCCCAAGTCGCCCTTTCTCATAAGTCTGATGAGGAAGATACATTGGGACTTTCTGAGGGTGAAATCTCAGATTTGAACAGTATAATTCCTTCTTCTGAGACTAAGGTGGTATCCTTCAGATTTAAGCTTGAACACCCTTGTGTATTGTTAAAGTAGGTTTTAGCTACTTTAGATTACTCCGATACCCCTGACGTTGTCACTCCTAAGAAATCAAGTAAACTTAATAGTTTCTTTGATGAACCTTCCACTTTGAAAGTTTTTCCTGTGCTAGGGAGATTATTTTACAGGAATGGGAGAAACCAGGGGTGTTATTTTCCCTGTCTCCCATTTTTAAGAAAATGTTTCCTGTGGAAGACTCCATTAAAGACCCTTGGTAACTAAAGTTGAAGGGGCCATTTCCACTCTGGCTAAGAGAACCACTATTCCTATTGAGGATAGCTGCTCTTTTAAGGATCTAATGGACAAGAAGCTGGAGGCTTATTTAAAAAAGATATGTTCATCAAGGTCTCCAATGGCAACCTGCGTTGTGTGTTGCCCCCTTGACTAGTGCGGCATCTTATTGATTTGATGCCTTGTCTGATTCTCTTCAAATAGAGACTTCCTTGGATGAAATTCAAGATAGGATTAAAGCTCTTTAGTTGCAGATGCCATTTTACAGGTTGCTAGACTAGGAGCTAAAACTTCTAGTTTTGCTGTCCTAGCCTTCAGGGCGTTATGGTTGAAATCCTGGTCTGCGGACGTTTCCTCTAAAGTCCAGCTTCTGGCGATTCCTTAAAAGGGCAAAACCTTGTTTGGACCCAGTTTGGCAGAAATTATCTCTGATATTAGGAGTGGAAAAGGGTCTTTTCTACCTCAAGATAAGAAGAATAGGCCTAAAGGACGTCAGAGTAATTTTCGTTCTTTTCGTAACTTCAGAGGAAAGCCTTCCCCTTCTTCTTCCAAGAAGAAACAAACCAAGTCTTCTTGGCACCCCAAATCAGTCTTGGAACAAGGGGAAGCAATCAAAGAAACCCACAGCTGATTCCAAATCAATATGAAGGGTTTGCCCCCGATCCGGCCTTCGGATCAGGTGGGGGGCAGACTTTCTCAGTTCTATCAAGCCTGGATACAAGATGTCCCAGATCCCTGGACTGTGGTCATAGTATCCCAGGTTACAAATTGGAATTCAAGACTTTTCCTCCCAGAGGCAGATTCATTCTCTCAAGATTTTCTGCAGACCAGATAAAGAGAGAGGTGTTCTTGAAATGTACACAACATTTTTCCTCCCTGGGAGTGATAGTTCCAGTGCAGGAGTAGGGTCTCGGGTTCTACTCCAAACTATTTGTGGTTCCCAAAAAAGAGGGAATTTTCCATCCCATTCTAGACTTGAAGTGTCTAAACAAGTTTCTCAAAGTTCCATCCTTGAAGATGGAGACTATACACTCCATTTTTCCTTTAGTACAAGAGAGTCAGTTCATGACAACCATAGACCTAAAGGATGCGTATCTTCATTTTCCTATTCACAGGAACCATCACAGATTCCTTAGATTTTCCTTTCTGGACAAACATTTCCAGTTTGTAGCCCTTCCATTTGGTCTAGCCACGGCTCCCAAAATGTGTTCAAAGTTTCTGGGGGCTTTTTTGACAGTGATCCGTTCTCGTGGAATTGCTGTGGCACCCTACCTGGATGACATATTGGTTCAGGCTCCATCTTTTCAACAAGCAAAATCTCACACAGAGATATTGTTGTCTTTTCTTCGTTTCCACGGATGGAACGTGAATCTGGAAAAAAGCTCCCTTTCCCCTGCTACAAGAGTAGTGTTCTTAGGGACCATAATAAATTCTCTATTGATGAAGATTTTTCTGACAGAGGTCAGGATAAACAAAATCATTTCCTCTTGCCTCTCTCTTCAGGCTACTGCTTATCCTTCAGTGGCTCAATCTATGGAGGTAATCGGTCTGATGGTGGCTTCCATGGACATCATTCCTTTTGCTCAATTACATTTGAGAGCTCTCCAGTTGTGCATGTTTAAGAAAATGGTATGGCGACCATGCAAATCTATCTCAAAGAATAGAGTTAAATCAGTCATCAAGGGATTCTGTCCCATCCTGGATTTCTCAGGAACATCTGTCTCAGGGCACATGCTTTCAGAGACCTTCCTGGGTGATCGTGACCATATACGCCAGCCTGCTGGGCTGGGGAGCAGTATTGAACTTGTTAAAAGCTCAGGGCCTTTGGACTCGGGAGGAGTTTGCTCTTCCCATCAACATCTTGGAGTCAAGGGCAATTTACAATGCTCTGTTGGCTTGGCCTCAGTTGTCCTCAGCTCTGTTTATAAGGTTCCAGTCAGACAACATAACCTCTGTGGTTTACGTCAATCACCAGGGAGGAACTCTAAGTTCCTTAGCCATGAAGGAGGTTACTTGGATTCTTCAGTGGGCAGAGACCCACAATTGCTGTCTATCTGCCATCCACATTCCAGAAGTAGGCAACTGGGAAGTGGATTTTCTGAGCAGACAGACTTTTCATCCTGGGGAGTGGGAACTCCATCCGGAGTTGTTTTCCAGCTTAGTCCTCAAATAGGGGGTGCCGGAGTTAGATCTGATGGCATCCCGTCAGAACACCAAGCTTCCAAGGTATGGTTCAAGGTCAAGAGATCCGCAGGCCGTTCTGATAGATGCTCTGGTGGTTCCTTGGGTTTTCAGGTTGGCATACCTGTTTCCTCCATTTGCTTTTCTTCCACAAGTCATTGCTCGTATCAAACAGAAAACGATGTTGGTGATTCTAATAGCCCCTGCATGGCCTTGCACTATCTGGTTTGCAGACCTAGTAGAGAGAGATGTCATCTCTCCCACCTTGGAGACTACCTCTGAGGAAGGACCTCCTGATTCAGGGTCTCTTCCTTCATCCAAATCTCATTTCTCTGAAGCTGACTGCTTGGAGATTGAACGCTTAATTCTGTCTAAGCGTGGTTTTCCTGAGTCGGTCATTGAGACCATGATTCAGGCTTGCAAGCCTGTTACTAGAAAGATTTACCATAAGATATGGCGTAAATATCTTTATTGGTGTGAATCCAAGGGCTACTCTTGGAGTAGAATTAGAATTTTTCAAAGGTTCTGGGGGCTCTTTTGACAGTGATCCGTTCTCGTGGAATTGCTGTGGCACCCTACCTGCATGACATATTGGTTCAGGCTCCATCTTTTCAACAAGCAAAATCTCACACAGAGATATTGTTGTCTTTTCTTTGTTCCCATGGATGGAATGTGAATTTGGAAAAAAGCTCCCTTTCCCCTGCTACAAGATTAGTGTTCTTAGGGACCATAATAGATTCTCTATTGATGAAGATTTTTCTGTCAGAAGTCAGGAGAAACAAAATAATTTCCGTTTGCCTCTCTCTTCAGGCTACTGCTTATCCTTCAGTGGCTCATACTATGGAGGTAATCGGTCTGATGGTGACTTCCATGGACATCATTCCTTTTGCTCGATTCCATTTGAGAGCTCTCCAGTTGTGCATGCTCAGACAATGGAATGGCGACCATATGAATCTATCTCAAAGATTAGAGTTAGATCAGTTGTCAAGGGATTCTCTCCCGTTATTGATTTCTCAGGAACATCTGTCTCAGGGCACATGCTTTCGGAGACCTTCCTGGGTGATTGTGACCACGGACTCCAGCCTGCTGGGCTGGGGAGCAGTATGGAACTTGTTAAAATCTCAGGGCCTTTGGACTCAGGAGGAGTCTGCTCTTCCCATCAACATCTTGGAGTCAAAGGCGATTTGCAATGCTCTATTGGCTTGGCCTCAGTTGTCCTCAGCCCAGTGTATAAGGTTCCAGTCAGACAACATAAACTCTGTGGTTTACATCAATCACCAGGGAGGAGGTCTGAGCTCCTTAGCCATGAAGGAGGTTACTCGGATTCTTCAGCAGTCAGAGACCCACAATTGCTGTCTATCTGCCATCCACATTCCAGGAGTAGGCAACTGGGAAGTGGATTTTCTGAGCAGACAGACTTTTCATCCCGGGGAGTGGGAACTCCATCCGGAGGTGTTTTCCAGCTTAGTCCTCAAATAGGGGGTGCCGGAGTTAGATCTGATGGCGTCCCGTCAGAACGCCAGGCTTCCAAGGTATGGTTCAAGGTCAATAGATCCGCAGGCCGTTCTGATAGATATTCTGGTGGTTCCTTGGGTTTTCAGGTTGGCATACCTGTTTCCTCTGTTTGCTCTTCTTCCATGAGTCATTGCTCGTATCAAACAGGAGACGGCGTCGTGATTCTAATAGCCCCTGCGTGGCCTTGCACTATCTGGTTTGCAGACCTAGTGGAGATGTCATCTCTCCCACCTTGGAGACTACATCTGAGGAAGGACCTCCTGATTCATGGTCCCTGCTTCCATCCAAATCTAATTTCTCTGAAGCTCACTGCTTGGAGATTGAACGCTTAATTCTGTCTAAGCGTGGTTTTTCTGAGTCGGTCATTGAGACCATGATTCAGGCTTGCAAGCCTGTTACTAGAAAGATTTACCATAAGATATGGCATAAATATCTTTATTGGTGTGTATACAAGGTCTACTCTTGGAGTAGAATTAGAATTCCTAGAATTTTATCTTTTCTTCAGGAAGGTCTGGAGTACCCTGAAGAGTCAGATTTCTGCTTTATCAGTTTTACTACATAAACATTTGGCAGATGTGCCAGATGTACAATCTTTTTGTCAGGCCTTAGTCAAAATCAGGCCTATCTTTAAGTCTGTTGCTCCTCCTTGGAGCTTTAACCTTGTTCTTAAAGTTTTACAGCTGGCTACGTTTTAGCCGTTGCATTCCATAGACATTAAGTTGCTATCTTGGAAGGTTTCGTTTCTTGTTGCTATCTCTTCTGCTCGAAGAGTCTCAGAACTCTCATCTCTGCAGTGTGATTCCCCTTATCTTATTTTTCATGCCGATAAGATGGTTCTTCGTACTAAGTTAGGTTTCCTTCCTAAGGTTGTTTCTAATAGAAACATAAATCAGGAAATTGATGTTCCCTCTCTGTGTCCTAATCCTTCTTCTTCCAAAGAAGGTTTGTTATACAATTTGGATGTCTTACGTGCTCTTAAATTCTACTTACAGGCGACTAAGGATTTTCTCCAGTCCTCTGCCCTCTTTGTCTGTTTTTCTGGGATATGTAAAGGTCAGAAAGCTACTGCTACTAATCTTTCTTTTTGGTTACAAAGTATAATTCGTTTGGCTTAGGAGACTGCTGGACAGCAGCCTCCTGAGAGAATTACGGCTCATTCCACAAGAGCGGTTTCCTCTTCTTGGGCTTTCAAAAATAAAGCTTCTGTGTAACAAATTTGCAAGGCTGCAACTTGGTCTTCTCTACATACTTTTTCCACATATTCTAAATTTGATACTTGAAAGGTTCTTCATGCGGTGGTGCCTTCTGTTTAGGACTGCCTGTCTTGTCCCTCCCTATTTATCCGTGTCCTCTAGCTTGGGTATTAGTTCCAAACAGTAATTACTCAAGCCATGGACTCACCATATCTTAGGAAAGAAAAACAAAATTTATGCTTACCTGATAAATTTATTTATTTCCGGATATGGTGAGTCCACGGCCCCACCCTTTATTTTAAGACAGTTGTTCTTTTGACTATAACCTGAGGCACCTCTACACCTTGTGTTACTCCTTTTTCTCCATTTCCCTTCGGTCGAATGACTGGGGGTTGTGGGTAAGGGAGTGGTACTTAGCAGTTTAACTGTGGTGCTTTTTGCCTCCTCCTGCTGGCCAGGAGTGATATTCCCAACAGTAATTAACCAAGCTGTGGACTCACCATATCCGGAAATAAATAAATTTTTCAGGTAAGCATAAATTTAGTATTTTTATGATTTTATATTGGTATAGATATATATATATATATATATATATATATATATATATATATATATATATATATATATATAAATATCTATTTAAAAATACTTAGAACATATTCCCCTATGTGATGACCATTGGAATGTGAAATATATAAATATGATTTTCAGCTACTTGAAGGGCTACAATGCACTTATATATATTGAAAGAATATATATATAAAGAGTGGCACCTCAAAAGTATATCCTAAATATTTATTTTATTGTTACTAACAAAGGGTGCTGGGAAACATAGATACCACCAATCTATAAAGTATAAGTGCCGAACTTGAAATACTACTATAGTGGTGATCAACTCAGAGGGAGTCCTGGAGGATTAATACTCCATTAAAAGCATTGTCAATATATTACTTATAGTGCAAAAAAAGGAGGTGTTTGTTAATGCGCAGTGAAACTCTATTAAGCCTATGAAAAAATAAGAGGACTCTCCAACCTCTAAAAGTGCAAATAGATGATTTAGAATAGATTGGTTACCAAAGGAACTCAAAATATCCCAATATCATAGGGCACCAAATAAAGGTCAACACTTTTACTTACACCGTAAACGGTGATGTGACGAACGATTCCCTCTTTCAGGCATACAATCCAACGATACCAGCACTTAGACACGGCGTCTTAAAGAGCTCTTTTGTTGCAAGTATTTTGTCCCCTCAAGGCTTCTGTAGAACCAGACTTTGGCTACCTGTTCGCAAAGGTGATTCAGATGAAAATGTATCCCTTGAATGAACGCCATATTAAGACGCTGTGTCTAAGTGCTGGTATCGTTGGATTGTATGCCTGAAAGAGGGAATCGTTCGTCACATCACCGTTTACGGTGTAAGTAAAAGTGTTGACCTTTATTTGGTGACTTTATCTGTCGTTTGATTGGTCCTTTATCTCGTTCCAGCTAGACCTGGATATTTCAGCTAATACGAGACAAGCAATATTCATCAAAACTGTTCATCGGAATCGGTTTATCTGACTATATGGCTTCAAGAGGATTTCACTCAAGCTGTCTGATTTTTATGTTATCCATGTAACATTTGTTGCAAATTGTATGCTACACTTAAACTGCGTCTGATCAACGCCCTGTATCCCCCTGCAAGATTCTAATTGTATCAGCTGCAAAATTTATCTTTGTTTTTTATTCTTATTTTCATCGTTTTTTTACTTTTCATTTTTTAATCTTTTTTGCATTGTCACTCGTATATTGTATATTAATTTGTTATTAAATTTATGCAGAATTTGCATTTCACAAAATATTTTGACACTTATTTATCACAATTTTCACAAAAATTATATAATTTTTTAAAACTTATATAACTTATAGAAACAAGTCATATCACTATTTTAAGCTTTCACTAGCGCCTATGATATTGGGATATTTTGAGTTCCTTTGGTAACCAATATATTCTAAATCATCTATTTGTATATATCACTTATACAGTATGAGAGGACACAAGTGAAACGACCGCAGTGAGACACCCAAAGGTAATATATACTGTGTATAAAACAGTGTTAAATTTTGCCATGCGATGCTGCCTTGTAAGTGGTGATTACAAGCTGACAGGTTCTCTACTTGGGAAATCTTGATTTATTTTCTTTTTCAATGTCTCAACCATAATAAAGCATGCATATTATTAAGTAGGGTCATTATTTATTTCTTCATAGGACTCTAAAAGTCAATAGCTTAAAGGGACATTAAACCCAAAATATTTATTTCATGATTCAGATAGAGAATGCAATTTTAAACAACATTCCAATTTACTTCTATTAACTAATTTGCTTTGTTCTTTAGATATCCTTTGTTGAAGAAATAGCAATGCACAAAGGTGAGCCAATCACAAGAGGCATCAGCAGCTACTGAGCCTATCTAGATATGCTTTTCAGTAAAGGATATCAAGATAATGAAGCAAATTAGATAATAGAAGTAAATTAGAAAGTTGTTTAAAATTACTTGTTCTATCTGAACCATGAAAGAAAAATATTTAAGTTTAATGTCCCTTTAAGAGTTGTGCACTCCTATGCAAAACACATGGGGCAAAGCTACAAGTGGAAAGCAAAAAAGAAATGATATGGAACGTTAACATTGCAGGAGCTCAAAGCATATCGCTTGCATTATTGCACTAGTATTACAAGTTTATGGTTAATATATATAATTCTTCTCAAATAATGCTCAAGCGCTGCTTAACTGACAACTTTTAATACGAGAGCAATGAGTGAGCTACTACCCCGCTCCATAGAGCATGTTATTTATGCATCGGGTGTGTTCAAAATGCACTGGTTAACATGCATTGTAACCAACAACTTTAATACCTGATTGTGAGTTGCTATTTGCACAAGGCCGAGTGCAAAATAATGTGGTGTGTGTTATCAGTTGTGCTCAACATTTAATCTAGGCCGGGGTGATATGTAGCTTCCAAATCTGAGCACTCACAATATATATAAAATAACTGGTAATGGACGCTACAGGACAGATAGCAGCTTGACTTTGTAACATTAGTTTACACTCACCTAATCTTGAATGTCAGAGCAAGGGAAAAGCTCCCAATTGAGTGGCAATAGTGGTCAATGTTAGTTTATAATTAAAATGCATATGCTAGTGAAGAAATAAGGACATTGCTGTGTTAGGATTTAACATATTTAATTCTGTAGCATTTAAAGGGACACTAAAGTCTAAATTACTTTCATGATGCAGATAGAACATGCAATTATAAAACACTTTCCAATTTACTTAAATTATCAAAATGTGCACAATCTTTTTTTTTATAAGCATATTTTCTTAGGCACCTGGGGCGCGATCCGATATAGATCGCAGTTTGCGGCGCAAGCGAGGGAACCCACGTCGCCCGCAGTTTCAGCTCGCAACTCGAGCCATCCAATATGCGGCGCCGTCACTTGCAAAAGTGGCGCAAGTCTCACAAACCAGCGATGTCCAGAAATCTGCGTAAGTACAGATTTTTGGAGTCGCCAGTGACTTGCGCCACGTTAGAAACTGCCGGCGCCTATAAAACCTGACTAAAGTCTAAATCACCCGCACTGTCTAACATGCCTCCTAAACATAGCCCGACACGTCTAACACGCCTCCCTAACATAGCCCGACACGTCTAACCCTCTATCCGCTATCCCCCCTCACTATCCTAACAATAAAAAAGCTATTAACCCCTAAACCGCCGCTCCCGTACCCCGCCGTAACCTAATAAAGTTATTAACCCCTAAACCGTCGCTCCCGTACCCCGCCGCCAGCTATATTATATCTATAACCCCCTAAAGTGAGCCCCTAACACCGCCGCCATCTATATTAAAATTATTAACCCCTAATGTAAGCCCCTAACACCGCCGCCATCTCTATTAAAATGATTAACCCCTAATTTAATCTACCTACCCCGCCGCCAGCTATATTATCTATATTAACCCTAAGTATATTATAGTTAATATAGGTATTACATTATATAAATTAACTATATTAACCCTAATTATATTAGGGTTAATATAGTTAATATAGTTACTATAGTATTTATATTAACTATATTAACTCTATCTAACCCTAACACCCCTAACTAAATTTATATTAAATTAATCTAATTCATTTATAAACTAAAATATTCCTATTTAAATCTAAATACTTACCTATAAAATAAACCCTAAGATAGCTACAATATAATTAATAATTACATTGTAGCTATGTTAGGGTTAATATTTATTTTACAGGTAAATTGTTAATTATTTTAACTAGGTATAATAGCTATTAAATAGTTATTAACTATTTAATATCTACCTAGTTAAAATAATTACCCAATTACCTGTAAAATAAATCCTAACCTAAGTTACAAATACACCTACACTATCAATAAATTAAATAAACTACAAACATCTATCTAAAAATACAATTAAATTAACTAAACTAAATTACAAAAAAAAACAAACACTAAATTACAAAAAATAAAAAAAAGATTACAAGATTTTTAAGCTAATTACACCTATTCTAAGCCCCCTAATAAAATAATAAACCCCCAAAATAAAAAAATTCCCTGCCCTATTCTAAATTAAAAAAAGTTCAAAGCTCTTTACCTTACCAGCCCTTAAAAGGGCCTTTTGTGGGGCATGCCCCAAAGAATTCAGCTCTTTTGCATACAAATACAATACCCCCCCCCCATTACAACCCTCCACCCACATACCCCTATTCTAAAACCACCCAAACCCCCCTTAAAAAAGCCTAACACTACCCCCCTGAAGATCTCCCTACCTTGTCTTCACCACACCGGGCCGAACTCCTGATCCGATCCGGGCGATGTCTTCCTCCAATCGGCAAAGAAGAATTCTTCCTCCGGCGATGTCTTCCTCCAAGCGGCAAAGAAGAATTCTTCCTCCGGCGATGTCTTCCTCCAAGCGGCAAAGAAGAATTCTTCCTCCGGCGATGTCTTCCTCCAAGCGGCAAAGAAGAATTCTTCCTCCGGCGACGTCTTCCTCCAAGCGGCAGCAAAGTCTTCATTCTTCCGGCGGCATCTTCAATCTTCTTTCTTCGCTCCGCCGCCGCGGAGCATCCATCCCGGCCGACGACTGAACGACGAATGAGGTACCTTTAAATGACGTCATCCAAGATGGCGTCCGCCGAATTCCGATTGTCTGATAGGATTCTATCAGCCAATCGGAATTAAGTTAGAAAAATCTGATTGGCTGATTGAATCAGCCAATCAGATTCAAGTTCAATCCGATTGGCTGATCCAATCAGCCAATCAGATTGAGCTTGCATTCTATTGGCTGTTCCTACTGAGCGTGTGCAAAAGGTCACAGTATATACATATACGTGATTTGTGATTAGCTGATGGCTGTCACATGATACAGGGGGCAGGAAAAATATAAGTAAAGTTGCCAGAAAACAAATATTTACTTATTTTAAATTCAAGTGTTGATTATGCACTTTTATTTAGAATAATTTGTGCCCCAAACAAATAATTTGCTAAAAAAAAACCCTGTAAAACAATAAGGGATAAAGCACTATGTGTGAGAAAAATATAGTATGAATATGTATAATAAAGACATCTTATTAATTGTATTTATCAAACAGTTGAATGTGGCAAAAGCAGTTTTTTGTCTTCCACTCCCTCATGGGGCTCAATAAAGCCTTCAATTCCCATCCATGACCACACTTCCTCCTTTGATGTAATATGTCTTGTTGACCTCTCTTCTCCCTGTGTGGGCTGGTTAGGAAGAGGATGCATTTGCAGGAAATAAAGCAGATTGCATGGACACAATGATTTATGTATTTTGTCATTTGTATGGGCAGTTTGCATGTTGATACCACCACTTATTCTGATAACTTAACCCTTTCGCTGACTTTAAGGGACAGTCAAGTATAAATTAAACTTTCATTATTCAGATAGGACTTTTAATTTTAATCAACTTTCCAATTTACTTTTATCATCAAATTTGCTTTTTTCTCTTGGTATTCTCAGTTTAAACTAAACATAGGTAGGCTCATATGCTAATTTCTAAGCCTTTGAGGGCTGCCTCTTATCACATGCTTTTTAAATCTCTTTTCAACACAAAGAGACAGAAAGTACACGTGGGCGATATAGATAACACTGTGTTCAGGCACAGGGGGTTATTTAAGATCTAGCCCAATACAATGCTAAATTTAAGACAATAGATAATAAACAGTCACAGTCATGTGATCAGGGGGCTGGAAGAAGGTTCCTAGATACAAGGTAATCACAGAGGTAAAAAGTATATTAATATAACTGTGTTGGTTATGCAAAACTGGGGAATGGGTAATAAAGGGATTATCTATCTTTTAAAACAATAACAATTTTATGGTAGACTGTCCCTTTAAGCCTTTTTTCACCCCACCGCTGAGCCAATTTTGAGCTTTTATGCTACCTACATTTAAACACTATCGTAAATCAAATTTCAGTTATATATTGTTGTTTTTTTTTCAGCATGCCCAGCAGTTTCACAATTACAAATACCATTATTAAATGTATATTATTAAATGTATAATTCATGGCATGTGAGATAGCTGTGGCAAAAACTGTAAATAAAAAATATATAAATGAATAATTGTTTCTTAGATTTTAGTGAATACTGAGAATGGCCAAGTGACCACTGTTGTTACTGTGATCACCTTACTAAATTGTCATCATGGGTACCCACATGTGAAATAGGGATCCATGCAAGATTTTGTGGTTATTATATAGATTAGAGAGGCCCCATTGAACAGTACAGAAATAACACTTTTTTCTTGCAAGATGTTTACTGTTACCACATAAAATTAATATCATTTTTTGAAAGAGGGACTTGTCTACTAGAAAATAAACTTTATTAGGGGTCTCTATACATACCAGATTTTTTAATGCACATATAATAACCCATTCCTAAGCAAATCCCTGTGTTTTTTTTTTACTTTTAAATAATCTGTTCCATTTTCTTTCAAATCAGGTGATTCTCTTTCAAATGAGGGATCCTGGAGGTCTGTAGCTGCTATGGGAGCTAAGATCGAGGGGATTGAAGAACCCCCATCCAGCTCCCTAGCAGCTACACTGAGCTTTGCCCCCCCTTTGTGACATCACCATGTGCCTTAGAGTGCCACCGACTAGGTCACCAATGATCGCCAGTCTGTAGTGAGGGGGATTGGCAAAAAAAGGCTTGATGGGCGAGGCCCCTGCATGACGAGAAGAGTTCATCATGCGCCTACAGGTAGCGATGTGCATGTGTATGAAAGGGGTTAATAACACTGCAGTAAGCTATGTAAACAAGAGGCAGCAACCTGGTGTGGGGGGAAGTGAGATAGCCTAATCCATTTAAATTGGGGTTGCATACAGCTTAAAGGGACATGAAATCCCAATTTTTTTTCTTTTATGATTCAAATAGAGCATACATCATCCACACAAAGGGCTCGATTTATCAAGTGTTGAGTATGATTCACTATAGTTGTCTGCATTTATCGTTGCACAAGCATTTCACCAGAAATGCTTGTGCAATGCTGCCCCCTGCTAACTGGTGCTAGCATGGGGCTGTCAATCATCCCGATCAAATCGGATCGGGATGATTTCAATCTGCCACCTTTTCCTTAGGACCGCTGCCTCTTAAGTTTAGTTTCAGGTGAACCTGAAATTATGGCCTCCGAAGCGGCATCCACTGCTTGATAAAGAGAGCCAAATGCAGATGACAACCACATTATCTGGAGAGAGGGTGCTTTCAGAGCTCATTGCAGCCCCCCTACACTTACCCCCAAATGCTTGGTGGTCCAGTGGACCAGCAATGTCGGGCGGGGGAATCCAGGAAAGCTGATGGGACAATGCCCATGCATATAAAAAAAAATTGAGAGCTGTAATTGGTAAAATTTGTCACTAGGTGGAGTTGTAATGCGATATTCCTGTAAATATGTCCTTGAATGGTTTTAGAGCCAATTTCTTCAATGTTAAATAAAAGTATAAAACAAATGTAGCAGTAAATATTTTAAAAAAGATCCAGTTCTGGGGGGAAATATTGATGGTTTTAACAAAACTTAGTAATGAAAATTGAAAATACTTTTGCAGAGTCTTTCTTGAATTACTATAAATGATGAATTTAGCAACAATTAATATGCAAATTAATATACATCCTTCCTTCCCCATTAAACAGAGGACGAAGGGTGCTTTAACATAGCCATGATCTCCCTCTGGGCTAGAGAAACAAGAAATCCTTATTTAAAAAGGGTAGACTCCTCTTCTTCCAATTGTCCCCCTAGAATGCAGCTGATTACCGTTAAAGGGACAGTAAACACCTTAAAGGGATACTAAACCCAAATATTTTCTTTCATGATTCAGATAGAGCATGCAATTTTAAGCAACTTTATCATTTGCTCCTATTATCAAATTTTCTTTGTTCTCTTGTTGTGTTTATTTGAAATAGCAGTAATGTAAGGTTAGGAGCTGGCCCATTTTTGCTTCAGCACCTGGGTAGAGCTTGCTGATTGGTTTTCTACATTTAGCCACCAATCAGCAAGCGCTACCCATGTGCTGAACAAAAAATGGGACGGCTCTTAAGCTTACAGTCTAGCTTTTTAAAATCAAGATAGCATGTAAACGAGGAAAAATGTATCATAGGAGTGAATTAGAAAGTTGATTAAAATTGCATGCTGTACCTGAATCATGAAAGACAAAATTTGGGTTTAGTATCCCTTTAAATTACAAGACATTTATGTTGTGTGGTTTTAGAATAGCATATTAGCCAAGTTGAAATGTTGTTAAAACAAATTAACATATAGTTTCATGCAATTGTTTTTCAATAGCCAAACTCCACCCATAATTTACCTTATATGATGGAGCAATTGTGGGCTTGAGTCTGCAGACAAGGCTAGTAATGGCTATAATGTCAATATTAAGTAAATTGTTTTCATTTGAAGCCAATCAGGTAAAGCTATGCAGCAGGGTTAGCCTTGAGTAGTCAGCAGGGTTATCACCTGCCCCACAAGAAAATCGGTGATGGTAATGGTGATCACCTGTCCCAAGTATACACACCCCTCCCACATGGGCCCTGCTTACAAATTGCCCACAAGTTCTTACATCGCTGAAACCATCCAGCAGATGCTGGGAGGTATGTTTTAAATTTAAAACAGGCTGGAATATTTTTTTTATTTTAGGTATGCAAATGGATCAGCAAGAAAAGCGTTAATAAAACATTTTAATGGGGGGTTATTTTTGATGTTCCTTTAAAAGAGTTGAATTTTGGATATAAAAGAGGTAGCTGGAAAGGAAAGAATGTTTTAATGATTATGAGAGAGCTGCTGAAGAATAAAAAAACAGGGAGTGTCAAGGGGAGGGAGTATAAAACATAAATGTATCAGGAAATGATATTCAGACTCCCCACTAACAATAACATTTTGTTAGATCCATGTATTTATTTTTCTGTGTCAATATAGTTAAAGATACATTCCCACAACATAGAGAGCTATAGAATGTAGTTTTTATTAGCACTGTAATAATGTTTTACTGATAACAACCACTAGATGTCATCAAACGCAAATTGTCTATAGCAGGGATGGTCAACTTCCTAACACATAAGGGCCGTAGGTCAATAATAATATTACACTAACTGAAAATGTAGAGGGGCACAGGAGATTTAATTAAAGGGACACTGAACCCAAATTTTTTCTTTCGTGATTCAGATAGAGCATGCAATTTCAAGCAACTTTCTAATTTACTCCTATTATCAATGTTTCTTCTTTCTCTTGCAATCTTTATTTGAAAAAGAAGGCATCTAAGCTTTTTTCTTGGTTCAGACCTCTGGACAGCACTTTTTTATTGGTGGATGGATTTATCCACCAATCAGCAAGGACAACCCAGGTTGTTCACCAAAAATGGGCCGGCATCTAAACTTACATTCTTGCATTTCAAATAAAGATACCAAGAGAATAAAGAAAATTTGATAATAGGAGTAAATTTGAAAGTTGCTTAAAATGTCATGCTCTATCTGAATCATGAAAGAAAAAAATTAGGTTCAGTGTCCCTTTAAGGATGCAGGGTGCACTCTATCTTCTATCTTTTTGTGTTTTGGCCACTCAAATTACATCTTTTTATTTCTGCCTTTTTTAGTTGGCTGTCCCTGGCCTATAGCACTGCAATGTAGACAAAGTACATGGAAGTCAAACTTCTTTTTTTTTTCAGAAGAGAGAGCAAACAGAGAGAGCAAACAAAAATATATATTGACTTCTATTATTATCTATATAGTGTGATACAGATGATACAATAAATAAAGACAGGGAAGGGAGACTGGGGCAGAAGAGATTCAGGACTTGCTCCCTAGGTTGTTTAGAATCTAATTTAATTATACTACCAAAATGATCTTGTTTCTCTTGGTATCCTTTGTTAAAGCTTCACGCTTCTCCATAAGAGCTTAATAAGGTAGGCTCAGCACTGTACAGATGTCTTGAGCACTATTTGTACAATATTATTAAAAACATTATTTTAAACACTGTTGCCATATAGGGCTCCATTTATCATTGCAATTCTCCTACATTTACGCCTATAAATACGCCGGCGTAAATTCTCTCCCATTGTATTAAAACAAAATACGACCAAAAAAACTGAAAAAATCCGACCACTCTATTCTATCTCGCCAAGGCGCAAATGTGCGCCGATTGAAGCTTAAAACAGCGCTTTTTCGGTCGTATTTTCATCAAATAGACTAACAGATCGCCAAATTTCATATTTATCACTATTTTGCGCCATGGGAGAACCTAATATTCTCCTACAATTACGCCCTCCAAAGTTCTCCATATCCACTGAGGAGAACATTTCATTTACTTCATTTTTTGTGAGAGAGAAGATGGAATATTTTCTGCTGTTGTCTGCTATTTCTTTGGCAAGGGCCCGTGAAAATCGCCTTGCTGGTGGTAATATGCCCATACGGAGACGCCAAAGAGTGCCTAGAGTTTTTTTTACCCCGGTGTGGACTACAGGCATTGTCTGATAAGGAGATAAAGCAAAGATTTCGTATAAATAGGGAGAGTATTATAAATCTTTACTCTCTGATCCAAAATGACATAGACCCTAGGACAAGAAGAACAAGGGCGATACCTGGACTTTTAAAATTATTAGCAGTTTTCATGATAAATGGAGGCCTAAAAGGTCTGTATGGGGTGTGTAATGTAGAGAAACCAAAACACATGACTTTGTAATAAGTAAGACATGTGTTAAAAATAACGTTGAATAGTAGAAAAAGGTCTGCATGCGGTGTGTTAAGTAGATAAACCAAAAAAAATGACTTTGTAATATGTAAGCCATCTGTTAAAAATAACGTGGAATAGTAGTAAAAGGTTGTGGTTTGTAAAAAAAACACAAAAAGAATAATAATATAGAAATTTGTTCAATTCATATTACAAATATAAATGTTTATATAACATTAAATTACAACAATTATATAACATTAATAAAAAGAATGGCTATATCCAGTAATAAAAAAGGAAAATACCAAAAATATGCGCTTTTTTACGATGATGGAATGGTAAATATAGTCGAGATTTATCATTAACACGCCGCATCTCGACTTTGGAAAAAAGCGGTATAATACGACCAGTTTTTCTATAAATATTGGCGCACAAGTGCGCCTCACAGAGGGCGAGCTGCGGAGAACTTCTTGGAGAACTGAAAGTCGGATTTCTCCAAACAATGATAAATGGAGCCCATAGTGCTTAAATCACGTGCACTCTCCTAAGTATACCTCAGCATGCTCTCATAGAAAGGAGCTAAATTATGTCCAGTCAGTTCTACGGTGCATAAAACACTCTAATCTTTTAGATTGCTACCTGTTTTTAAGAGCAGCAAATAACCCCCCAAAAGCAGTTTCTTCTCACCTAACCATGCCTTCAGACCAACTAGCCACACCCCTATCCACCCAGTCACACCCCCAGATCACCCAGCTCAACCCATGGAACACCTGGGACCACTCCCCACCTACACTCACTACACTAACAGAATAATCACAGCATTGTCCACATTATTTCTTGGCTTATTCAGGATAAACATTCATCTCCCATCCATCAAATCTGTTGGCACTCTACAAATAACTGATAATAATAATCACATAGTAAATGTATTCTTTTTTTAACTGTACGCTCTGTCTGATCTGTTTGTATTATAACAGCTGCTTAAACAATTTAGAAAACTCTCAGAAACTTGTAAAAATACAACTGTATTGTATATGTGACATAGTAAACAGCCAATGTGATGGTACAGTTAGTTTATTACAATGCATTTAACACAGAGGAAAGTGGAGGGCTGGCTAAGCATGTAGCAACTTAAGAGTTAACTTTTGACTGAGGCAGCTAGGGGTGGTGTATGGTGTAATAGTCCCTCAACACCAGATTTGGTGTGGACACATGGTGTCATGGGCCTCTAGTTATCAAGCCGTCAACCGCAAATACGCTGGAAAACCGCAGCGTATTTGTGGCGAAGCTGATTCGCCTTAGTTATCAAAGGCTAGAGACCGGCAAAAGTAGAATATAGTGACGTAAGCTACGATCCACTGGTCTCAGTCCGACACAGATCGATTCTTAAGTCACTACAGATGTGCCGAACGCAAGTTCGGCACAATCTGACTACTTTTGCTAGTTATCAAATAACTAGCAGGTACGCTTGGCACTATTCCGGCCCAGCGTACCTGGTTTTCAATCCGCCGCCCTGGAGGCGGCGGATCCCATAGGAATCAATGGGAGTCTGACAGCAGCGAAAGCTCATGTTTGCTGCTGCCCGATATCCCATTGATCTCTATGGGAAGTGTCTGCACCTAACACCCTAACATGTACCCCGAGTCTAAACACCCCTAATCTGCCCCCCCCCCCACACCGCCGCCACCTACATAAATTTATTACCCCCTAAACCGCCGCTCCTGGACCCCGCCACAACTATAATAAATATATGAACCCCTAAACCACCGCTCCCAGACCCGCCACCTACATCATACCTATTAACCCCTAATCTGCCGCCCCCTATACCGCCGCCACCTATATTAAAGTTATTAACCCCTATCCTGCGGATCCCAGACCCCGCCGCAACTAAATTAAATGTTTAACCCCTAAACCTCCGCTCCCGGACCTCGCCGCCACCTATATTAAACTTAGTAACCCCTAAACCTAAGTCTAACACTAACACCCCCCTAACAAATATTATTTTAATAAATCTAAATACATATTACTATTATTAACTAAATTATTCCTATTTAAAACTAAATACTTACCTGTAAAATAAACCCTAAGATAGCTACAATATAATTAATAATTATATTGTAGCTATTTTAGGATTTATTTTTATTTTACAGGCAACTTTGTATTTATTTTAACTAGGTACAATAGCTATTAAATAGTTAATAACTATTTAATAGCTACCTAGCTAAAATATATACAAAGTAGAGTAGGTACAAAGTAGAGTAGGGGTATGTGGGTGGTGGGTTTTAATGTTGGGGTTTTTTTTTTTTTTTTTACAGGTAAAAGAGCTGATTACTTTGGGGCAATGCCCCGCAAAAAGCCCTTTTAAGGGCTGGTAAAAGAGCTGATTACTTTGTAATTTAGAATAGGGTAGGGCATTTTTTTATTTTGGGGGCTTTATTATTTTATTAGGGGGCTTAGATTAGGTGTAATTAGTTTAAACGTCATGTATTTTTTTTCTGTAATTTAGTGTTTTTTTTTGTACTATAGTTTAGTTTATTTAATTGTATTTAATTTTAGGTAATTTTAGTTAATTAATGTAATTAATTTAATGATAGTGTAGTGTTAGGTGTAATTGTAACTTAGGTTAGGATTTATTTTACAGGTAATTTTGTATTTATTTTAGCTAGGTAGCTATTAAATAGTTATTAACTATTTAATAGCTATTGTACCTAGTTAAAATAAATACAAAGTTGCCTGTAAAATAAAAATAAATCCTAAAATAGCTACAATATAATTATTAATTATATTGTAGCTATCTTAGGGTTTATTTTACAGGTAAGTATTTAGTTTTAAATAGGAATAATTTAGTTAATAATAGTAATATGTATTTAGATTTATTAAAATAATATTTAAGTTAGGGGGGTGTTAGTGTTAGACTTAGGTTTAGGGGTTAATAAGTTTAATATAGGTGGCGGCGGGGTCCGGGAGCGGCGGTTTAAGGGTTAAACATTTAATTTAGTTGCGGCGGGGTCTGGGATCCACAGGATAGGGGTTAGTGACTTTAATATAGGTGGCGGCGGTATAGGGGGCGGCAGATTAGGGGTTAATAGGTATAATGTAGGTGGCGGGGTCCGGGAGCGGCGGTTTAGGGGTTCATATATTTATTATAGTTGCGGCGGGGTCCGGGATCCGCAGGATAGGGGTTAATAACTTTATGTAGGTGGCGGCGGTATAGGGGGCGGAAGATTAGGGGTTAATAAGTATAATGTAGGTGGCGGCGGGGTCCGGGAGCGGCGGTTTAGGGCTTCATATATTTATTTTAGTTGTGGCGGGGTCCGGGAGCGGCGGTTTAGGGGTTCATATATTTATTATAGTTGCGGCGGGGTCCAGGAGCGGTGGTTTAGGGGGTTAATATATTTTTTAGAGTTGCGGCGGGCTCCAGGAGCGGCGGTTTAGGGGTTAATAACTTTATTCAGTTGCAGGGGGCTCCGGGAGCGGCGGTTTAAGGGGTAAAACAGTATAGTTTAGTGTGGGTGCTTAGTGACAGGCTAGCAAGAAAGCTGCGAAGAAGCCGATGAGCAGCGAGATCGATGACTGTTAGTTAACAAGAGTCCGCTGCTCATCACTCCGTACTTGGTGCGCGGCTTTGTGACAGCTTTCTTGATAACTTTGGCGAATGTATTCAGGTCCGCGGTGTGGTTATTTATTAATTTAAAATATCTTTACTTTCTACTAAATATAATATACTAAATCTCTATGGTGAAACCACTAAAACCAACACAAATAAATTGTGAAAATAAACTCTATGAGAGGGTCTCCATTATTTCCAAACAGTTTATTTAGGAATCAATATATGTTAATAATAAGAGAAATATTTACAGGTATATACACATCTATTTTTACAGATAAACAGTCCAAAATGTAATTAATACAGGGCAACTCTACTACAACCCCAATTTGTGCAATACTGCTACACAGAATATTATCCCAGAAATACTTAGCCAGATTCTCTGTGTCCAACATCATTCATCTTTTAGCAGGAGCAGGATAAAAAAGAGAGACAGAGGTTCTGGTGTTACAGTATTTTATACCCCAATTCAAAAGGGAGTGGCTTATCAAATGCCACTCAAAAAGACCATTGGGAGTGTCTTTAGTTCAGAGAGAAAGGTGTACCTGGGGGAAGGGATTTTAATAACAGCTAGGTGAATATTCCAGTGATAAAATGTCACCACACGCGGCAGCGATGGTAGGCGAGCTTAGGTGAGCGTATTGGGCCGGAGAATGCAGGAAAGTAGACGGCTTCATAACTAGAGGCCATGGTGTGCTTGTGCGGCAGCAGCGGGGTGCTACAAAAGAGCAGGGTTATCCTAAGGGGGTGAAAGTAGAGGGGGACAGGTAGAGCAATACAATGCTAGTCACAGGGGGCTAGCTTCTGGTGGCTCAATGCTAGATCCCTCCTGATAGCCAACCAGGCTGACGGAATGGGGTGTCTCAATTCCTTTACGGCGCATTCCTTACTTTTTGGGATGTAGGACAATTGTAGGAAATTTTCCCGGCCAACGTTAATGTTATTTATAAGTAGGGTTGCACCGATACCAAGTATTTGCATGAATACTTGAACTCATGCAAATGCACCGATACTTAAAGTGAATGTCAAGTCACGGTCACCACTCTTCCTCATCTTGTTAATTACCTAAAATAAACGTTTAATTCATCATTTTTTTTATAAATTAAGACTAAAACCATAATCGAAGGATTTATAACCCTACTTCGCTTACTTTCTTCCTCCGCCCGCCATCTTGTCCATCGTATCTAATTTGATTGACATTGCCGTTAACGAATTATAGCTCATACCCCGTGGCGTCCAGCCCCTTTTTGCACACGTAACGCGTTCAAACTGCGCATGCGTTCCCTATCAAATCGTCATTGACAATCCATGCTCGTTCACATGTAGCGCATGCGCAAACAATTCCTAACACCTAACGCATGCGCAATGTCTATCTAACTGTCAACCGCGGTCCGCGATCCCCCCCGCAATCCCTAATAAAGTGTTTAACCCCTAAACTGCCGCTCCCGGACCCCACGCCACCTAATAAAATTATTAACCCCTAAACCGCCGCCATCTACCTTAGCTACCCCGCTGCCATCTACCCCATCTACCCGCTGCCATCTACCCCATCTACCCCGCCGCCATCTACCTTAGCTACCCCGCCGCCATCTACCCCATCTACCCCGCCGCCATCTACCCCATCTACCCTATCTACCCCGCCGCCATCTACCTTAGCTACCACACCGCCATCTACCCCATCTACCCCACCGCCATCTACCCCATCTACCCCGCCGCCATCTACCTTACCTACCCTGCCGCCATCTACCCCACCGCCATCTACCTTAGCTACCCTGCCGCCATCTTCCCCGCCGCCATATACCTTAGCTACCCCGCCGCCATCTACCCCGCCGCCATCTACCTTAGCTACCCCGCCGCCATCTACCCCATCTACCCCGCCGCCATCTACCCCATCTACCCCGCTGCCATCTACCTTAGCTACCCCGCCGCCATCTACCTTAGCTACCCCGCCGCCATCTACCCCATCTACCCCGCCGCCATCTACCTTACCTACCCCGCCGCCATCTACCTTACCTACCCCGCCGCCATCTACCACATCTACCCCGCCGCCATCTACCCCACCTACCCCGCCGCCATCTACCTTAGCTACCCCGCCTCCATCTACCTTACCTACCCCACCGCCATCTACCACATCTACCCCGCCGCCATCTACCCCACCTACCCCGCCGCCATCTACCTTAGCTACCCCGCCGACATCTACCTTAGCTACCCCGCCGACATCTACCTTACCTACCCCGCCGCCATCTATTTTAAAAATATTAACCCCTAATTTAATCCCCCTACACCGCCGCCAGCTATATTAACTATATTACCCCTAATTATATTAGGGTTAATATAGTTAATATCGTTATTATAATATATATATATATTAAGTATAATAACCCTATCTAACTCTAACATCCCTAACTAAATTCTTATTAAAATAGATCTAATTAATATTATTAATTATAATATTCCTATTTAAATCTAAATACTTACCTATAAAATAAACCCTAAAATAGCTACAATGTAATTAATAATTATTTATTTTACAGGCAACTTTTTATTTATTTTAACTAGGTACAATAGCTATTAAATAGTTATTTACTATTTAATAGCTACCTAGTTAAAATAATTACCAATTTACCTGTAAAATAAATCCTAACCTAAGTTACAAATACACCTACACTATCAATAAATTAAATAAACTACAAATATCTAAACTAAAATACAATAAATTAAACTAAACTAAATTACCAAAAAAAAACAAACACTAAATTACAAAAAATAAAAAAATATTACAAGATTTTTAAGCTAATTACACCTATTCTAAGCCCCCTAATAAAATAATAAAGCCCAACAAAATAAAAAAATTTCCCTGCCCTATTCTAAATTTTACAGGTAAGTATTTAGTTTTAAATAGGAATAATTTAGTTAATAATAGTAATATGTATTTAGATTTATTAAAATAATATTTAAGTTAGGGGGGTGTTAGTGTTAGACTTAGGTTTAGGGGTTAATAAGTTTAATATAGGTGGCGGCGGGGTCCGGGAGCGGCGGTTTAGGGGTTAATCTGATTGGCTGATTCAATCAGCCAATCAGATTTTTCTACCTTAATTCCGATTGGCTGATAGAATCCTATCAGCCAATCGGAATTCAACGGACGCCATCTTGGATGACGTAATTTAAAGGTACCTCATTCCTCGTTTAGTCTTCGTGCCAGATGGATGCTCCGCGGCAGAGGAGTGAAGAAAGAAGATTGAAGATGCCGCTTTGCTTGAAGACATCGCAGGATGGAAGAAGAGTTCGCCTGGATGGAAGAAGACTTCTTTTCCGCTTCATTGAAGACATCGCCGGATGGAAGAAGACTTCTCTGCCGCTTGATTGGACATCGCCCGGATCGGATGAAGAGTTCTGCCCGGCTGGGTGAATACAAGGTAGGGAGATCTTTAGGGGGGTAGTGTTAGGTTTATTTAAGGGGGGTTTGGGTTAGAGTAGGGGTATGTGGGTGGTGGGTTGTAATGTTGGGGGGTGGTATTGTGTTTATCTTTACAGGCAAAAGAGCAGTTTTCTTTGGGGCATGCCCCGCAAAAGGCCCTTTTAAGGGCTGGTAAGGTAAAAGAGCTTTGAACTTTTTTAATTTAGAATAGGGCAGGGAATTTTTTTTTATTTTGGGGGGCTTTATTATTTTATTAGGGGGCTTAGAATAGGTGTAATTAGCTTAAAAATCTTGTAATTTTTTTTATTTTTTGTAATTTAGTGTTTGTTTTTTTTGGTAATTTAGTTTAGTTTATTTTATTGTATTTTAGTTTATTTAATTTATTGATAGTGTTAGGTGTATTTGTAACTTAGGTTAGGATTTATTTTACAGGTAAATTTGTATTTATTTTAACTAGGTAGCTATTAAATAGTAAATAACTATTTAATAGCTATTGTACCTAGTTAAAATAAATACAAAGTTGCCTGTAAAATAAATATAAACCCTAAAATCGCTACAATGTAATTTTAAATTACATTGTAGCTATCTTAGGGTTTATTTTATAGGTAAGTATTTAGATTTAAATAGGAATATTGTAATTAATAATATTAATTAGATATATTTTAATAAGAATTTAGTTAGGGATGTTAGAGTTAGATAGGGTTATTATACTATATATAATATAATAACGATATTAACCCTACTATAATTAGGGTTAATATAGTTAATATAGCAGGCGGCGGTGTAGGGGGATTACATTAGGGGTTAATATTTTTAAAGTAGATGGCGGCGGGGTAGGTAAGGTAGATGGCAGCGGGGTAGGTAAGGTAGATGGCGGCGGGGTAGGTGGGGTAGATGGCGGCGGGGTAGATGAGGTAGATGGCGGTGGGGTAGATGGGGTAGATGGCGGCGGGGTAGCTAAGGTAGATGGCGGCGGGGTAGGTGGGGTAGATGGCGGCGGGGTAGCTAAGGTAGATGGCGGCGGGGTAGGTGGGGTAGATGGCGGTGGGGTAGGTAAGGTAGATGGCAGGCGGCGGCGTAGGGGGATTACATTAGGGGTTAATATTTTTAAAGTAGATGGCGGCGGGGTAGGAGCTCACTTTAGGGGGTAGGTAAGGTAGATGGCAGCGGGGTAGGTAAGGTAGATGGCGGCGGGTAGGTGGGGTAGATGGCGGCGGGGTAGATGGGGTAGATGGCGGTGGGGTAGCTAAGGTAGATGGCGGCGGGGTAGGTGGGGAAGATGGCGGCGGGGTAGCTAAGATAGATGGCGGCGGGGTAGGTGGGGTAGATGGCGGTGGGGTAGGTAAGGTAGATAGCGGCGGGGTTTATATGGTATATGGCGGCGGGGTAGATGTGGTAGATGGTGGCGGGGTAGATGGGGTAGATGGCGGCGGGGTAGGTAGGGTAGATGGCGGCGGGGTAGGTAAGGTAGATGGCGGCGGGTTAGGTGGGGTAGATGGCAGCAGGGTAGGTGGGGTAGATGGCGGAGGGGTAGGTAAGGTAGATGGCGGCGGGGTAGGTAAGGCAGATGGCGGCGGGGTAGATGGGGTAGATGGCGGCGGGGTAGCTAAGGTAGATGGCGGCGGGGTAGGTAAGGTAAATGGCGGCGGGGTAGCTAAGGTAGATGGCGGCGGGGTAGCTAAGGTAGATGGCGGCGGGGTAGATGGGATAGATGGCGGCGGGGTAGGTAAGGTAGATGGCGGCGGGGTAGATGGGGTAGATGACTGCGGGGTAGATGGGGTAGATGGCGGTGGGGTAGCTAAGGTAGATGGCAGCAGGGTAGATGGGGTAGATGGCGGCGGGGTGGATGGGGTAGATGGCAGCGGGGTAGCTAAGGTAGATGGCGGCGGGGTAGGTAAGGTAGATGGCGGCGGGGTAGATGGGGTAGATGGCGGCGGGTAGATGGGGTAGATGGCGGCAGCGTAGCTAAGGTAGATGGCGGCGGGGTAGATGGGGTAGATGGCGGCGGGGTAGGTAAGGTAGATGGCGGCGGGGTAGATGGGGTAGATGGCGGCGGGGTAGCTAAGGTAGATGGCGGCGGGGTAGATGGCGGCGGGGTAGCTAAGGTAAATGGCGGCGGGGTAGCTAAGGTAGATGGCGGCGGGGTAGATGGGGTAGATGGCGGCGGGGTAGGTAAGGTAGATGGCGGCGGGGTAGCTAAGGTAGATGGCGGCGGGGTAGCTAAGGTAGAATGCCGGCAGGGTAGGTAAGGTAGATGGCGGCGGGGTAGATGGGGTAGATGGCGGTGGGGTAGATGGGGTAGATGGCAGCGGGGTAGCTAAGGTAGATGGCGGCGGGGTAGCTAAGGTAGGAGGCCGGCGGGGTAGCTAAGGTAGAAGGCCAGCGGGGTAGGTAAGGTAGATGGCGGCGGGGTAGCTAAGGTAGATGGCGGCGGGGTAGATGGGGTAGATGGCGGCGGGGTAGGTAAGGTAGATGGCGGCGGGGTAGCTAAGGTAGATGGCAGCGGGGTAGCTAAGGTAGAAGGCCGGCGGGGTAGGTAAGGTAGATGGCGGCGGGGTAGCTAAGGTAGATTGCAGCGGGGTAGGTGGGGTAGATGGCGGCGGGGAGATAAGGTAGATGGCGGCGGGGTAGCTAAGGTAGAAGGCCGGCGGTGTAGATGGGGTAGATGGCGGCGGGGTAGGTGGGGTGGATGGCGGTGGGGTAGATGGGGTAGATGGCGGCGGGGTAGATGGCGGCGGGGTAGATGCGGTAGATGGCGGCGGTGTCCGGGAGTGGCGGTTTAGGGGTTAATAACTTTATTAGGTGGCGGCGGGGTCCGGGAGCTACGGTTTAGGGGTTAATACATTTTTTGCGCATATTAACAGCTGTCAAAACGCATGCGCAAATTGTTTTCTCCTCGGGAGCGCGCTTCAAGCCTACGTAAGAGAGCAGGAGGGACTGCTCTATAGCAATACCGGAAGTCAAGGATGGGAGGAGTTGGCGTTCAAGACGTAGATAAGTTATAAATTAAATTATAATATCACAAGATGCTTATTTTCCAAAATAAATATTGCGGTTTACATTGCAAGTATATTAGGAATTAATAATGTTCATTAGAAAGCATATAATTTACATTCACTTTAAACAGATACCTACATTTCCTACCCATACGCCATATTGTGGCGTTTCTCAAACTGCATGTTCCCATTTCATTTTAAGCTGGAGCAAAGAATTAAATAAAAATTGTTCACTTCTGTTCTGCCAATACAAATTGCTGTTATTTGTATTATTGTACGTTTGAAAGCAGAGCTCCAAAAGCTGCTACTATACAGCTGAAAGCCTTAGCTTACCTGGGTTAGATCACTGTACCTCATTCAGACACACCCCTGAAGTACTGGGCAGTTAGCTCTGTATCTTTCTGCCCCATGCAGTAGTGTGAAAAGTGAAAGACTGTTTAGCTTAGCGTCAAACGTCCTTACTGATAAAAGAAACAGACTTATAGCTGAACATACAGAGAAGCTTCTGTTCCTTAATAAGAACTTGTCACTAACTTATGAAAAATGGTTTAATTGCTAGATTGCCTGTTATACTGCTAGTTCTCATCTTGAACAATTGTGCTCAAACCATACTGTACTCTGAGGAACATCCTTAGCCAGGGCTGGACTGGGAATAAAAAGCAGCCCTGGAAAAATATGAAGACCAGTCCTATTTTCTGTTAAGTCAGTAGAAAGTAAATGCCCCATTTTTCTCAAAGGGGATTACTGGGATAATCCTTCCCCAATATTATTTTCAGAATTAAATTATATTACTTTGTATTAAATACAAATGTCAGATTGATGTTATATAGGCACCCCACAACCCAATTGCATCCAGTAATCACCCCTTTAAATTATAGCTTTCCAGGTCCAACTGCTGCAGCTGATATCTATTGTTGTTATTATTAATATATTTTATTGTAATATATTTATTTATAAACATGTTCTGTGAACTTTGTGACAACAATCAAATAAAACTGTTTAATTATTTCAAAATATCTTGAGTTACAGTTCATAATTAAAAAGAAGCTATCTTAAAGGGACATGAAACCAACATTTTTTCTTTCATGATTTAGAAAGAGCGTGTGATTTTAAACAACTTTCTAATGTACTTCTATTATCTAATTAGCTTCATTCTCTTGATATTCTTTGCTGAAAAGCATATCTAGATATGCTCAGTAGCTGCTGATTGGTAGATGCACATAGATGCCTCTTGTGATTGGCTCACACATGTGCATTGCTATTTCTTCAACAAAGAATATCTAAAGAATGAAGCAAATGCGTTAATAGAAGTCAATTGGAATGTTATTTACAATTGTATTCTCTACCTGAATGATGAAAGAAAATGTTTTGGTTTAGTGTCCCTTTAAATTATTAGTCTGTATTGTGCTTGGTAAACTGTCATATAACATTAAAAAAAAGTATCGGTAATTAGTATTGGTGGGTATTTGAAAAAAAGTATTGGTAATTAGTATTGGTGGGTATTTGAAAAAAAGTATTGGTAATTAGTATTGGTGGGTATTTGAAAAAAAGTATTGGTAATTAGTATTGGTGGGTATTTGAAAAAAAGTATTGGTACTTGTACTTGGTCTTAAAAAAATGGTATCAGTGCAACCCTATTTATAAGTGAATAAAAAGTTAATGTATTACTTGTTAAATAAAAGCAATCCATTTACCCCATTAGGGGGTAAGAGGTTTTCTCCCAAAATTGGTGTCTGTGTTATTATTGGGGAGAAAGTTTGTGTTTTTCTTTTTTTAGTTTGGTAGCACCTACCTGGGAGGGTATAGAAAGTTTAACCCTTAAAAGAGGTAGTACTATTGTTAACTAACGGCCAGATTACGAGTTTTGCGTTATGAGTGGCTCGGTAATAACTTGCAAGTTATTTCCACCGCTCACCTTTAATAGCGTTGCTATTACAGGTTTGCAAAAAAACGGCGTTTGTGGGCAATATGGCAGCGCTGAGCTCCATACCGCACACAAATACCAGCGCTGCTTTGAGCTGCTTTTACGTGCTCGTGCACGATTTCCCCATAGACATCAATGGAGAGAGCCGGCTAAAAAAAAGCCTAACACCTGCAATAACGGAGCGTAAAGCTCCGTAACGCAGCCCCATTGATTCCTATAGGGAAAGAAAATGTATGTTTAAACCTAATACCCTAACATAAACCCTGAGTCTAAACACCCCTAATCTGCTGCCCCCGACATTGCTGACACCTACATTACACTTATTAACCCCTAATCCGCCGGCCCCAACATCGCTGCCACCTACCTACACTTATTAACCCCTAATCTGCCGCCCCCAACGTCGCTGCCACCTACCTAAACTTATTAACCCCTAATCTGCTGTCCCCAATGTTGCCGCCACTATACTAAAGTTATTAAACCATAAACCTAACCGTAACATAATCCTAACCCTAACACCCACTAACTTTAACATAATTAAAATAATTCCAAATAAAAATTACAATTAATACCTCAATTATTCCTATTTAAAACTAAATAAATACTTACCTGTAAAATAAAACCTAAGCTAGCTACAATATAACTAATAGTTATATTGTATCTTGCTTATGTTTTATTTTTATTTCACAGGTAAGTTTGTATTTATTTTAACTAGGTAGATTAGTTATTAAATAGTTATTAACTATTTACTAACTACCTAGCTAAAAAAAATACAAAGTTACCTGTAAAATAAAACCTAACCTGTGTTACACTAAAACCTACCATTACACTAAAATTAAATAAATTAAATTAAAAAAAAAACATTTATCTAAATGACAAAAAATAATAAACACTAAATTACAAAAATAAAAAAGAAATTATCAAATATTTAAACTATATACCTAATCTAATAGCCCTATCAAAATAAAAAAGCCCCCCCAAAATAAAAAAAACCCTAGCCTACACTAAACTGCCAATGGCCCTTAAAATGGCCTTTTGCGAGGCATTGCCCCAAAGAAATCAGCTCTTTTACCTGTAAAAAAAAAAATACAAACAACCCCCCAACAGTAAAACCCACCACCCACACAACCAACCCCCCCCAAATAAAAACCTACCTAAAAAACCTAAGCTCCCCATTGCCCTGAAAAGGGCATTTGGATGGGCATTGCCCTTAAAAGGGCATTTAGCACTTTTACGGTGCCCAAAGTCCCTAATCTAAAAATAAAACCCACCCAATAAACCCTTAAAAAAAACTAACACTAACCCCCGAAGATCCACTTACAGTTTTGGAAGACCAGACCATCCATCCTCATCCAGCTGAGAGAAGTCTTCATCCAAGCGGCAAGAAGTCCTCAACGAAGCTGGGAGAAGTCTTCATCCAAGCGGCAAAAAGTCGTCCCCCAGACGGGCAGACGTCTTCATCCAGACGGCATCTTCTATCTTCATCTGATTGGAACAGTCAATAGAATGCAAGCTCAATCCTATTGGCTGATTGGATCAGCCAATAGGATTAAAGCTCAATCCTATTGGCTGATTGCATCAACCAATAGGATTTTTTATCCTTTAATTCCGATTGGCTGATAGAATTCTATCAGCAAATCAGAATTCAAGGGACGCCATCTTTGATGACGTCATTTAAAGGAAACTTCAATCTTCAATAGCCAGCGAAAGAAGAAGATGCTCCGCGCTGGATGTCTTGAAGATGGAGCCGCTCCGCGTTGGAAGGATGAAGATAGAAGATGCCGTCTGGATGAAGACTTCTGCCTGTCTGGAGGACGACTTTTTCCCGCTTGGATGAAGACTTCTCCCGGCTTCGTTGAGGACTTCTTGCCGCTTGGATGAAGACTTCTCCCGGCTGGATGAGGATGGATGTCCGGTCTTCAAAAACTGTAAGTGGATCTTACAGTTTACATGTAAAAGAGCTGAGTTCTTTGGGCAATGCCCCACAAAGGGCCCTTTTAAGGGTCATTGGCAGTTTAGTGTAGGCTAGTTTTTTTTTTATTTTGGGGGGGATTTTTTATTTTGATAGGGCTATTAGATTAGGTGTAATTAGTTTAAATATTTGATAATTTCTTTTTTATTTTGTGTAAGTTAGTGTTTATTATTTTTTGTAATTTAGATAAATGTATTTTTTAATTTAATTTATTTAATTTTAGTGTAATGGTAGGTTTTAGAGTAACACAGGTTAGGTTTTATTTTACAGGTAAGTATTTATTTTAGCTAGGTAGTTAGTAAATAGTTAATAACTATTTAATAACTAATCTACCTAGTTAAAATAAATACAAACTTACCTGTGAAATAAAAATAAAACATAAGCAAGATACAATATAACTATTAGTTATATTGTAGCTAGCTTAGGTTTTATTTTACAGGTAAGTATTTATTTAGTTTTAAATAGGAATAATTGAGGCATTAATTGTAATTTTTATTTGGAATTATTTTAATTATGTTAAAGTTTGTGGGTGTTAGGGTTAGGGTTACATTAGGGTTAGACTTAGGGTTAGGTTTAGGGGTTAATAACTTTAGTATAGTGGCTGCGACATTGAGGGCGGCAGATTAGAGGTTAATAAGTTTAGGTAGGTGGCGGCGACGTTGGGGATGGCAGATAAGGGGTTAATAAGTGTAGGTAGGTGGCGGCAACGTTGGGGCGACAGATTAGGGGTTAATAAGTGTAGTTAGCTGGCAGCGATTTTGGGGCAGCATATTAGGGGTTAATAACAGTAATGTAGGTTGCGGCGATGTTAGAGACAGCAGATTAGGGGTTAATAAGTGTATTATGTAGGTGGCGACGACATTGGGACAGCAGATTAGGGGTTAATAATATTTAACTAGTGTTTGCGATTCAGGAGTGCAGCGGTTTAAGGGTTAATATGTTTATCATAGTGGTGGCAATGTCTGGAGCGGCAGATTAGGGGTTAATAATTTTATTTTAGTGTTTGCGATGCGGGAGGGCCTTGGTTTAGGGGTTAATAGGTAGTTTATGGGTGTTAGTGTACTTTTTAGCACTTTAGTTATGAGTTTTATGCTACAGCTTTGTAACGTAAAACTCATAACTACTGACTTTCAGGTGGCCATACAGATCTTGCAGTTATAGGCTGTACCGCTCACTTTTTGGCTGGACAGGCAAACTCGTAATACCAGCGCTGTGGAAGTCTCATTGAAAAATTACTTTTTAAAAAGTGCGGTAGTTACATTGCGTGACGGCCAAAAAAGTGTGCAGTACAGCTGTACCTACAAGACTCGTAATAGCAGCGGTAGTGAAAAGGAGCCATAACGATGCTTTTTCACTCATAACACACAACTCGTAATCTAGCTGTAATTTATTTGAAGAAATCAGAAATCGTATTGAAAAATAAATAAATAAGTAAAAACAAAAGTGATGTGCATGTAATACTTTTATGGTTATTTGATAGGAAATACAACTGTAAGTTTTAAGGACACTGATCTGGGGCAGTAAATCAGACCATTGTATACCCTATAAGTGAGCCTACAAAGGTATCAACTGTAAAACGTTTTTGTTTGTAAAAATGATTTATACATTAAATAAAAAATACAGTATTTTATATAAAAATTCAAGATAAAAAACACCCATTCTGTTGTGAATTCTGTTGTATTTTTGCGTTTTCCTTATAACCACTTGACCGCCAATACTTTCTACAATTCTTGATCAAAAAATATTTTGTGTGAAATTTTTCCCATCATATTTCATTGAAAGCAGAGCAATAAATATTTTTAAATATTTAAAACTAGGAGCTGTAGGTGGTAACTGGCACGTGTCCCCTGAGGCCCCCAGCCTCTCATAAAAAGTGTACCTACTGTTTTTTAGATATGTGCGTTTCGTTTCGTTCAAAATTTAAATTCGGACGAATTTGTCAAATTCGGAGCTTCGGATCGATTCGACTTTCCGAATTACCGTAGCAATGAAACTATTGAATAAATCAGAATTAATTCGGATTTATTTGTCACATTCGAATGGCCATTGACTAATCACAATTACACTAGTATTGTACAGTATATTAGGTTATATCACTCTGCTATGGGTTACACCTAATATTACAGTACATAATACTAGTCTAATACACAGCACATCCCACCTAACACATACCGAACTTCCGAATTTACGAATCGAATCCAAAGCGAATACATGCAAATTGATTAGAATCCGAATTAATCTGAATGAATCTAAACGAATGCATTTGAATGTATCCGTATTCAAATTGATCTGAAAATGAAATTCGAAAACATCCGAATCAATCCGAAACGATTTTTTCTGCTGCGAACAAGTTTACTGTTTTTACTGTCACAAGCTGGGACAAATGCTGGTAAAGGCAGTAGGAAATATTTTAAGAGTAAAGATTCTAGCAAATTAAATATATATCAGTAGTCCAACTTGCGCTGTGCTATGCGCAGGTCTACAATAGTTGGGGTAATGTAGCTACAAATTCTAGTGTTTCGAGACTGTAGAACTTTGGTTTCAAATCAGGCCAGTCACATGGTTTACACCGACCATTTGTAAAGTATAATATACAAGCAAACCATGTGACTGGCCTGATTTGAAAAAAAGTTCTACAGTGTAATTTTGGATATTAAAGAGTAGCTGGAAAGAAAGTTTTATTTATTATGAGAGAGAAGCTGAAGAAGAAAAAAACAGGGAGTGTCAAGGAAAACATATATTATCAAGAAATTATATCCAGGCTCTGCACTAACAATAACATTTGCTTGGATCCATGCATTTATTTTTTCTGCATCAATATAGTTAAAAATACATTTTGTTAAGATTGAGAGCTGTAGAATTGTATTTATTTTTTTTATCACTGTGAGAATGTTTTACTGACAACAACCACTAGATGTCATCAAACCCAAGTAGTACTGCAGTCTAAACAAAGGACATAGAAGTTTCCTTATTCAGAGAGAGCAAACAAAAAAAAAATTGCTATTATCTTATAAGATTTACCTTTATGGTGCTATATAGATGATACAATAAATGAAGGTAGACTGGGGCAGAAGGGATACAGGGCCTGCTCAATAGAGAGCATATAATCTAATGCACTTTTTATTATCAAAATGTACCTGTTTTTCTCTTGGTATCCACTGTTAAAGCTTAAAGGGACACTTTTTCTTTCGTGATTCAGATAGAGCATGCAATTTTAAGCAACTTTCTAATTTACTCCTATTATCAATTTTTCTTCGTTCTCTTGCTATCTTTATTTCAAAAAGAAGGCATCTAAGCTTTTTTCTTGGTTCATAACTCTGGACAGCACTTTTTATTGGTGGATAAATTTATCCACCAATCAGCAAGGACAAACCAGGTTGTTCACCAAAAATGGGCCGGCATCTAAACATACATTCTTGCATTTCAAATAAAGATACCAAGAGAATAAAGAAAATTTGATAATATGAGTAAATTAGAAAGTTGCTTAAAATGTCATGCTCTATCTGAATCACAAAAGAAAAAAATTTGGGTTCAGTGTCCCTTTAATGCCTTTCCATGAGAGCATACTGAGGTAGGCTTAGCAGTGTGCAGTTGTTGAGCGCTATATGTATAACATTATTACAAAAATGATTGCAAACACTGTTGCCATATAGTGCTTAAATCATGTGCACGCTCCTAATGGAGAACATTAAACAAAAAATTTGATGGTTAAGTTATTAGGGAACGGTTTTGTAGAATGTTTTCTGCACCTTTTTTTAGCAATAAAAACCCATCCCAGAATCTTAGGAAACAAGGATGTCTGATCTGCAATATGATACAAAGGTTAGTTATTTCTTTGTCTATACAAGCTGTTACTTGTTAGTTCTAATGTGAGGGTAACTTTATGCATTCATGTAGATAGGTGCCAGGTTATGAGGAAATGTTTCAAGATTAAATTGTTTTATTTCACAAGTAGAGAAACACCATAACAAGGGGACATTATTTCCAGATGGTGGCAGGTTCAGGAGTAATTTGTAGAAGCACTTCTTTATAGAGAGGGTGGTTTATTCATGGCATAGACTTCCAGTAGTGGTGGTAAGGACAAATACTGTTAGGGGAATTGAAGAATAATTGGGATATGCATGAAGCTATCCTAAGAATTATTAAAGGGACATAATAATTATCTAAAAACCCTCTGTGCTGCGTAAAGAAACATTCTACATAAAAAATGTTTATTGTTTTTTTTTTAAAAAAAAAAAAAAGATAATACCTTTATTACCCATTCCCCAGTTTTGCATAACCAACACTGTTATATTAATATACTTTTTACTTCTGTGATTACCTTGTATCTAAGCCTCTGCAGACTGCCACCTTATTTCAGTTCTTTTGACAGACTTGCATTTTAGCCAACCAGTGCTGACTCATAAATAACTACACAAGAGTGAGCACAATGTTATCCATATAGCACACATGAACTAGCGCTGTCTAGTTGTGAAAAACTGTCAAAAGCACGGAGATAAGAGGTGGCTTTCAAGGGTTTAGAAATCAGCAAAACAAAAGAACAAATCAGATTTGGTGGTAAACATAAGTTGGAAAGTTGTTTAACCTTTTAAAGCCGTTATGACGTTCTATTCCGTCATAATTAGACTGGGCTTTAAAGCCGTTATGACGGAATATAACGTCATAACTAACGGCTGTCCTGAAGCCTTCTGTGCTTCAAGGATTTAATCGCGGTCTGGAGGGCGTTCCTAGGATTGTAGGGACGCCCCCCAGATGCGATCCAATAATTGAAATCTCGCGATCGTATGCATGATCGCGTAGTTTCAATTTGTCTACATCGGAACAGTTGTTCCGATGTAGGCACTTTAACTCTGTCACGAAAGGGTTAAAATCACATGCCCTATCGGAATGATGAAAGTTTCATTTTGACTAGGCTGTCCCTTTAACACACTTCTGAACAGACTGGCATCTACGTAAGTATGCCACTCAGGGTTGGCTCATTGGCTGTGCCCTGCTTATTGCTGTAATAAAATGCTCTATCTATTACTATTCCCAGTAATCTTACGTATTATAAGGGTATATGGACAGATTGTATGTACCGTATAGTTCTTATCTGATTGCAAAATCTATATATCTGTGTTTCAAATAAATAGGTCTATACTTTATGTAGGGCAGGTTTTTTTTCTCTCTACTAATTGGCCTAATCTGATTTTAGATTAAGATATATAAATATAAAATTGCAAAACCTGTATAAAGGATGTTATTTTTAATTTGAATAATAAACAGGGTTTTCCTGCTTTCTTTGCATGTTGAGTTTGTGTTGATAACTAATGTTGTAGCCCAGTAACATGCAACCAGTTCATTACACCACACAGCAGCCAGGGACAAAACAAACTGCTCTGTCTGGGATGATGATTCACTGCAGCTGCATAACCAGCCTTAAACAGGAAAGAAGGAAGCGCTTCAGCAAACACAGCAGGGAAGTACAGGAAGGAGAAATGAGAGCAGGGAACACTCAGGGCTTTACCAATAATAATAGAGACTGTAAGCAGCACTAGTGTAGAGGCTGTTATGGGCTGGGGATTAATCAGCACTGTAAAGGGATTCCCCTAAAAAATATAAATATTAGCCAATATACATACTGGTTTTTCTTCAACATAAACTTCTCTATATATAGTGCATGTATATGAGAGAACAGTTTAGGTGTATGTATAAATTCCAGGTATTATTTAATCTCTTGTACAGGTGAAAAGGAATTGTGAGTGAGCTTTATGCAAAATTAAAAGTGATTTATTATTATTATTTTATACAAGCTAGGCTATAATAGGAAGAATGTGTGAATATAGTTAGCACCACAATAACACCAGATGACTGGAACATAAACGTATATAGTGATCATATTTCCCTATAGTATTCAAAGTAAAACTGTCATCTCTTTAGAGTCATAGTTGCATATTTTATCACTATCTATATGAATTTTAACTGCTATATATCAACCAAGATAATAGTTTGCTTATTCTCATTTATTTGTTAAGTGCCACAAAATGCAGTAATACTGGGTATGAATAGTAAACAATGATGCTGATTCATTATAAACAAATAAAAAATAGATACATAAGGGCCTAAACAAATTATGCAAGAGCTTACAATCTACATACAAAAAAAACATGAATACTCACTGAAACATCCATAAAATAATGAAGGAATAACAACTGATTGTGTCATACACAAAGTATATTTTCACATTTGTTTTAGGATTGTATCACATTTATTGTCACCAAAGTATTTTTATTTTGTTGATATAATTGTATCATTTCCTTGAGGACACATAAAAGCAGTAGTTATCTGCCCACAGATTCCATTAGACTCTTTATAGTAAATGTTGTAGTAACTAACATTAGTGAGATTATTGTTTTGGATTCCCTTGTGTTGTACTATCGATTCAATAGCTTTACAGTAAAGTAAATGTCTCACTATTCAAGGATTATGAAATTGATAACAGCTGTATAAAAAGCGTGGAATTGCTTTCAGTCACAGTTGGGATCTGCTCTGTCTGACTGTATATACTATATTAGGTCCCAGCAACCTCCCTATAGCACTTGCCCTCAGTAGGCGACGCCCACCCCCTCTTTTCCCAGGGACGCTAAAGGGAAGAAATCTGTCCTTGTCATCTTGTCAGCTGCTTTAGGCTACGCACCGCCCCTCGCTTTGTCCTCCAATCATCTGGCGCTTTCCATGAGCATAACGTCATCTCCGCCTCGCTATTGGCTGGCTATATTAAGAAAGCTGGCTGTCCCTTTAAATAGTGAGAGCACAGCGTGGCTGTGAGTGAGCTAACGAGGCCGCAGAGTAGCGAGTGAAAGTGACACGGATCCCTACAGCTCCACAGACCGCACGCACCGTATTATCATTAGCTGTAACCGCTGCAGGCAGGGGAATCAACTAAAGACTCGGACACTGCTTAACCCGAGACCCCTCGTGCGTGTCAGCTGCTTCCTGAGGTGCATCCCGCCGTATCCAGCTAACTGAGCCGAACTATTCGCCCTTCCTGGTGCAGCCCGTTGGACCTGAGTCGGAGTCCGTGCTCCTGTTACACCCCCCTTTGTTGCCGCCCTAGCTGGTTATCCCTTCAGCCTGACACCATAGGCAAGCTGAGACAGCGCACAGGAGCCTCTCGCAGCTCCTACTCGTCCGGCACCAAAGTGGCTATGGCAGCGATCCGCAAGAAGCTGGTGGTGGTAGGGGACGGGGCATGTGGCAAAACGTGCCTGCTCATAGTCTTCAGCAAGGACGAGTTCCCCGAGGTCTATGTGCCCACCGTGTTCGAGAACTACGTGGCGGACATCGAGGTGGATGGCAAGCAGGTGGAGCTGGCCCTGTGGGATACCGCAGGGCAGGAGGACTACGATCGTCTGCGGCCTCTCTCATACCCAGACACGGACGTCATCCTCATGTGCTTTTCAGTGGACAGCCCGGACTCTCTGGAGAACATCCCTGAGAAATGGGTGCCCGAGGTCAAGCACTTCTGTCCTAACGTACCCATTATCCTGGTAGCCAACAAGAAAGACCTTCGAAACGACGAGCACATCAGGAACGAACTTGCCCGCATGAAGCAGGAGCCGGTGAGGGCAGAAGATGGCCGGGCTATGGCCATTAGGATCTCTGCCTACGAGTACCTAGAGTGCTCGGCTAAAACAAAGGACGGTGTGAGAGAAGTGTTTGAGACCGCCACTAGGGCGGCGCTGCAGAAGAGACATGGCCCCAGTGGTGAGTGTATGAGCTGCTGCAAACTGCTATAATAACCGCCTCCTGCGGACTTGGCTCACTAAATTATCTACCCCATCGCCTTCAGCTGGGGAAAGGGTTCCAGAAAACAAGAGTCTGGCACCCCCTGTTCAGTATTGGTGCCCGGGAGTTGGATTCTCACCACGTGACCAGACTCTTGGCCTAAGGGACCATGAAGTGGGACTTAATTGTTCTAATGGGTCAAGACCTGTCCAGTTGACTTTACATTTTTCTCTCTACTGCATTCCCTTCTTCAGAACCAGCTTCAGTATTTTCTTGTACAGACAAGTTTAATCTTGTTATTTCTACGGACACATACTGTGTGGGAAGGGTTGTGCATTTGCATAGGACTTCTCAACTTGAGTGGCCTTTGTTCTCCTAAAAACTCATTGCTTTTCAAAACACTACATGCTGTGTAGATCTCAGGAGCATCCCACTACTCTTTATTTTAATAGGTATTGGTGTGGTAGGCTCAAAGTAAACCACATGCCTATTTGAAGTGTTAACCACTACATTGCCAAAAGGAAAACTGACTATTGAGGAGTTGCATTTGCCCTACAAATACAGGATCTTTTGAATGTTTATAAATGTGTAAATATGACTATGTACATAATTGTTTAGGGCTACTGTACCTAGTATCCCTAGAAAAAAATGATTTAAAAAAATCTCTTGCCTTCTGTAGCTCATGTTTTCATTAAGGTCTTTTTTATTTATGTTTTCTTATGAAAACGATTTTGCACACTTCAACACTCCATGCACTTGCCATCTGCATAAAAACACTAAGATTCAAACACTATGTGTAAGCTCTAATGGTGGTGTTTGGTGTCCTTCCCCCCACCCCTCCAAGACCTGGGCGCAGTATTAATACCACTGCATCTTATAACATTTAAACATTGATTTTGAGATTTAGGTAATTCATTTTGTTTTGCAGATGTTTTATGGAGGGTTCTTTATCTATCTTTCCATTGCTTCAAATGTCTTTTTATGGGGGGAGGCAGATCTAATTTTTAAACGGTGGTACTAAAATAATTTGAAAACAAGCTAACAGTGGTATAGAGATTGTTTTGAACATGTTTACAGGCAGAACTTAAAATATGTATATACAGTTTTTATGTAAAATATTAAAACAATTATGTAAATTATATTTTGTTTCATTATTTTGTGTTACTTGGAATCACACATCTGTACACAATTACTAATATTCATGTTAATGCTGTGACAATTTGTTAGGAACTTTATTTGTTATAGTTGTTCTGGGGCTATTTCTGTTTAGTGCAGTCACAACTGCTTCAGGGAAACTTCAAACAATCGTATCTTATTTGTAAGCTGATTTAAACCTGATCCAGAAAATATATCTGGGTTTTCTTTGAACTGCTCATGGGGTATGGTGTACAAAATGGAGTTCCCCTGTGGGACATTATGTATAGATTGTTTACTGTTTAGGTTAGATTTAAAATAAAACTCAGACTGGTACATGCTGCACCTGGATAACACACTACATCAGTGAACATTAACATGGTTGTTGGTAAGAAAGGGGAATAAAAAAAGACGCAGCAATAACATTTTTAATTTACCTCAAAGGCAAATATACATTAAACTCTGCCTTTAAACAGTGTTTCTAGTTGAAACTGGCTTGCTCTAATTAAAGTTCTGAAGGCGCAGCAATGCATTAAAGGTAGTTAACAGAAAACATCAGGTGAGCCAAGTAGTGCACTTCTGCCTCTGTATGTTTTAAAATAAAGGATACTAAAAGAACAGAGTAGGTGCTCTGTACTGAATTGTCAAATTGTTCACATTTTACTCCTGTATGTATATTCCACATTTATCTCCCTATTTCTTACTGACGCACCTATACAATATTGTCAATGTCTGGGTATTTTATGAGTGTCCAACCACAAACAGGCTGAGATTTAAATATTTAGTTAAAAGGCAACTTTTTCAGCAATGCTTTAAGAGACAGTCTAGTCAATTCAACATTCATGATTCAGATAGATCATACAATGTTCAAGTTTACTTTTATCATCAAATTTGCTTTGTTTTTTGGCATTCTTTGCTAACCTTTTAAAGCCATTATGCCATTCTATTCCGTCATAATTAGACTGGGCTTTAAAGCCGTTATGACGGAATAGAAAGTCATAGCTAACGGCTGTCCTGAAGCCTGTGCTGTCAGGATTTGATCGCGTTCTGTAGGGTGTTCCTAGGGTTGAAGGGACGCCCACCAGACTCGATCCAATAATTGAAATCTCGCGATCGTGTGGTTTCAAATTGTCTACATCGGAACAGTTGTTTTGATGTAGACACTTTAGCCCTGATACGAAAGGGTTAAAAGCTAAACCTAGATAAGCTCATATGCTAATCTCTAATCCATTGAAGGCTGCCTCCTTTTCTCAGTGAGTTTTGATAGTTTTCACAGACTGTGTCAGTTCATGTGTGCCATATAGATAACATTGTGCTCACTTCTGTCGAGTTATTTATGACAACACTGGTTAAAATATAAATCTGTCAAAAGAACTGAAAAATGGCAGTCTGCAGAGGCTTAGATACAAGGTAATCAGAGAGGTTAAAAAGTGTTCATTATGCAAAACTGAGTAATGGGTAATAAATGGATTATCTTTTTTTTTTTAAAACCTAAACATTCTGGAGTAAACTGTCCCTTTTTAAAGATAACTTTCAGGTATATGATTGCAGGCAGACCATGTGGACATTTTTGCATTCCTACTGGCACTTCATTAGATGCAGTATTTCCTGTCCCTTCTTTAAAGCCCTTTTTTAACTTTGGCTGTAGCACCAGGCTGTACTAATCTGCCAGCTCAACTGACTGCCCAATAATGAAACTGAGCTTGTGTCTCATGCTTTGTGTAGACCCTGTGGGTCTTCTGTGGTGGCAGAGCACTGCTTTTCAAACCTGTCCTGAGGCCTCCCTAACAGGCCAGGTTTTTGGGATTCCCTTGGATGAGAGCAGGTAAAATAACCATGTTTACTAACTAGCTGATCATATTACCTGTGCTCCAGTTCAGATATCCACAAAATGTGCCTGTTAGGGGGGGGGGTTCTGAGGACGGATTTGAAAACCAGTGAGAGAGAGGATCCAAGGGCTTTATCTCAGGATTGCTCTGAAATGGCAAATCAATTCCAATACTACTATGAACACACATATATATATATATAGCGAGAGATAGTAATGTTTACAAAATTAATGCACCAACAATGGTTATTAAAATCACACATAGATGAATGTGATCTTCCCATAGAACGTAATATGGAAGCGGGAACTGCAAGGTTGGAAGGGCTTGAAAATAAACCCCAAAGAAACCAGCTGCCCTAAATGTGCAAAGTAGTGATCTTAATCACATGCCTGATGCTCTACATAGAGGAAGGATTGTTTAAAAAACAGGAAAAGGTGATGGAAGGCATGGTGGTTAACTTTTTGTGCAGCCCACATTTTATGGCCTAGAATAGGGGTTCTCACCTTCTATCCTCTGGGAACTCTAATAGTATAATTGAGACTTATACAACAGTTGAGCTGCTGACAACCCCTAGAATACAAATACTTAGGGACATTAAACACCTCTTGCTTTTGTAAATTGTGCTTACCCCATGTTCCCTAGAGAGGCCAAAAAAACAAATGATATAACATGCAAATCAATTAGCCGGTTAATGCAACTTACAGCAATTTAAAAACCTCCAGGTTACAGAATTTGCTTTTTGGTCTCTAGAGAGTGTGGGACAAGTATAATTCTTTACACTAAATCAAGCTGCCCACATCCTTCTATAATCTGGCCTGTTCATTGAGGCTTGGAACTGAACCTCTCCCTGAATGTGCCTCTTGTGTTTTCCTCTGCTTTACCATAGTGCTCTGTTGTGCTTTGCGCTTATTTTAGCACAGAATTAACTGTGAATGTGTCTGCAGCCAATGCTAGAATACATCATGGCAGCGTAAATCACCACAGGATTTTGTACCTTATGGTTCTAGCAAACTGGGTACTGGCAGATAGACAGCTGCCAGTACCCAAGAGGGCCGCAAATAGGTAGAGGGGGGTCAGGGAGTTAAGGGGGGATACTACCCTGCAGAAAATATATATATAAAAATAAATAAATAAACTTATTTTACACAGGCAGACTTTCTGCCAGTACTTAATATGGGGGTGACCTTTGGGGATGGGAGAGGTAAGAGAGCTGTTTGAGAGGGGTCAGGAGGTGGGATGTGTCAGGTCTGAGGCTGATCTCTACACTAAAGATAAAATTAACCCTACAAGCTACCTAATTAACCCCTTCACTGCTGGGCATAATACAAGTGTGCACACATGTGGTATACCATCTGAAGTGTAAGTGTAATTTTATCTATGTGGGAAGGACAAAAAGAAAGATAAAATATCGCTTTAGGGAACATTTGAATAATATAGAAAAAGGTCTAGAAACACATAGTGTCTCGCAGCACTATAAGCTAGTCCATAACAGTGATCCAAAATGTCTGGAAATTAAAATTATAGAATGGATCCCTCCGAATGTATGGGATACCAACAGACTGCTGAAGTTGCGCCAACGTGAGACTTTTTGGATCAAAAAATTAGATTGTCTGTATCCCCAGGGATTAAATATCGATTTAGATATCCAAGCCTTCTTGACATAATAGTACTTAAGTGTCACAGTTATTTTGTCTGAATCTTAGTGTGTTATTATGTTTTAAACCTTTTTATTCAATAGATTAATGCTTAGAACAAGGAATATCTACATATGTCAGTAATTATGAAGCTTTAAAAATAGAGGTAAGCCCTTTTAGTATTTGTTATTTCTATGTATGAGATGTGAGAGTATGAATTTTTAACATAATTATGTATTTATATTTCTAATATTTATTTAGATACATAATGTTTTATATCTTTTTAGCACAGTATATATTGTTATTTAAATATGTATCATTATAGTCAACTTACATGTGAACCTATGATGATCAAATTCTCTACTGCACTTATATGAGCCCTTTTGGAACACTTAGGCCTAGATTTGGAGTTCGGCGGTAGCCGTCAAAACCAGCGTTAGAGGCTCCTAACGCTGGTTTTGGCCGCCCGCTGGTATTTGGAGTCAGTGATTAAAGGGTCTAACGCTCACTTTTCAGCCGCGACTTTTCCATACCGCAGATCCCCCTACGCCATTTGCGTATCCTATCTTTTCAATGGGATCTTTCTAACGCCGGTATTTAGAGTCGTTTCTGAAGTGAGCGTTAGAGCTCTAACGACAAAACTCCAGGCGCCTGAAAATAGCAGGAGTTAAGAGCATTCTGGCTAACGCCGGTTCATAAAGCTCTTAACTACTGTACCCTAAAGTACACTAACACCCATAAACTACCTATGTACCCCTAAACCGAGCTCCCCCCACATCGCCGCCACTCGAATAAAATTTTTAACCCCTAATCTGCCGACCGCCACCTACGTTATACTTATGTACCCCTAATCTGCTGCCCCTAACCCCGCCGACCCCTGTATTACATTTATTAACCCTTAACCTGCCCCCCACAACGTCGCCGCCAGCTACTTAAAATAATTAACCCCTAATCTTCCGACCGCAAAGCGCCGCCACCTACGTTATCCCTATGTACCCCTAATCTGCTACCCCTAACACCGCCGACCCCTATATTATATTTATTAACCCCTAATCTGCCCCCCTCAACGTCGCCGACACCTGCCTACACTTATTAACCCCTAATCTGCCGAGCGGACCTGAGCGCTACTATAATAAAGTTATTAACCCCTAACCCGCCTCACTAACCCTATCATAAATAGTATTAACCCCTAATCTGCCCTCCCTAACATCGCCAACACCTAACTTCAATTATTAACCCCTAATCTGACGACCGGAGCTCACCGCTATTCTAATAAATTGATTAACCCCTAAAGCTAAGTCTAACCCTAACACTAACACCCCCCCTAAATTAAATATAATTTTAATCTAACGAAATAAATTAACTATTATTAAATAAATGATTCCTATTTAAAGCTAAATACCTGTAAAATAAATCCTAATATAGCTACAATATAAATTATAATTATATTATAGCTATTTTAGGATTAATATTTATTTTACAGGCAACTTGGTATTTATTTTAACTAGGTACAATAGCTATTAAATAGTTAAGAACTATTTAATAGCTACCTAGTTAAAATAATAACAAATTTACCTGTAAAATAAATCCTAACCTAAGATATAATTAAACCTAACACTACCCTATCAATAAATTAATTAAATAAACTACCTACAATTACCTACAATTAACCTAACACTACACTATCAATAAATTAATTAAACACAATTGCTACAAATAAATACAATTGAATAAACTAGCTAAAGTACAAAAAATAAAAAAGAACTAAGTTACAAAAAATAATAAAATATTTACAAACATAAGAAAAATATTACAACAATTTTAAACTAATTACACCTACTCTAAGCCCCCTAATAAAATAACAAAGCCCCCCAAAATAAAAAATTCCCTACCCTATTCTAAATTAAACAAGTTACAAGCTCTTTTACCTTACCAGCCCTGAACAGGGCCCTTTGCGGGGCATGCCCCAAGGATTTCAGCTCTTTTGCCTGTAAAAAAAAAACATACCATACCCCCCCCCCCCAACATTACAACCCACCACCCACATACCCCTAATCTAACCCAAACCCCCCTTAAATAAACCTAACACTAAGCCCCTGAAGATCTTCCTACCTTGTCTTCACCATACCAGGTTCACCGATCCGTCCTGGCTCCAACATCTTCATCCAACCCAAGCGGGGGTTGGCGATCCATCATCCGGTGCTGAAGAGGTCCAGAAGAGGCTCCAAAGTCTTCCTCCTATCCGGCAAGAAGAGGACATCCGGACCGGCAAACATCTTCTCCAAGCGGCATCTTCAATCTTCTTCCATCCGGTGTGGAGCGGGTCCATCTTGAAGCAGGCGACGCAGATCCATCCTCTTCTTCCGTTGTCTCCCGACGAATGACGGTTCCTTTAAGGGACGTCATCCAAGATGGCGTCCCTCGAATTCCGATTGGCTGATAGGATTCTATCAGCCAATCGGAATTAAGGTAGGAATTTTCTGATTGGCTGATGGAATCAGCCAATCAGAATCAAGTTCAATCCGATTGGCTGATCCAATCAGCCAATCAGATTGAGCTCGCATTCTATTGGCTGTTCCGATCAGCCAATAGAATGCAAGCTCAATCTGATTGGCTGATTGGATCAGCCAATCGGATTGAACTTGATTCTGATTGGCTGATTCCATCAGCCAATCAGAAAATTCCTACCTTAATTCCGATTGGCTGATAGAATCCTATCAGCCAATCGGAATTCGAGGGACGCCATCTTGGATGACGTCCCTTAAAGGAACCGTCATTCGTCGGGAGACAACGGAAGAAGAGGATGGATCCGCGTCGCCTGCTTCAAGATGGACCCGCTCCGCACCGGATGGAAGAAGATTGAAGATGCCGCTTGGAGAAGATGTTTGCCGGTCCGGATGTCCTCTTCTTGCCGGATAGGAGGAAGACTTTGGAGCCTCTTCTGGACCTCTTCAGCACCGGATGATGGATCGCCAACCCCCGCTTGGGTTGGATGAAGATGTTGGAGCCAGGACGGATCGGTGAACCTGGTATGGTGAAGACAAGGTAGGAAGATCTTCAGGGGCTTAGTGTTAGGTTTATTTAAGGGGGGTTTGGGTTAGATTAGGGGTATGTGGGTGGTGGGTTGTAATGTTGGGGGGGGTATGGTATGTTTTTTTTTTTACAGGCAAAAGAGCTGAAATCCTTGGGGCATGCCCCGCAAAGGGCCCTGTTCAGGGCTGGTAAGGTAAAAGAGCTTGTAACTTGTTTAATTTAGAATAGGGTAGGGAATTTTTTATTTTGGGGGGCTTTGTTATTTTATTAGGGGGCTTAGAGTAGGTGTAATTAGTTTAAAATTGTTGTAATATTTTTCTTATGTTTGTAAATATTTTATTATTTTTTGTAACTTAGTTCTTTTTTATTTTTTGTACTTTAGCTAGTTTATTTAATTGTATTTATTTGTAGCAATTGTGTTTAATTAATTTATTGATAGTGTAGTGTTAGGTTAATTGTAGGTAATTGTAGGTAGTTTATTTAATTAATTTATTGATAGGGTAGTGTTAGGTTTAATTATATCTTAGGTTAGGATTTATTTTACAGGTAAATTTGTTATTATTTTAACTAGGTAGCTATTAAATAGTTCTTAACTATTTAATAGCTATTGTACCTAGTTAAAATAAATACCAAGTTGCCTGTAAAATAAATATTAATCCTAAAATAGCTATAATATAATTATAATTTATATTGTAGCTATATTAGGATTTATTTTACAGGTAAGTATTTAGCTTTAAATAGGAATAAGTTATTTAATAAGAGTTAATTAATTTAGTTAGATTAAAATTATATTTAATTTAGGGGGGTGTTAGTGTTCGTGGCCGGACTGTTATCCGAATGACGCTTTTCCGACGGACATTTGTCCGACGGACAATATTCCGAAAGACATTTATCCGGCTGCTGGGTGGGAATGAAGCTTAAAAATCACGGTTTTATAACATTTTTAATAGTGGACTGACAAAAGACAATTAAATCAACTTATATATAACATTTATAACATTTTTAATAGTGGACTGACAAAAGACAATTAAATCAACTTATATATAACATATTAATTATAATATTATAATTATAATAATTATATTATGTGTTAAAAGTACATCGTGAGGGTAGGGACCCATGGATAGGTTCCCAGAGGCGGTTGCGGCGCCCGAGTCACTGATTGTAACAGAAAATTTTGGATCGTATCTGCCCTCGGCCGAATGTATCTTGATTTATTTAAGTAAATCTTATATATTATGTGCTATTGCCTTTAAAAAGTCTAATCTTGAGTATTCACTGTATTTTTCTAAAACTTTCATTATCCTGTTGTTTATGATTTCATATTTTTTTTTGGGTTTTCTCAGTTCAACTCCAGAATCAATTTTTTCAATTGTTAACTCCCATTCTGCTTGTTCTTTTCTTATTTTTGAAACTAGTCTGCAAATGCTTGGGTGGGTTATTGACATTCGTTGGTCAAATGCTCTGTGCCATCCTTCTAGAGAGTTGTTTGTTCTAGGTAACCCTAGTTTTGTTCTTTCAAAAGTGTTCCACATCGTAATATCGAAAGTAGGTTTTCTTCTTGTACCTTCTTGTAGTTCGCCAATCCAGGTTTTTTCAAAATAATTTAAAAATTCAGATAAAATGTTACTGTTTTGTTTTTCTATTGATTTTACAAAGTCATTAAATGTTTCAACTACATCTTCCACTGGCACAAATGCTAATGCTTCTAAGCATTTTATGATCAGAGCATTTTTTTCATTATTATACCATATTTTTAAGCCCAAAGATTGTATTTTTCTCCACAGGCATTGGGAAAAATGGAAAAAGCATCCATAAATTATTGTATTTTGTAAAAAATTTGTCATGCAATTTATTGCTGCTCTTTCAAAATCTACAGTAATTGATATAGGATTGATATCTGGATTTTTTTCTTTTATAATACTAAAAATTAAATTATAAGTTTCCTGATTTTTATTTTTTGATATGCAGTATACTAATGGTATGGTATGGTTATCTTCTATTAAAACATGTATTGTATACAACTGAAAACCTAAAGGAGCTGAGTCAAATGTTCCGTCACAGAGCCAGTGTTGTTTTTTTGAAAGAAGATCTACATTTTTTTTAGTAGACAGAATGATTAAATTTTCACTTTCGTGCATGATGAAATTTTCTCCTCTGGTTGTTTTTCTTAAATCATCATTTAAAATGTTTCCATTTGGTGTTGTTCGATGTCGACGTACCATTCTGGCAAGAGTTTCTTTTTTAGGTAGAGCTCCTGCTGCTTCAAGGGGGAAATTAGATGTGCAATTTTGTATTATGCTTGATGTTACTTCCTCTGAATTTTTAGCAACTTCTTTTATTTTTTCAATTGTTTTCATAGATAAAATTCTTGCTGCATTAGGTGGATGTGAATGATTTGATGCATCTTTTTCAATTATATCATTAATGGTTTTTAGCCTTCCTCCACAAAAACCTTTTTTTTCACATCTCCAATATGTGACATTTTCTTTTTTTTTGTCTACAATGTATGCATAACCTTCATATAACATTTTTCTTCCTCCTTTACACGTCTTTATGAACTCCATTTTTTTAATTTGATGTTTTTTTTAAATTTATTTATTTAAGTGTTTGTGTTGTTTTTTTTTACCTCAGTAGCCACAATATATATTTAAATTTTCCGCTTTTATACTGATGACAATTATGCAATTACGTGATTGCGTGATTGTGCTGTTCGGCGTGCAGTCGGAAGCAGTGTATATCGGACATATGTCTGACGGACGAATGTGTTTCGGCATTTTGTCCGTCGGAATTTTGTCCGAGCACCGTTAGTGTTAGGGTTAGACTTAACTTTAGGGGTTAATACATTTATTAGAATAGCGGTGAGCTCCGGTCGTCAGATTAGGGGTTAATAATTGAAGGTAGGTGTCGGCGATGTTAGGGAGGGCAGATTAGGGGTTAATACTATTTATGATAGGGTTAGTGAGGCGGATTAGGGGTTAATAACTTTATTATAGTAGCGCTCAGGTCCGCTCGGCAGATTAGGAGTTAATAAGTGTAGGCAGGTGTCGGCGACGTTGAGGGGGGCAGATTAGGGGTTAATAAATATAATATAGGGGTCGGCGATGTTAGGGCAGCAGATTAGGGGTACATAGGGATAACGTAGGTTGCGGCGGTTTATGGAGCGGCAGATTAGGGGTTAAAAATAATATGCAGGTGTCAGCGATAGCGGGGGCGGCAGATTAGGGGTTAATAAGTGTAAGGTTAGGGGTGTTTAGACTCGGGGTACATGTTAGAGTGTTAGGTGCAGACGTAGGAAGTGTTTCCACATAGGAAACAATGGGGCTGCGTTAGGAGCTGAACGCTGCTTTTTTGCAGGTGTTAGGTTTTTTTTCAGCTCAAACAGCCCCATTGTTTCCTATGGGAGAATCGTGCACGAGCACGTTTTTGAGGCCGGCCGCGTCCGTAAGCAACTCTGGTATCGAGAGTTGCATTTGCGGTAAAAATGCTCTACGCTCCTTTTTTGGAGCCTAACGCAGCATTTGTTTAAACTCTCGATACCAGAGTTAAATTTATGGTGCGGCCAGAAAAAAGCCTGCGGAGCGTTAACAGCCCTTTTACCGCCGAACTCCAAATCTAGGCCTAAGAGTTAATATGGATCAGGTATCATCACCCTGCCCATAAATAGCAGGTAGGAGGTGTTAACTTTCACTCTTGAAAAAGTTCCTGTGTGGAACGAAACGTACGTCGAGTGAGCACACATAGTGTGCAATAACATAGTTCAAATTCAGTTCCTGTGAGGCCACTGTTAGTGTCTTTTCATATACAATTGTTAAACACTAAGTGGGCTGAGGGACTAGAACATTACTACCCAGTGTTACTTCTTGTTACCACTTGTTACTACTGGTGTATACCTTTATAGTAAATGCACATAGTGTGCAAGTGTAGGTGCCGGTGAGGCCGCTATTAGTGCTGGTCAAGTATATACAGACACTAAGTGGGCTGAGGACCTAACTATCTGTAGCACTAACGTGTTCTAAAAACATCACCTAAGGACAAGGATTACTACAGCTGAAACTCGGAATCCATCTTGGAGGAAGTTCTCCACTAACATCGGGGTCGGCTTTGCACAGCACCACGCTACTACCCGTAGCGTTCCAGCCCCCGGCCAAGGACACACCTGATTGGTCCAACGGTTTACACACCCCCATCTAGCTGAGACGTGGAGTCTCTATTTTGGAAGGATCGCAGCGGGACACTACATAACCAGTGACTTCTTCAAAGTTATTATACAAGGCCTGTATTTGTTTTTAACATTGTGAGTGTTATTCTAATGTCAATTTTATTATATTAAATCATACGTTTAATCTGCACTTAGATGCGGTGGGCGCTTCTGTTTCTTCTTTGTTTTTTCTTAGCTTTTTGGAAGTTCGTGATGGGACTTTGTTAAGGAGCAGCCTATATACACTGAGAACTACTAAAGAGAACTTTGCTACAGAGAACTTATATCTAGTGTATAATAACGGACATTTTCTGCTACAGTTCTGTCAATAGGAGTTGTAAGACATATTTTATTATATATATATGACCCATATGTTTCATTTATGTTTGATTAACCATTGTATGCACTAATAATAGGCCTACAAAATAGGAGGGATATTGCCTCTATATAGATAAAAATCTTACCTGGGATACAGGATACAAACGGTTGATAAAGATATTGCACTCTAATTTGCATTTTGGGCAGCGCCTATATTAAACCCCTTTTCTTTTATAATACAAGTGTGGTGCGCAGCAGCATTTAGCGGCCTTCTAATTAACAAAAAGCAATGCCAAAGCCATATATGTCTGCAATTCTGAAGAAAGGGGATCCCAGAGAAGCATTTACAACCATCTGTGCCATATTTGCACAAGCTGTTTGTAAATAATTTGAGTGAGATATGTTATCATTTTTATATAGTAAATTATATGATAATGAAAATAATGATATCTTTAGAATTTAATGGTGAGAAAAAAACAGTATATAATATGTGTGGGTACAGTAAATGAGTAAGAGGAAAATTACAGCTAAACACAAACACAGCAGAAATGTAAAAATAGCCCTGGTCCTTAACAGTAAGACAATTAAAAAAAAATGGTCTGGTCACTAAGGGGTTAAAGCAGTTTGTTGTGGCAATGCTAATAAGTGTTCTACCAGATAGGTTTGTGGTATTATCACTAAGCTCAGTCACAAGTCCCTTTCATCAATACGGAAGCTCTGCAGCTTTCATGCGGATTTGTGTCTGTACAATATTAGATGCAGCTAAATCTTCATATAGTGCTAGGTGTGGGTATTTGTTTTAGGGAGTAGCATTTTGATATCACATAGGTATGAAAAAAAAAAAATCTGACAGAAGATGATTCTGCTTTTAGGAATCTCTTGTCATTGGAAATTCCTGTATTGATGTTGATCACACACGTTTCATGAAGGAGCTGCTGGCGGTGAAAACAGCTGTTACTGCAGATTGCACATTAATACAGTCTCAATTATTCTTGTCCTATTCGTTTTAACCCCTTCACAGCTATAGAAGTTCTGCAAGGAGTTTTGTAGACTCTTTCTTTAGAGGGGAAATAGAGGTTAGCATTAAAATACTATTTAGAAGTGATATTTTGCTAGTAATATAATTTGTAGGATAATTATATAGATTTAGAGAAAACAACAACTAGCAAAGGTAAATTAAATTAAAGGAACATAAAAGTGCTAATGTGTTCTAACATGTTGTTATTGCATAAATGTCTACTTAGAGTTGCAGTCAAATTAAACGCATAGTTAAAGTCAGCTCCAAGCATTAATGCTGAACACATTTGGTGAGCCAGTGACAAGAGATGTGCATAGCCTCAAATAACCATCTAGAGCTCAATCACATATGCGGCGGTGCCCGCAAAAGCCAGCGTTGGCTATTTTTTGTCGGATGTAGCGATCACATAAACGGCAGGTATATTTCACCCGTCGCCAGCTAGTTTTACTCCCATAAACTAACATACAACCGGCGTTGCAAGTCGATATCACATATTCAGAGCAAGGTCTTACGCAGCGAAAATGGAGAAATTTTACTCCATAATAACCTCGCCACACATAGGCAGATGCAGCAAGCCTTGCGCCGAGTATATGAGCACCGTAACTCCCTAGAAGTTTTAGCAAACACCTAACGCATGCATAATATCTACCTTTCAACCGCCATCCTTCCACCACAAAAGCTAAATAAAATGTATTAACCCTTAATCTAACCCCTGCATCACAAACTACCTAATAAAGTTATTAACCCCTAATCCGCCACCCACCCAAAATGCAAAGTATCTAATTACTCTATTAACCCCTAATCCGCCAACTCCCCACATCGCAAACTACCTATTAAAAATATTAACCCCTAAATCACCAACCCCCCACAACGCAATCTACCTAATTAACCTATTAACCCCTTAACCGCCACCCCCCACAACGCAATCTACCTAGTTAACCTATTAACTCCTAAACCGCCATCCCCCACAACGCAAAGTATTAATCTAATCAGCCCCCTAACCTAACACCCCACTTACATAAAATAAAATAGACTATCTTACTACAAAATTAATTAAAAATACAAAAATTTAAAAATCCTAATTTAACATTAAAATAAAAAATCCTAACATTACATTAAAAAAAAACAACTAAGATTAAATTAAACTAAAAAATCTAAGATTACAAAAATAAAAAAATCTAAGATTACAGAAAAAAAATAAATGAAAATTATCCAAAATAAAAAAATGTAAACCTAATCTAATACCTCTATAAAACCTAAAAAGCCACCCCAAAATAAAAACACAGCCTAATCTAAGACTAAACTACCAATAGCCCTTAAAAGGGCCTTTTGTAGGGCATTGCTCTAAAAGTTTTACAGCTCTTTTGCATAAAAAAATACTAATTACCCCCTAACATTTAAACCCCCCACCCACCCAACCCTCCAAAATAAAAAAGACCTAACTCTAAAAAAAACTAAGCTACCCATTGCCATTTGTATGGGCCTTGCCCATTGCCTATTAAAAAACAAAAAAGTCCTAATCTTAATTTTTTTTTAAAAAAAAAACACCCCGAAAAATGTACTCACCATTCCTGAAGTCCCGACATCCATCTTCTTACAGGCGGAGAAAAGTCTTCATCCAGGCGGATCCATCTTTATCCATTGCAGGACCATCTTCTTGCCGGGGGGGCAGATCGGTCTTCCAGTGCGCGGATCCGTAGCGGTGGTTCTCCTCAGAAGCTGTGGTCATCTGCGACGAGGAGGTCCTCTTCATGCGATCGTGTACCTTGCATTCTTATTGACTGAAATTTTCAAATCAGCCAATAGGATGAGAGCTACTGAAATCCTTTTGGATGTTCTTATTTTTTAAGAAGATATTCTTTTTTTATTTTATGTAATGGGGTTAACTTAGGGGGTGTTAGGTTACAGGGCTTAGTGATTAGATTATTACTTTGCATTGTGGGAGGATGGCGGTTTAGGGGTTAATAGGTTGATTAGGTAGATTGCGTTGTGGGGGGTTGGCAGATTAGGGGTTAATAGTGTTATTTAGGTACTTTGCATTGTGGAGGATTGGTGGATTAGGGGTTAATAGTTTTAATTGGTAGTTTGCGGTGTGGAGGGTTGGCAGATTAGGGGTTAATAGTGTTAATTAGGTACTTTGTGTTGTGGGGGTTGGGGGATTAAGGGTTAATATTTTTAACAGGTAGTTTGCGATGTGGAGGGTTGGCGGATTAGGGGTTAATAGTTTTAATAGGTAGATTGCATTGTGGGGGGATGGCCGTTTAAAAGGTTAATACATTTTATTAGTATTTGCGATGTTGGGGGGATGGCGGATATACGGGTTTTGACGTGTCAGGTTTATTTTTGGGAGGCAGGTTAGACTTTTACAGGTGTTTTTACTTGTTTTTGTTTTTTTACTTAGGCACCGGCAGTTCATAAACTGCCGCAAGTCACTGGCAACTCCAGAAATCAGCCTGAAGAACAGGTTTTCAAAACGGGAAATGCATTGCTGGAAATATTTGTGTTACAATAAATTGGTTGTGAAGCTTCTCTTGAACATTCTGCTGCACTTGAATAACATCTTTTGGCCATTAGCGGTGAAACTTGTTAGCGCCGTTGGAACTGTGGACAGACGTAGTCCCCTGCTCTGATACGAGAGGCGAGTTAGTCGAGAAACTCAGAGAATCCGACCTGCCTGTGTTGCACTAATCCAGTGCTTTACCACATGTGAGTTCATATATATCCCTGTAATACTTCCCATATATCCTCACAGTATTATGCTATGTGGCGCCTTCTCCACTTTTCTATAGGATCATCTTGATGTGGACGGTCTTACACTCGAGGAGAACTTCCAGGCCTATCTCTTGCTGAGAACATTAGTCAAAATTGACTCTATCTGCTATTGGTTTTACCATTTTTTTATAAAATGTTTACATTTTTTTGTTTATTGTTTTTAAAAACATATCTATTTTTATATTTCTAATTTTATACATCACATGTTGCACATATGCTGTTATTTGACTTACTATAATAGCACATGAAAGGTATTTGTTTGCTTGAACGTGAGCGCCCCTATAAACATCATTGCATGTTGTCTTTATATCAGAATTTAATATTGCACATGAGCGCTACTTTGCACTCGCATGCAACAGCGCCCCCTGCCCCCGCACAGCCAATCACGAGCAGGCAGGAGCTGTCAATCTCCCCGGTTGGACAACCAGGGGAGTTTTAAATTCTCCACCTAAGAGGTGAAGAAGAGGGTAGGATGCAGCAGTTGTAGGGGAAGGAGAAAGCTTGATAAATCAAGCCTTTAGAGTCAGGATTTTGTGTTTTATTCTGAAAGTTAGAGGAAGCCAGTGAAGGGACTGGCAGAGAGGTGCAGCAGATGGGGAGCAACGTGTAAGGAAGATCAACCTGGAAGAGGCATTTGTAAGGGAGATAGACGGCAGCTAAGGAAGCCGGAGAGGATGGAGTTGCAATAGTCAAGACGGGAAATGTTGAGAAAGTTGATTAAAGTCTGTTATGTCTTGTTTGTGCATTAGGCAAATTTTGGAGATGTTTTTAAGGCCTTTTGATTTTGGAGATGTTTTTAAGGTGGAAGCGGCAAGAATTGGCCAAAGATTGGATGTAGGGAGTGAAAGAGAGATCTGAGAAAAGTGTGACCTCAACACATCAGGCATGCGGGGTTGGGGTAATAATGTTATCATAAACATTTAGAGAAAGTTGGGGGGTAGGGATTTTGGAAGAAGGGGAAAAAGTTAAGAGCTCAGTTTTTGAGAGTTTTAGCTTAAAGGGACACTGAACCCAAATTTTAATTTCAGGATTCAGATAGAGCATGCAATTTTAAGCAACTTTCTAATTTACTCCTATTATCAATTTTTCTTTGTTCTCTTGCTATCTTTATTTGAAAAAGAAGGGATCTAAGCTATTTGTTTGGTTCAGAACCTGGAAAGCACTTGTTCATTGGTGGATGAATTTATCCACCAATCAGCAAGAACAACCCAGGTTGTTCACCAAAAATGGGCCGGCATCTAAACTTACATTCTTGCATTTCAAATAAAGATACCAAGAGAATGAAGAAAATGTGATAATAGGAGTAAATTAGAAAGTTGCCAAAAACTGCATGCTATGTCTGAATCACAAAAGAAAAAAATTGGGTTCAGTGTCCCTTTAAAGTTGTAAGAAGACATCCAGGATGAAATATTAGAAAGACAGTTATTGACACAAGTTAGTAAGGAAGGGGATAGGTCTGGTGCAGAGAGGTAGATTTGGGTATCATCAGCATAAAAAGATATTGAAACCCATGGGACTTTATTAAGGAACCTAAGGATAATGTATAAATTGATAAGAGAAGGGGACCTAGGACAGAGCTTTCTGGTACCTCAACAGAAAGTGGTAAAAGGTCAGAGGATGTGCCAGAGAAGGTTACACTAAAGGTCTGGTTAGACAGATAGGAGGAGAACCACAAGAGGGCTGTGTCACAGATGCCGGAGGATTGTAGGATTTGGAGCAAGAGAGTGTGGCCAGCAGTGCCAAAGGCAGATAGATTGAAAAGGATTAAAAGAGAAAAGTGGCCTTTTGATTTTACTGTAATTAAGTCATGCTGTTTCTGTGGAGTGTTGGGGGCGAAATCCAGATTGCAATGGATCAAGGAGGGAGTTTAATGTGAGAAAATGTGATAAATGTTTAAATACAGTGGGGAAAAAAGTATTTAGTCAGTCACCAATTGTGCAAGTTCTCCCACTTAAGAAGATGAGAGAGAGGCCTGTAATTTTCATCATAGGTATATCTCAACTATAAGAGACAAAATGTGGAAACAAATCCAGACAATCACATTGTCTGATTTGGAAATAATTTATTTGCATATTATGGTGGAAAATAAGTATTTGGTCACCTACAAACAAGCAGGATTTCTGGCTCTCACAGACCTGTATCTTCTTCTTTAAGAGGCTCCTCTGTCCTCCACTCATTACCTGTATTAATGGCACCTGTTTGAACTTGTTATCAGTATAAAAGACACCTGTCCACAACCTCAAACAGTCGCACTCCAAACTCCACTATGGTGAAGACCAAAGAGCTGTCGAAGGACACCAGAAACAAAATTGTAGACCTGCACAAGGATGGGAAGACTGCAATATCTGCAAAATCTGCAATAGGCAAGCAGCTTGGTGTGAAGAAATCAACTGTGGGAGCAATAATTAGAAAATGGAAGACATACAAGACCACTGATAATATCCCTCGATCTGGGACTCCATGCGAGATCTCACCCCGTGGGGTCAAAATGATCACAAGAACGGTGAGCAAACATCCCAGAACCACACGGGGGGACCTAGTGAATGGCCTGCAGAGAGCTAGGAGTAGCGTAACAAAGGCTACCATCAGTAACACATTACGCCACCAGGGACTCGGATCCTGCAGCGCTAGACGTGTCCCCCTGCTTAAGCCAGTACATGTCCGCGACCGTCTGAAGTATGCTAGAGAGCATTTGGATGATCCAGAAGCGGATTGGGAGAATGTCATATGGTCAGATGAAACCAAAGTAGAACTGTTTGGTAGAAACACAACTCGTCGTGTTTGGAGGAGAGAGAATGCGGAGTTGCAACCAAAGAACACCATACCTACTGTGAAGCATGGGGGTGGCAACATCATGCTTTGGGGCTGTTTCTCTGCAAAGGGAACAGGATGACTGATCCGTGTACATGAAAGAATGAATGGGGCCATGTATCGTGAGATTTTGAGTGCAAACCTCCTTCCATCAGCAAGGGCATTGAAGATGAAACGTGGCTGGGTCTTTCAGCATGACAATGATCCCAAACACACCGCCTGGGCAATGGAGTGGCTTCGTAAGAAGCATTTCAAGTCCTGGAGTGGCCTAGCCAGTCTCCAGATCTCAACGCCATAGAAAACCTTTGGAGGGAGTTGAAAGTCTGTTTTGCCCAGCGACAGCCCCAAAACATCACTGCTCTAGAGGATATCTGCATGCAGGAATGGGCCAACATACCAGCAACAGTGTGTGACAACCTTGTGAAGACTTACAGAAAACGTTTGACCTCTGTCATTGCCAACAAAGGATATATAGACTAGGTATAGGAAAACCAGCGAGACCTCAAGGAGTATGAAATATTCGACTTTATTAGAAGAAAATTAAAAGCTTTAAGGCTGTCTTCTGCTGTAAGTATCGGAGGATGCTTGCCCACAATATTGCATATATCGTTAAATTGGGCACTGTAGGCCGTAGAAAAAGTGGGTTTTAGAGAACTAAACCCATTCTCCTTTTTCTTGCTAGTCCCCTGATCTCCCAAAAGATGTCTCCTATCCATGCGACGTACTTCCAAAAGGGCTCTCTCCAGTACCTTTTTCTTGTAGCCTCTCTCCAAAAAGTTATTCATTTGGAGTAGGCTTTCTTTCTCAAAGTCCAATTCATCCGTGCAATTGCATTTTATACGGATGAATTGTCCCTTTGCAACCCCAAACCCTGTGTATTTTGGGCGGTTGCTCCGACCGTGCAACACTGCATTGGTAGCGATGGGCTTTCGATACAACGTTGTCTTCACTCTGTGATCCTCAACATCTCCAATAAGGAGAATATCCAAATATGGAATTGAGTAGCGATCACACTCATACGTGAATCGGAGATTAACCTCATTGTGATTCAAATATTGTATGAAAGCCTCAATCTTTTGGCGACCCCCCGTCCAGACCAACAGGAGGTCGTCAATGTATCTTTTATACATTTTAATGTCCTTGAGGAATGGGTTGCTATCTCCAAAGACGTGGCACACCTCCCACCAACCCATAAACAGGTTGGCGTAGGCAGGGGCAAACTTAGCCCCCATAGCTGTTCCACGTCTTTGGAGATACCAGCGAGATCTCAAGGCATATGAAATATTCGACTTTATTAGGAGAAAATTAAAAGCTGCATAAAAGCTGGTAACCCTTGCATCAGGGGTACACAAAAACAGGTCATACGCGTTTCGGCAGCCCTCTGCCTTATTCATGGACTGATAAGTTCATGCAATCATGCTACCTAAATACACCTGAGCCCCCAGGTATCAGAAACCCCGTAGATGCTTATTTAAAGGGACAGAAAATTCTTAACATGTCATGTTAACACACAATATGGAAATGCACAACTTTCCACTTATTCCAAGAGGCCTGAGATTAAATAAGTATCCTAGTTTTCAGGTTGATGATCCAGTATTCATTGATAAATGGAACACTATTTTGTCAGAGTGCTCCAGGTGGCTAATGGAGCTGATAATTTCATTTAAAGAAACAGAACTGTTTAAAATACGTGAAGAGATTACTGAATTACAGTTGAGGCTTAATGATTATACCACAAATGTTAAATATTGTGAAATGGATGTATTGTTGAAAGATTCTGTCAACAAATTTCGTGTAGAATTGGATAACTTTAAACTAAAAAAATTCATGAGAGACAGCGAGGATCATGCACATAATAGAGTGTATACTTGGCACACACAAAATTATACTTTACAAAACAATCCCAGATCTAGGTCTAGATCTCGGTCTAGAGGCAGGGTCACAACACATCCAGATAAACATGTGTCATTTGTAACATCAGAACCATCAGCTTTAAGCAGTTCACAACAGAATGCCCCTCCCATTCCTCCCCTCCCATTATTAAATACTGAGTCTGAACAGGTAGTAAGACCTAAACCTAGCAGTAGTGTCTGCAAAGATCCTATTGTTACTAGGCAATTCAATAGGAAGCCTAATGGGGAACAGACAAGTACCATATTAACAGAACATAGGAGACAGGAATTTTTGACTGTCAACGCTAATGAGTCTAGACCCACCTTACAAGAAGTGGTGCCTAGTTTAGTCACCAGAGAACAGCAGGTTTTTCACAGGGACTACAATACAGAAGAGGGGGGAGGAAACGCAGGAAAAGGACAAAGAGGCAGAGGGGCAGGAAGATACAGAAGAGGGGGCCGCAACAAATATGCAATTTGAATGTTATTAACCTCTCCAATGCTATACTTACTGATGATGAATTAGAAGTTTTGGGCCTAGGCTTGGGATTCGTACCAACCAGTAAATTTAATTTGTTCAATGCAATTGTTGACTTAAATAAATTTATTCGTAATCTGACACTGAGAAAATTCTTTTGGACAAATGACAAAGATGAGTTAGACCTAGGAACTGATTTTAATACTGAGGTTTCCCCTAAGATCTATAATTTGGTTGATTTCAGTGAGGCTAAAGATTATTTAGCAGCATATGATTTAGCTAATGATACTCCCATAGATGAGACTTACATAAAAATTACACATGGGGGTTATCGGCCAATATCTGTTTTCTACCCTACTAAGGAGAGGGGACCATTTTTGGAGGCCTTCCACCATAGGATTGAGGAAGACTTAATTAAATTGTCGATTGAAAGCCGACATCCTCGCCCTAACCTTAGTTCAGCTCAATCATCAGCTTTGATGAATCTCAAAAAAAGAGATGATATTATAATCAAGCAAGCTGATAAGGGGGGCAGTGTTGTGGTGCAAGACAGGTCTATGTACATACAGGAAGCTATGAGGCAGTTACATGATTCTGAAGTTTATCAAGTCCTTACATGTAATCCTACTAAGGAGTTTGGTAGAAACTTGGCATCCCTCATCGACGATGGTCTCGAGATGGGGATTTTTGACCAGGATACTGCAGATTATCTTTTCGTATCTGAGCCAATTACTCCAATCTTCCACCACCTCCCCAAGGTACATAAGTCCCTTGGGGAGGTCAAGGGGAGACCTATTGTGGCAGTAATTGGCTCCCTTTTCGAGAACATGTCGACTTGGGTTGAATCATTATTACAACCCTTAGTGTATAATTTACCTACATATTTGAGGGATACCAAGCATCTCCTTAGTAGCATGGAACAGATAGAATGGGACGAGCAGAATATTTGGCTGACAGTGGATGTAGTCAGCCTGTATTCTGCAATCCCACATTCACATGGCCTAGCTGCCGTTTCCTTTATGTTAGAGAAATTTAGTAACTATGGTGAGGACCTTAAGATTTTTTTGCTTAACACCCTTGATTACTTACTTTCACACAATTTCTTTCTGTTTGATGGAACTTTCTATCTCCAAAGACGTGGCACAGCTATGGGGGCTAAGTTTGCCCCTGCCTACGCCAACCTGTTTATGGGTTGGTGGGAGGTGTGCCACGTCTTTGGAGATAGCAACCCATTCCTCAAGGACATTAAAATGTATAAAAGATACATTGACGACCTCCTGTTGGTCTGGATGGGGGGTCGCCAAAAGATTGAGGCTTTCATACAATATTTGAATCACAATGAGGTTAATCTCCGATTCACGTATGAGTGTGATCGCTACTCAATTCCATATTTGGATATTCTCCTTATTGGAGATGTTGAGGATCACAGAGTGAAGACAATGTTGTATCGAAAGCCCATCGCTACCAATGCAGTGTTGCATGGCCGGAGCAACCACCCAAAATACACAGGGTTTTGGGGTTGCAAAGGGACAATTCATCCGTATAAAATGCAATTGCACGGATGAATTGGACTTTGAGAAAGAAAGCCTACTCCAAATGAATAACTTTTTGGAGAGGCTACAAGAAAAAGGTGCTGGAGAGAGCCCTTTTGGAAGTACGTTGCATGGATAGGAGACATCGTTGCAATATCGATAGGAGAGTACGTTGCAATATCGTGGGCAAGCATCTTCCGATACTTACAGCAGAAGACAGCCTTATGTATCTCAAGGCTGTAACTTTGTACCAAAGAGAGGCTGTTCTTTAGGAAATTTATTATCTCCCAGTTTGTTACGAAAGTCTCCCACTAGGGTGAGCAGCTGGTTGGAGGTCAAGGGACACTATAAATGTCACTTCAACAGCTGCATAGCATGTGGTTTTACACAAGTTACGAAACATTTTCAATCATATGTTACGCAAAAGGTGTTTGACCTTGGATCCTATACAAACTGTCGTTCTATTTTTGTAATATATCTGGTTGAGTGCACCCAATGTAAGAAGCAGTATGTAGGGTGCACCACCAGAGAAGGCAGAAGTAGGATCAGGGAACACCTGAATAACATAGAGAATGGCGTTGAGTGTTCAGACCTAGCCAGACACTTTATCTATACCCATGATAGAGTAGTATCGTCCTTTAAGTGGCAAGTGATCGACCAGATTAAAGCTCCACTACATGGAGGGGATCGAACGGCTAAGCTACTATTCAAAGAAGCCTTTTGGATCTTCAAATTACAGACTAGAAGACCAAAAGGCTTCCATATAGATGGTGATGTCATTAACTTTTGGAATCGACAAAGTTAATACTGGCCCTTATTAGCTGGTAGTTTAAGTCTTCCTCATTCAAGACTATGACAATTTGTACAGCAGCAATGATATATTTTTGAATTCATATTATTAGAGGTAATGTTTGGCAGTCACTATAAGAGTCGTTAATTAATAAGGCTTTAGATTTTCTTTGAAGTTAGTATGAAAGTAATGGTTTAGTTAAGGGCAGTATAGTTCACACTTTTTCTTTTTAGATTGAATGTTAATTACATTGAGTAATGACTAATGCCCAATATTTCACATAACCATTCCCAGTTTATACCTAACCCCTTAACCAAACTGAATTCTCCTTATATTTTTCCTCCTTCTTCCTTTAATATGTCTTTAAATAAAAGAGATAATAATTAAAGTATATCCCTATACTTCACAAAACATCGATATAGTGAGGCTATCATGGCCACATTAATTGGTACACCAGTATACCGGAGTACAAATTGAGGTTCAATATCTGTTTTTCATTTTTTTGGGGATGATGATTATTATTATTATTGTTATTATGTGACAATGAATTGTTTGTTTGCTTGTACATTTTATCTATGTTCCACTAATTATTTAATCTCCCAATATGGATTTGAACATATAATTGTTCGATTGATAGTTAAAATGTATTAAGAAAATCTGAACTTATTTCAAACTATGTTCTTATATATAAAGAAAGTTGTGCATTTCCATATTGTGTGTTAACATGTCATGTTAAGAATTTTCTGTCCCTTTAAATAAGCATCTACGGGGTTCCTGATACCTGGGGGCTCAGGTGTATTTAAGTAGTATGATTGCATGAACTTATCAGTCCATGAATAAGGCAGAGGGCTGCCGAAATGCGTTTGACCTGTTTTTGTGTACCCCTGATGCAAGGGTTACCAGCTTTTATGCAGCTTTTAATTTTCTCCTAATAAAGTTGAATATTTCATACGCCTTGAGGTCTCGCTGGTTTTCCTATACCTAGTCTGTTTACCTATCCTCCAGCTGAGCCTTGGCGTATCCTGGAACAGCAACAGTCAGAGTGGAGCAGCTTACGCCTTCACGCAGAGGGAAGGAGGAGTTCACTAAGAAAGCAACAGAGAGTAACGTGTGCTGCAATCGGCAGCGAGGAACACGCTGACGCTCACCCGGCATATCATCGACAGGGGTTGGTGCATGACAGGCCGGTGGAGAAGAGATCCTGGATACACAGGACAGCCTTTTGAATATAATACAAGGTAACTCCGCAACCGCATAGTGGGGCCATACTCACAGCATAACCTGAAGACGGCCGGGTGAGTCAATCTAATGCATACATCCTCCTGAGTATTACGTAAGCCACACAAAGCCTTGAGCTGCAGAGGGGAACTACTTGTGTATAACAAAGGATATATAACAAAGTATTGAGATGAACTTTTGATATTGACCAAATACTTATTTTCCACCATAATTTGCAAATAAATTCTTTCCAAATCAGACAATGTGATTGTCTGGATTTGTTTCCACATTTTGTCTCTCATAGTTGAGGTATACCTATGATGAAAATTACAGGTCTCTGTCATCTTCTTAAGTGGGAGAACTTGCACAATTGGTGGCTGACTAAATACTTTTTTGCCCCACTGTACAAGCCTTTCCAGAAGTTTTAAGGAAAGCGGGAGTAGAGAAATATGGCGGTAGTTGGATGAGGATGATGGATCGAAAGAAGAAGATTTTTTGAGGATAAGTGTGATTAGTGTATGTTTAAGGGATGAGGGAAATATAAGTGCTAAGGGAGAGATTAGAAATATGTGTGAGGATCAGTGTAAGAATAGGAGAGAGGGGTCAGTAGTTGTTAGAAGATGGTACCAAGGGGACAGGTGGTGAGGGGAGGATATAAGGGCAGAAATTTCCTCCTCAGTAGCAGGAGCAAAAAAGCTGAATCTGTGGCTTTGTGGGTTTTTCAGCAAACAGTTGAGGGGGTTGGAGACTGGCAGTGTTGAGAGATTATTTCATTTCTGATGGAATCTATTTTGTTGGTGAAGAGGTTGGCAAAACTTTTAGCTGAGAGAGAAGTGGAAATACAATGTGGGGTTTGGCAGAGAAGGGTATTAAGAGTGGAGAACAGACATTTTGGAATTGAAGAAAGAGTAGAGATAAAAGTAGAGAAGTAATCCTGCTTGGTGAGGTTAAGGGCAGAATAGTAGGAGTAAAAGATGAACTTAAAAATGAAGAAAGTCAGCTGAACAACGAGATTTTCTCCAATGTCACTCAGCAGTGCGGGAACATCTATGTAGTCAGTTTGTCAGAGGAGTATGCCAGAGCTGAGGATGAGTGAATTACTTTTGAGCTGTGGTAAAAGGAGGTGCCAAATTGGCAAGGATCAATATAACAGTGGAATTATAGTGACGGATAGATTGCTCAGGGCAAGAAAACTAGGAGATGGAAAATAGCAGAGGTTTGAGAGAGTTTGAAAGATGTTGCTGATCTACTGACTTGATGCTTCTGTGGAGTTTGGTGTGAGGGTTAGAAGGAGGGAGAGCAGTAGGAATTGATGTAATGTTACACGTTAGGAGATGATGGTCAGAAAGAGGAAAACGGTAATTTGTTAAGTTTGAGAGAGTGCATTGAGAGCTGTCCCTAATACCTATCCACATATGTTGGGAGGCATAGATGAGTCACATGGTTGAGCAATCTATATGCTGCAGATGGGAAGCAGAGCTCATAGTGGTCCCACAATAGGAATCTGCATATTGCTTTTGAACCCCATTTTTGCCATAGTTTATGTAAAAGAAATATGTCACAACCTTGTCTGGGGGTGGACAGCCTTCCATTGACACTACCCAACTATACCCAAAGACTGCCTAGTCCCCATGTTGGCGCATTGCATCTAAAAGAATAACTATTACTAGTGACATTTTATGCTGCTGATAACTAATGTCCCAGCATTCATTTTCATCCTTAAACTGGGACTGGGAAGAGTGATAACAGTGCCTAAATCAGGATTGTCAAACAAGATACAGGTTGGTGAGAAGCTCTGATGTAAGCAGTCTTTAGGGCATGTGTCCCCTTGAAAAAGAGTTGTAGAATAGTCAATAGTACAGACAGCTACTTATAACTTTAGAGGAGATATGTGTGAAATAAATGTGATATATAAGACAATATACAAAATTCCAAATAATTCAATGGATATGTCTATAAAATGTATTTAAATGTAGAGTTCCAACAGTCTTGATGCTGTAAAAAAATAATGGATATCATAGTTTAATTCTACCAATACAGAAAACAGAGGATTTTTTGCTCACTTGGAATAGAGCTACCTTAAAGGATTACTTTCTGTTATATTTTTTTAGCTAAACAACTAACATATTAAAGTTAATAAACATTAATTAAGACCTACTGACCTATATTTTCTCCAAAACGAAGTTTCATAACGTTCTAAAAGTTATATCTTTTATTCGCTGAAGATGTCACGTTATCCTGCCCACTATTTTCAGCACTGAGTGTTCAAAATACTTAAACCAATAACTTTGTGTTTAAAGCGCCATTTTGAAACCTAGGTATTGTAAACGGATTGGTACAGAGCAATTAAAAACAATTAAATTTGCAGACAAGATTTCTGATATATGGTAGAGATATGTTAATGAAATGCTATTGATAAAAAGCGTATTTGGAGTAGTTAGTTAGTAACAGTTAGTAACAGTAAGTAATATTTACTTACAGTGGCCCTTTAAGCTATATGTAATGCACACACCTACTTTATATGGTAGGCAAACAGCATTACCCATGATACACTGGTAAATTAATATTTATTAAAAACATAAAATGTACATTAAAAATGCCTGATGCACAGATTTAAATAATGTATGTCTTGGACCTTGTTAGGAACAGTTTACATACACTGTCCAGAGATATCCTGTACCACGAATGGAAGCGGATAGCAAGCAGTATGAATTCCACCTCAACAGCCACTATCTGCACATATGTTTGGAGGCATAGATGAGGCTTAACCCCGCCCCTGATGTCACTGGCACGCAATGGCATATCATGTGGGTTACGAGATATGGTCCACATAAAAAGGTTTCAGTGACACAATGAACATCACACATCATATGTGAGCAGTCCGCAGAATTTCAGGAATATGAAAATCTTCCTGGGACAAAATGGAGGGGGGGGGGGGGGGGGGTAATCCTTTTGCTGCTTTGACAGCTGCATGAGCACAGTGTTTCAGTGTTCTGGTTTCACTTCATTATTAAAAATACTTGAAACCAGAATATTCAAAGGCCCTCAAATAAGTTTTCTAAACATCAGACAACTATTATAAAATAACTAAAATATTCCTAATATTATTTTAAATAAACAAAATAAAAAATGAGACCATTTTGTCCTTTTTTTCTACCACAGATATTCTACATACTGTATAGGGGAAATATAATTGATACATTTCCTATACTTTCTGCCATTTTGCCTTTACCCATTACAATTTGTGTTTGCAAGCACAAATAAAATGTGTCTGAGTTTCTATAAATGAGAGATCTGTGCAGCCAGAACACAGAGCCACAGGCTACCCTGTCATTCACAATGGAGCTTGGGACCAGCTGACCCCAAACAGGAAAACAACTGTCAGCACTTTTCTATAGCACAGTGAGGCTGTGTGACAGATCAATGATCAGAGCTTTATCCTGTTCAGACACTGCAACCAGACACTGAGAAAGGTCACAGCATCAAAAGGTTAACCCCTTCAGCTGAAATACAAATGTTATATGTTCAGTGTGAAAGCCCAGTGCATTCTTAGGTTAACCCCTTGGTTGCCACAGAGAATGCTGCACATTAGGCAAGGTGTTAAAATTCTAGATAATATTATAGGTAAATACCTCACCTTATTTTATTATTATTATCGGTTATGTGTAGAGCGGCAGGAGATTCCGCAGCGCTATAAACATAGGCGGTATACAAGGTAGCAATTGTTGGGATCAAATAGGTAGAACTTACATTGCTGATAACACAACACTACTTGATAAATAATAACTGCAGGTTCTCTTGTGAGAACTTGCAGTCGTATGAGGGCGAACGGCTTGATAAATCGAGTACAGTGAAGGTATACAATTAGCTTTTGACTAGGAGGCACAGCTGGTTTATCCAATTTACAATCAATGGTTCACATTAGGGGTGTATTTTGGCATAAGCCAACTAGGCCTGGGCCTATTTCAGTGGGATATGGGGGGGGGGGCAGCACATTTTGAGGAGTAGTTCTGTGAAATTATGCCTTCCCATTCCTTTGGTTTCTAAACATTTATTTTTTCATTTTATAACAAACCAATAATCCCTGGTAGTCTTTTGGGTGTGCATGAGTTCTGCATACATTTCTGGCCTCTATTTGTGAAAACTATTACAAAACAGGTGCTAACACTGTTGTGGTGGGGAGGATTTGGGGCAGCACAAACCATAAATATACCATTAGTTCACACTGTTACCCTCCAAAGCGCTACCGTAACTTATTCCTCCTCTCTCCTCAAGCTGTTCATGTGAAGCACATGCTTACCTGATGTTATATTAAAGGGATATAAAACCCAAATGTTTTCTTTCGTGATTCGGATAGAGCATGCAATTTTAGACAACTTTCTAATTTACTCCTATTATTAATTTTTTTTCATTTTCTTGGTATCTTTATTTGAGATGGCCCATTTTTGGTTCAGTACCCTGGGTAGTGCTTGCTGATTGGTGGCTACATTTAGAGCCACCATAATACATAGATGACTATGAGACTGACCATATGAAAAGGGTGGAGCCCCCTTTCTCCAATAAGGGGGTCTCATACCCCTGTCATAATATGGTGGTTGCCATAAAAATGGAAATCAGTTTTCTGATTTATTTACTGTATGGGGGCAGTGACAGCATACATCACACGCACACATGCACACACAATACCCCTCACATGAAAGATTGGTCTCACTCCCATTTAGTAAGCAGGTTATTGCTGTAGAAATTGCAGTCACCTGTCTACCAGGCAAATTATATGGTGCTGTTGTTTTTAAAGGGATATGAAACCCAAAACATGTCTAATGATTACGATAGGACATACAACTTTCCAATTCTTCTATGATTGAATTTGCTTTATTCTTTTGGTAGCCTTTGTTGAAAAGCATACCTACGCAGCCTCAGGAGCTTGGGGCTTTTAGAGAGAGGAGAGGCCCTTCTTTTAAATGAGGGCTCATATGCCCATGTGGTTATCAACTGATTATTATGGCAATAGTGATCACCTGACAGAACCATAGGCATACACAACAACATCAGGATAATGTCTCTTTTGTTGCTCTCCACAATACTTAGTCAAACTTGAGACCCCCTTATTGGTTGGTGATGACAATGACAAAACCTCCCAGCATTGGTTTTATTTTGGAAGTTCTGACACCTATATACTGTATAATAAGACACCTTGTTTGAAAGAGTGAATAAAAATACATCATTTTATAACTGTGATTGTTCTAGTAATAATAGTCACCTGGTAGCAATTGCCAGCATTATTTTGTTGAATTACAGAATGGGAGAATTGGGTGAGGGTAATAGTAATTGGTATTTTAGTAACCCCCCTAACCACCACAACGTACCATGTACGTCGCCGGTCGTTAATGGATTCCTTGTTAATAATAGCACGGGTCACACCACAAGCGGCAGGATCGCACTATTATTCCCTCCCTCAACCCTTCTGGTCACCGGAAATAGCGCAGTCTCGCTGCTGGCATATTAGTAATGCAAACCCCATTAAAAGATTAACGACGTACATGGTAGGATGATTTTTGGTGCAACTATTTTATTTTGTTTATATTATGAGCAAATAAAATTGTAGTGTGCCTTTTATATCACAAGTTCTGCTTTATTTAATTAATTAAAGCAATTGTTTAGTTAGGTAGTCTAGTTCCAGTTAAATTAATTGTGCAGAATGTGAGCTGAACGTGATAAAGTAAAAATTGTAACATGAAACCTTCCTTTTCTTCCTTCCTTTAATTTTGACACTAAATGGATAAAAGTGAAAAAAAGAGAAAATATTAGCATTTCATTATTGCACTATTGTTTGCAAATAGCTTCAAAGAAGTTAAACATGTATCTTAAGGGGCCATTATTGTAAAAAAAAAAAATGACATGCTCTATTCCGTTGTAGGTGATTTTTAGACTATCAATCCTAGCAGAAAACTCTGCTGTTCCAATCAGCAGCATGTATGAGTCGCGCGATTAGCGCTGCTGATTGTATCAGCTGCATTTTCCACTTGTGACCAACAGTGCTATATGAGTCCCTAGCAGTCCCCCTTTGTGGAGGTTAAATACACCAGGCTCCCAGGCTCCTTGTTTGTCAATCCCTGAAATACACAATAGTCTAGGGTCAATAGTCTTAAAATGATATGCTCTTATGGATTAGACTCTAATGGTTCTCAACCAAAGTGATCTCAAGGCCCGGTAAATTTTAGCTAGACATGTCCAGGGCCCGGTAGTTTATATATATATGTGCAGCAGGGGTGGGCTGATCAGCCAGGCAAATAGGACCTGGGCCGAGGGACCAGCAAGTAGGGGGCCCACAAATGGCATCTCCACGGATCCTGGTGCATTCCTTAAGCTGGAGTTTTCAGTTGCCTTATCAGAAACTAAGCAAATAAGTGTGGGTTTAGTGGGGGCCCTGGCGGGGGTCTGTCGCTGTGAGGGCCATGGAGGTTGGGTGCCCTTTCTCTGGACCTTAATGTTGGGGGTACTGGCTCTGGAGGTTGAGGGGCCTGTTGGGGGCAGGGAGGCTACCATGTTTATTTGCATAAAATTTAATACATTTCAGGCAGTGTGAGACAGTGTTCCTGGGGCCTTGATTGGTCTCAGTCTGCCCCTGGTGTGCAGTGGGGTAAGAGTGTGCAGTGGGGGCATGACAGATCGTGGCCCACCAGCAGGGCTATCACGGCCCAGTACTGGGCCACGGCCCGGCTGTTGAGAAACCATTAGAGCATGTAATTTATTGACTATAATATCCCTTTAAATCCACTCCAGAACAGCAATGAACTACTGGGAGCTAGCTGAACACATCAGGTGAGCCAATGGGCTATATTCATAGACACTTGTCATGCTGCCAAAATAGCATTGTCTTTAAAGGTACCGTAAAGTCAAAATTCAACTTTTTTTGTTTGTTTTACTATTATGGCCATTTTGACTTCCATGTCCCTTTTAAAGTATGACGTTCATCCGACTTGCTAATTTTGAAAACTGTTATGCTGTGTGCATTCATTTGCATACCTAGTGATGTCACTTGAAGAAATGCAATATACAAATTGCTTCTGTTTTCTCCTTTTTATTTGTATACAAGTCTTAGCTGAAGATTCCGTTTTAAAATATTATTCTATGTTGCTCAGTATTTTTAAAAATAAGATGATCCAGAATCATTTACAACCTAATTATGTTTTTTTTTAATCGTAAATAAACCTTTGAGTTATATTTTTTATTACTTAAAATAATAATTTGCTAAACAAATTGTATTGTAATGGGGATCATTAGACAATAAAACTATAATATTGACATATTGTACTTTTGATAGTAATCTAATGTGCATTTTTAAGATTCCTAATTAAAGAAAATATTTTCTTTTTAGAAACACGATTTAGCTTTTGTAAGGTTATTTTACTATTCTAATGACATTTTTGTTTTTTAATGTGTAAGACCCAAAGTAAATATTAAATATGATAAATGTAAACTTGTTGTTGATGTCAGAGCCTGATCACACACAAATGGGCTTGCTCAATTTGGTCATACATTGAAAATGAAAAAACAACAAACATCAATAGTAAATTTCTCCACCAGTTAAAGTGCATTAAAAAAATATTTAAAAACTGCTAGCAAGTATTTTTTTTTTTTAATAAGCAAAATTAGTTACATAGCTATGCTGTCTGGAGTAGTCTGATCCACCCCCCATCAGTGTTTAGCTACACAAACACTGGCATTGTATTTCAAGCAGTTTATTTGCTTCTAGGCATGTTCCAGCAGATATTGAGTGTCTACTTTTGCATTCTACCAAAAGCAAAGGTAGATATAGATACAGCCATAGAAGGAACGGTGGGGGGGGGGGGGGGGGGGGGAGTTGGAGCTGTACAATTCTGAAACTTAAAAAAAGGGTTAATGGTGAGGCACTGCAGTTAAAATGTGCAGGTAAAGTAATTAAAGTACATATTATTTTATTTTGTCTCTATCCCAACTTGTTTCATATCCCTTTAATGATTTTGCAAACACTAGGTCTATATGTTTTTTGTTTATTCATTACCCATGTAACTTGCATTACAATTATTTGTATTCTGTAATTTTCTAGGCTTACCATGTTCTGTGTTCACTAATGCCGATATTAATCACTATTCATCTCCAGTCTGCCATATTTAGGACTCAAATATCCCACTGACACAAGACTACTATTTCTAGCTGGTGTTTGCTGATTGATTGATGGATTTATTCTGAATTAAGTGTCAGCTTGCTGAGGCTGCCTTTATTCATTGCTTCAGTCTGTGTAATTACTGTAGTTATGAATAATATATCTGTTACTCTCATACAGATGTCAGCTGCCTGTTCATGGCAGCAGAGAGAGAATAAGCGTTCTAATTAAATAGTATTATAGGTTCAATGCTTAGCGAGAATGAAAATAATCTATATATTGTAAATATGATGTTTAAGGATCACCACTGGAGTAATTATCGTCTCTTTTTTATGTTCTTTATATATATATTTATATTACAATAAAAGCTGATTTTTAATCTAATTAGTGAGGTTGAATTTCCACACGATTGCGCTGGTATTTTAGCCCTTTCGGACAATAGATTAGCATAGGTTTTGCACTTGGCTGTGGGTAGGGTTGCCAGGTGTCCAGAAAAAGTGAGGGACAGTCAAGGTGGGTCTCATCTCTACTATTTACATATGTTACTGGCAATCAAAGTGGTAGAATACTATTTACGTGTGTTACTGGCAGCCCAGGGGTAAAATGACTGTCTGTGAAAAGTATACATGGTAGGATAAAGAGTGAGGTCTAAGATAGAGCTTTGGTGAGGGGCATTGTGTAACCTCACAGACCATCTTGACCACATATTGTCCAGTAGTTTGATTGCGGGCAGCTGGCAACCCTAGTAGTGGGGCAGGGAGAATGGACTGTAACACTAGCTGGGGAGGGATTTTGGAGTAACCAAAAGACAAAATGAGAGGGGAAGAGGAAAAATAGAGTTTCAAAAATCAATGTAGTGCATAAATATAAATAACTAAAAATATAAAACTGATCTGACTATAGATTCATCTACCATTTGGTCTGCTCCTTTAACCCATAACACTTTCTGTCCCTTATAAACCTCCCTATGCCCCTATATCTCACACTATTTCAGTGCACTTCCAGTAGCAAAGTAACCTTTGTGCCGAAATAAATCTTTTTTATATTTTTTTTATTAGATAATCAGAAATCATAACATAACAGCACAGCTTGAAACTTAATCGGCTCACCAGCCGAAGAGCCTTAGTATTTTTTTATTATTTTATTAATTTGTTATTTATGATCCACAAATTGTTTAAAATGTCCCAGGTAAAGTCTAAATAAAGTGATAAATGTACCTTAAAGGGTCAGTAGAACTGAATAATTGCCAAATACATAACACAAGACTATTCAATAGCACTTTTAATTTGTAATAAACTATACATTTCAAAGATAACATTTTATCTCCCCCTGTATCATATGACAGTTATCAGCCAATAACAAAATGCATATATACTATGTACTTTTGCACATTCTCAGTAAGGAGCCTCAGAAAGTGTGTGTGTGTATATATATATATATATATATATATATATATATATATATATATATATATATAGAATGTGCACATTTGTATAATTGAAGTTTATTGAAGTTTTGCATGATTTATCTCAAATGTGAAACTTTAATTTTGACTTAAAGGGACAGTAAAGACTGCACGAGGACAAACACACCTGGCCTTCAACAATCTGACCTGGACTGGCTGGTGGCAACTAATCCGTGAAGTGGCAAAGCAGACCAGCTGTGAAGGGGCGGAGCTGGGCATGAAGGGATGGAGTCTGAGCGTGACGGGGGCGGGGCAGCGCGGGAGCTGCAGTGGCTGTCTGAGTGCCTGCATGACAGAGAGAGCAGCACAAAAGGGGAGATATAGAGCAAAAGAGAGGGGTGATAGAGTAAAAGAGAGGGGTGAGAGTGAGCAAAAGAGAGGGGTGAGAGAGAGTAAAAGAGAAAGATGAGAGAGAGCAAAATACATGGGAGGGAGAGAGAAAAGAGAGGGGGAGAGAGACAGCAAAACAGGGGGAGAGAGCAAAAGAGAGGGGGAGACAGAGAGACAGAGAGAGCAAAAGAGAGGGGGAGACAGAGAGAGAGAGCAAAAGAGGGGAGAGAGAGGAAAAGGGAGGGGGTGAGAGAGAGATCAAAAGAGAGGGGGGAGAGAGATCAAAAGAGAGGGAGAAGAGAGAGAGAGCAAAAAAAGATTGGGAAGAGAGAGAGAGCAAAATAGAGGGGGAGAGAGAGCAAAAAATAGGGGGAGAGAAAGCAAAAGAGAGGGGGATAGAGCGCAAAAGAGAGGGGAAGAGAGCGAAAAAGAGAGGGGGAGAGAGGGAGCAAAAGAGAGGGAAGAGAGTGCAAAAGAGAGGGGGAGAGAGAGAGACCAAAAGAGAGGGGGAGAGAGACCAAAAGAGATGGGGGGGAGGGAGAAAGAGCAAGCAAAAGAGAGGGAAGAAGAGAGAGTGGACAAAAGAAAAGGTGAGAGAGAGAGTGCAAAAGAGAGGGGGGAGAGAGAGAGAGCAAAAGAGAGAGAGAACAAAAGAGAGGGGGAGAGAGACCAAAAGAGATGGGGGGGAGGGAGAAAGAGCACGCAAAAGAAAGGGAAGAAGAGAGAGTGGACAAAAGAAAAGGTGAGAGAGAGAGAGCAAAAGAGAGGGGGGAGAGAGAGCAAAAGAGAGGGGGGAGAGAGAGCAAAAGAGAGGGGGAGAGAGAGCAAAAGAGAGGGGGGAAGAGCAAAAGAGATGGGGGAGAGAGAGCAAAAGAGAAGGTAGGAGAGAGAGCAAAAAAATGGGAGCGAGAGAGCAAAAGAGAGGGGGGAGAGCGCAAAACAGAAGGGGGGAGAGAGAGAGCAAAAGAGAAGGGGGAGAGAGAGTGTAAAAGAGAGGGGGAAGAGAGCGCAAAAGAGAGGGGGAAGAGAGAGAGAAAGAGAGGGTTGAGAGAGAGAGCAAAAGAGAGGGGGAGAGAGAGCAAAAGAGAGGGGAAGAGAGAGACCAAAAGAGAGGGGGAGAGAGAGCAAAAGAGAAGGGGGAGAGAGAGAGAGAGAGAGAGAGAGAGAGAGAGCAAAAGAGAGGGGGAGAGAGAGCAAGCAAAAGAGAGGGTGGAGAGAGAGCAAAAGAGAGAGCAAAAGAGAGGGAGAGAGAGCGCAAAAGAGAGGGGTGGGAGAGAGAGAGCAAAAGAGAGGGGAGAGAGCAAGAGAGAGAGGGGGAAGAGAGAGAGCAAAATAGAGGGGGGGGGGGAGAGCAAGGGGTGGGACTGCTGTACTGCAAAATATGGCCAGTGTACATGGGCTTTAGGACTAGTATTAATATATTTTATAACATTCAAACCTCTAACTTTTCTGCATGTTTCTAAGCCACTATAGACAGCCTCTTAATCACATGCTTTTTAATTTGCTTTTCACAACAGGAAACTGCTAGTTCAAGTGGGCCATATAGATAACATTGTGGTCACGCCCATGGGTTGTGCACAACACAGCTAAAATGCAAGTCAATACATAATAAATAAAAAGTCATGCGATCAAGGGGCTGTCAGAAGAGGCTTAGCTACAAGGTAATCACAGAGGTAAAAAGTATATTAATATAACCATGTTGGCTGTGCAAAACTTGGGAGTGGGTAATAAAGGGATTATCTATCTTTTTAAAAAACAAACAAACATTTTTGAGTTGACTATCCCTTTAAGTGGCCCTTAAATCAGTTTTCTTCTAACTTTTCCTGCTGCATTTTTGTGCTATTTTCTTACATTTAAATTTTCTGAATCATTGATACCTATTTTTTTTTTCTATAAATTTCTATTATATCTATACTTTATTGATTTTTTGATCAATTTGCAACTATTGGCAGAGGCGTAACTAAACCTCACTGGGCCCCAGGGCAAAGGTTGCGATAAGGCCCACTAATTAAACAGGGCTTTTTCTGACTGTCTGAAATCATCAGAAGCTGAGCCAGCAGCCACATAGGAGCAACAAGAGCTGGTTCTCTTTCATTGTAACTTCCCTCTTGGTTAGTCTGCACCAGGGGATATGCACTTCCTGTACAAATATAGTGTCAGGATTTCCAGATGGCCACACTGTAACAGCCATTTTGGAATCCCTGCCACCATATTTGTAAAGGCAAATCCATACACATTTGTTACACTGTGAACTCTGTTTTGAAGGGTAGGACCACAGATGAACCAGCCCACGAGGCCCTCCTGTGGTGAGGACAATACTGATTTCAGGGCCAGATGGGCCCCCTAGAGGTGCAGGCCCAGTCTTGATTGAGAACTCTGAGTCATTTGTAGTTTCACCCCTGACTATTGGTATTAACCTTTAAAGGGACATGAAACCCACATTTTTTCTTTCATGATTCAGATAGAGCAACTGATTTTAAACACTTTCCCAATGTACTTCTAAATAGATTTGTTTTGTTGATATCCTTTGTTGAAAAGCATACCTAGGTCGACTCAGGAGCTGCTGATTGGTGGCTGCACATAACTGCCTCATGTTATAGGCTCAACCAATACATTTAGCTAGCTCCCAGTTATGTGCATTGCTGCCTCTTCAACAAAGGATATCAAGAGAATGAAGCAAATTAGATGATAGAAGTAAATTGGAAAGTTTTTTAAATTGTATTCTCTATCTGAGTTATGAAAGAAAAAATTGAGGTTTCATGTCCATTTAATGTTCAAGCCTTCTAGCTATACCCTATAATCAGTTGATTGGGAGTCTAATGATAATGTAGTGAGTCACTGATTAGTGCATACACACTATGCATATTTTGCCTGTTAACTGAAGTGACTCTATAGTGCAAACATTATACACTGTCATTTGTCATTTTTTTCACTACTCTCCGTAGAACTCTATGGGGTCAATTTACCAAATGTCGGGTGGACAGGATTCGTTATCATGTCCGTTCCGCTGTCGGCATTTAACATTGCACAAGTGTTTCTTCTGAAATGCTTGTGCAATGCTGCCCCCTGCAAATTTGCTGATCCCGATCGTATCTGATCGGGATGATTGCAGTCTTGCGACTGTTGCTTCCTAACTTCTGTTTCCGGCAAGCTGGAAACTACGGGGGTAGATAGTAGCATCCACTGCTTATTAAATCTACCCCTATGTATTTAACCCTTGCAAAGGATTGAAACAAGCACTGCAGCTTCTGAGCTGAACACAAAGCATGATTGGTGGGGTTGTGAGACAGCCACTGCCAATTGGCTCACCAGCTGTTTCCTGCTCTGGACCAAAAGTTGTCTGCTATCCACAGCTGTACTTTATCTAGCAATCTACAGAGAGTGTTGCAAAAATCACATGTTCCAATGAAATAAAGCAGATAATGTTTGCAGTGGGCCTTTAAAAAGTATGTGCCCTATCCAGTTAGATGCTAAGTGTGTGTAAAGGTGCTGATCATGAAGTTAACAAAATGTAAACTCAGCCTACTTTAACAGCATGGATGTTGCAAACTTTGTTAAAACAGTATACTGGGGGTGTTAGTGCCCCTTTAATTATAGTTGTGGCAATAGCTGCTGTGTATTTAGTGCATATTAATCAAGTAACAAAAGCACATTCTAAATATATATTGTTACATATTGTTACCTAGTTCTGACCTACTGTCACTTTTATAAAGATGAATATGCACTAGACACTGCATTTTTATTAAAAGGGTAAAATGTCATTTTACAAGAACGTTAAACACTAAGGGCCAGATTACAAGTGGAGTGCTAATTTATCACATGCCCGCAAATGGGCAATTTTGCCCGTTTGCAGCGCACAATAAATAACCAGCCATTAAAAGTGGCTGCTTATTGCTACCGTGAGGTTGCGGGAGCAATTCACGCTCATAAAATTAGCCAGAGATCAGATCTCTGGTTAATTTTATAAATGTCCACAAAATTCCCCCAAAATCAAGTGTGTTTTATTTTATTAAAAAATAAAGATAGTATCATCTTTATTTTTTTATTCCAAATTCTTTTTATTGAGAAAACATAATCCAAAATCTCTTAGTGCAAATTACATACAGGAAGGTAGAATCATGGCATAACAAATGTGAATGACAGGAGTTTCTCAATTTCCAAACATCATGTAAACTTTTTACATGTAAACATTTAACAAAGAATTTAAAAGAAGATGAAAAAAGCAAAGGTTTGTTCACTACTTATCAAAGCAGATCTTCGGGCTATGTTGCGTGAGGAAAATGATATGCAGCATGTACTAAAGGTTGCTATGTATGATGTATCTATGCTGAACTAAATTACTCTAAGTAGTCTCTTTAAGTCAGTGAAAGTTGATCCCTAGAACTTACCTAGGGAACGGCCAGTAAATTGACATTTTGCGGTGGTCGTTGTGTTGTCTACTGTTCCCATATGGCTTGGGATGCGATAAAGGAGTCCCTTGTGTCACATTTGTAAGATCGGTATTCTTCAAGCTCTATCAAATCTGTGACCTTCTGTCGCCACAAGTCTAGGGATGGGAATGTATCAGATCTCCAGTTTTTGGCTATCAGGAATTTTTTGCTATTGGTGAATATTCTAACTAATAATATTGAGTAACATTATCAGGGGGTCCAGTGGGAGGGGGGTTTGGAAGGCCACTTCAGCCTCCTCTACAATGTTTCTCCAAAACCGGTAAACGCTGTTACACCACCACCACATGTGCCCCATCCCACTCCCCACATGTCCGCATCTCCAACATTTGTTGTTGGTTGATGGGTATATTTTGTGGATTCGTCTGGGTGTGAGTTGTGGAGTATTTTATAGTTCAATTCTAGTAATGAAGCTGAGGAAGACAATGATTTTGTGTTATTAAATACAGTATGTTGTTAGCGGTCTGTGGGAGGATAATAACTCCTAACTCTCTTTCCCATATATCTATGGACTGTGGAAGGTTGCCTGGAGGGGGAGAGGTCAGGATACAATGCAGTTTAGTCAACGTATGTTTCAGTGGTTTTGATGAAATTAACAATTTTTCTAAATTAGTGAGAGGTCTGATCAAGTTATTATTATGTTTATGTGTCGTGAGATAATGGTGAACTCTCCTATACGTATACCAGTTCTGTGCCCACTCGTGTCCCTTCTCTAACAGTTGTGTCTGAGAGCAGACTCGTTCATCCTTCATTAAATCATATATATTCACTTCGCTAGCTATCCCTTCTGAGCTATGGGGAGTTAGCACATCAGATAAAGAGAATTCGCTATTGTGGATTAATGAGGTCAGGGGGGGGCGGTATTGAGGAGATATACGGGTTTTGTCTATTAGCTGCTTCCCATTGAAGGTCTGTTTCTTTAGTAATTGGGTTAGCTATGTCTTTAATTAATTGGCCAAAGTTGGGGCGCCAACAGAGGGTAGGTAGGCTTGATCTAAGGTTTAAATTGTCTTCTAGTTTGACCCAACGTTTCTGGGCTCTGTGAATTTTCCAATCCAGAATCCGCTGGAGGAATATGGCTATCCTATAAGAGTCTATATTGGGTACCCCCAAACCTCTCTGGCTCATCATCTTTATTTTTTTAAATAAAATAGCTGCAGCAGACAGTATTTTGGGGGTAAAGGTGGCGGTTGTGGGGTGTTAGAAAAAAAAAACAGCACTGAAAAGTGCATTTACATTGTGGTCTATGGGAACTGTGTGTTCCCAGTAAATATATATGTATATGCTATATAAATATATATTTGTATATACACATATTAACACATAAATATATATGTATATAAGCATATACATATATATTTATGCTTTGCTTCCATCGCTGCGCTACTTTCCTGCCTGCACTGCGTTAATTCTCATGGCGAGGTCGTGTTCACATTGCGCTCAACTGGTAATGCCAGTGCACATTAGCTTGCGCTGGTATTGCTCAGTGGAGTGAAAATATCACTTTCTCAAAAGCGATATTTAGTGCTCCACTTGTAATCTGACCCTAAATTAATGATGTACAGAAAGATGTATTCAAAGCAAAGCTCAGCTTTATTATAATCTGCAGATGAATTTCTTTAAATTATATTAGTTGTTTAAATATTGAAGAAGTAATGAAAAAGGTTTTACTGTCCTTAAAGTAATGACTGCTGTAGTGTTATAACCTACGTTTTCTTCTCTCATGCAGCCAATCAGAAAATTATAAATGGATATTAGTGTGTGCAACCAATGATTGTGTGGAATATAGCAGCGTTAAAACTAACAGGAATTGGAAAGCCTACAATTTTCAGAAATAAATTACAAGAAAAGTGTACAAAATAAATAATGAAAGTATATTTCAAACTATTTTATTTACACATAATTCAACATTTTATATTACAATCTCAGAGTGTTTAACGTCCCTTTAATAAAGGCTTTTCCATAGCAAGAAAGAAACATACAGAAGAATTTAAATTTACAAGAGAGAATACGGAGAAAATTATACTTAAAGGGACATGAAACCCAAAAATTTTCTTTCATGATTCAGATAGAGAATATAATTTTAAACAACTTTCTAATTTACTTCTATTATCTAATTTGTTTCATTCTCTTGGTATCATTTGTTGAAGGAGCAGCAATGCACTACTGGTTTTGTAATAAACACATGGGTGAGCCAATAACAATCATTATATATCTGCAGCCACCAATCAGCAGCTAAAACCCAGGTTATTTGCTGCTCCTGAGTTTACCTAGATAAACCTTTCAGCAAAGGCTAACAAGAGGAGGAAGCAAATCAAATAATAGAAGTAAATTGGAAAGTTTTTTAAAATTGAATCATCTGGAGCTCTATCTGAATCATGAAAGAAACATTTTGGGCTTCATGTCACTTTAACGGAACATAAAACAAAAAATGGTTCTTTCATGATTCAGATAGAGCTCCAGTCTGTTTCATTCTCTTGGTATTCTTTGTTGAAATCCATGACTATGTGTACTCAGGTGTGGCAATTCACTACTGGAAAATAGCTTCTGATTGGTGGCTAAATATACATGCCTCTTGTCATTAGCTTACCCAATGTGTTCAGCTAGCTCCCAGTCGTACATTGCTAATATGGATACTAAGAGAATTAAGCACATTTGATAATAGAAGTAAATTGGAAATTTGTTTAAAAATATATGCTCTATATCACTGGTTTTCAAACCAGTCCTCAGTCCTCTATTAGCCACATTATGATTTTGAGGATATCTGAACTGGAGCACAGGTGAAATAATCAGCTGATTAATAAACATGGGTATTTTACCTGCTCTCATCCAAGGGAATCCTGAAAACCTGGCCTGTTAGGGAGGCTTCAGGACAGGTTTGAAAACCAGTGCTATGTAACTATCGCCAAAGAAACATTTTGGCTTTTATGTCAAATTAAACATATTTTTTCACCTTTTAATTTAATATATGGGTGAACAAATGTCAAATTAAGTTTATTCAGAAGTTTATTATTATTTATTCATTATTACTATTATTAGTATTAGAATTATATAGATGTTTATTTTTACAGCAAAATGGAAATATTTCTTTTTTTTTATGCTGTCATTTCAGTTGAAACATAATCACTTAAAAAATGGTTCACACGCCCTAAGTATACAATAAAAATTAGCAAGAAAATTCTTTACTGATTTTAAAATTATAGAGAAGTCTCCCTACCTTTGAAGTTACACTACAAAAATTGGATTTTTCATGTAATGCATCTCAGCTGCTGCTTGCAAGTCTTTAAAGTAGTTGGTGATCCAGATGTTTTTTGTGTTAAACACTTGACCCTCATTCCCCTCCCCCCTTATTGTTGCAAGATGACCGACACCAAAAGGATTCCCCAAGGCAGCTGGAAATGAAGCCTTTGATGGTGTATACGGGACCAGCGCATTTACGCATGAATTGCTTGTCAGTGTTGTGCTGTGAATGACAATATTTCTGCTAGTTTTCATCACAGCGGAATAGAGACTTGTCATTATGCACAGATGTGATTCTATGTTATTCCTTTTGATCAAGTGTCAGCCTTCTAGAATTAAATCCCTTACGAATATGGCAACCAGTTCTAACCATTGTAATTATCAAGCTTTACCCATAAATCAGTAGATTTGGTGTCATAAATATAAATATAGAACCATGAAATCAGTAATTGTCCGATAAACGCTGTGGGTAAAAAATAACAGTACAAAACATTTACTGTATATGCAGTTTTTGGTAAAAACCGTGTCTAATTCCGAAAAATATTAATCTATTTCACATGTAAAATGTTGCATCTTAATGACATAAAAATCTGTTATTTAAATACATTTTAGAATTAAAGCTTCTGATTTAGCTTGCTGTGTTGTTTTATCTACTAGAGATGTGCAGGGAATTTTTTTTTGTGTCGGATGAAAATTGTGTTCTGAATATTCGAAGAAATTTCGTTTCCCCAAATACTCGTTGCCTGCACTATTCGGTTTTCATTTAGTTTAAAACAAAATGAAAATCAAATTTTTGTCAAGTATTTACACTCATTTTCATTAAAATGTAAATGTTTCAAAGCAGTTCACCTGTAGCTACATACTTACCCAATGGAGAGTGCGCTATCCCGTTCCTCTACTTGCCAGGAAGCTTAACCGTTCGGCTCCCAGGACTTGCACTAAAGTTACATTTGTCAATATTTTTAGTTTTCTTTAAATTTTGCTGGTGCATTCATTTGGATAAAAATCAGATTTTCGGTTTGAATGTGCATTAGTCTGAAAAGAAATGCACATCTCTATTATCTACATCCAAAACTTAATCCACAAAGTCACATAATACTGTTTTCCTTGTCAGATAAAATCAATTATATTATTTTGAGATAGAGAGAAGAGAGAGGATAGAGAAAGAAATGGGAGAGATAAGAGAGATAGGAGAGAAGAGGAGAGGATAGAGAAAGAAATGAGAGAGATAGGAGAGAAGAGGAGAGGATAGAGAAAGAAATGGGAGAGATAGGAGAGAAGAGAGAGGATAGAGAATGAAATGGGAGAGATGGGAGAGAAGTGTCAGGGTGCCAGGAATCAGACTGAGACGAGAAGTGCAAAAGTAATCACACCTTTATTAATAGAAAAAAAAATAATAAAAAGTCCACAAGTCAAATAACAAGCAAGGAGTCAAAACCAGAGCTGGTAGTCAGACGAGAAGAGTCAGGAGCGAAAGCGAATAGTCAGACAAGCCGGAATCAAGAACAAGGAAAACAGCAGAGTCAGGAACAAGCCAGGGATCAGGAACCAGGAAGGACGTCAGGCAGCCAGGTAATACACAGGAACTCTCACAAACAGGTCTGAGACAACGCAAAGGCAAAGCATACTGAACAGAGGCCCTTTATATAATAAGTGATGACATCACAATTCTGAGACTGTATCCTGTCTCACATGGAGGATGCACACCAGTCTGGCCATAAAAGAAAGTGCAGGAATTGAGCAGCATCCCCCACAATGCACCATAGTCAGGAAGAGAGGTGAGTAAAATAGCTGCCAGCAGCACATGGCAAACACAACAGGGAAAAAACCCTGACAGTACCCTCCCCTCAATGACCCCTCCCCCACGGAATGACAAAAGGCTTATTGGGGAAACGGGCATGGAAGACAAGGAGGAGGGCGGGAGCATGAACATCAGAGGAGGGAACCCAAGAACGCTCCTCCGGACCATAGCCCCTCCAGTGAACCAAATACTGTACACGGCCCCTGGACATACGAGAGTCAATAATGCTCCCAGTTCAGGTAAAAAATATCAAATTAAGGATCTTTATACCTGTCATTCAAAATTTGTTATCTACCTTATTAAGTGTCCTTGGGGGCAGAGCTATGTAGGAGAGACCACTAAGCCCATCAGGGACAGGATTATCGAACATAAAAGTTCTATTAGGACACAGAATAAATTAGCCCCTATAGCCTGTCACTTTAATTCGGTTGGTCATGCGATTAATCAACTTCGCTTTCAGGTTATTGATTTTATCCCTAGACCCAGGAGAGGTGGTAATAGGGAATTATTGTTACATCAAAGAGAACGTTTCTGGATATTTGAGTTAGGCACTCTGGAACCAATTGGTCTGAATAAAGACTGGGATCTATCAGTATTTTTGTAAAGTATTTCTGTAAAATATACTAAACAACAAAAAGTATTGGTGCACATCCAACCACTTAAGTCCACTCTTTCATGGCATATTTGTATATGCTTCTGTCTGCCAAATATACTTACATAGTTCAAATAATATTGGGATTAACATCTCGCAACAATATTGACTTATATTTATGCTGCAAAAAAAATTTTGCTGTAAAAAATGCCTTTAAATGAAATGGGATCTTAGTCACGCAATATGATCATATTCTGCTAAGCCAGTCACCACTTACAAGGTGTTCCATATTAGACTGGTCCTAACACTAACCAGTTTCCACACTGCAGCAAGTCATGTCTACACAGTGTGAAGCTTTCTAGCTTATTAAGTATATTTATCTGGAACACACCTGGGCTGGGTGGCATGCATTAACCAAAGGGGAGGGATTTGGTCAGCTCCCTATTTAAAAGATACAACAAAGGTTTTTTTTGGTTAAGCACACCACAAAAGGACTGTTTAATCTTAACACACATATTGTGGGAGTGCTACCAAAGTGACCAAAACAATTACAAAACAACAAAAAGTATTGGTTCACATCCAACCACTTAAGTCCACTCTTTCATGGCATATTTTGTATATGCTTCTGTCTGCCAAATATACTTACATAGCTTCTAATAAGATTGGGATAAACATCTCGCAATAATATTGGCTTATATTTGAGCTGCAAAAACAAATATACTTCTATCTGCTAAATATACTTACATAGTTCAAATAAAATTGGGATTAACATCTCGCAACAATATTGACTTATATTTTTGCTGCAAAAAAATTTTTCCTGTAAAAAATGCCTTTAAATGAAATGGGATCTTAGTCACACAATATGATCATATTCTGCTAAGCCAGTCACCACTTACAAGGTGTCCCATATTAGACTGGTCCTAACACTAACCAGTTTCCACACTGCAGCAAGTCATGTCTACACAGTGTGAAGCTTTCTAGCTTATTAAGTATATTTATCTGGAACACACCTGGGCTGGGTGGCGTGCATTAACCAAAGGGGAGGGATTTGGTCAGCTCCCTATTTAAAAGATACAACAAAGGTTTTTTTTGGTTAAACACACCACAAAAGGACTGTTTAATCTTAACACACATATTGTGGGAGTGCTACCAAAGTGACCAAAACAATTACAAAAAAACAAAAAGTATTGGTTCACATCCAACCACTTAAGTCCACTCTTTCATGGCATATTTGTATATGCTTCTGTCTGCCAAATATACTTACATAGCTTCTAATAAGATTGGGATAAACATCTCGCAATAATATTGGCTTATATTTGAGCTGCAAAAACAAATATACTTCTATCTGCTAAATATACTTACATAGTTCAAATAAAATTGGGATTAACATCTCGCAACAATATTGACTTATATTTATGCTGCAAAAAAATTTTTGCTGTAAAAAATGCCTTTAAATGAAATGGGATCTTAGTCACACAATATGATCATATTCTGCTAAGCCAGTCACCACTTACAAGGTGTCCCATATTAGACTGGTCCTAACACTAACCAGTTTCCACACTGCAGCAAGTCATGTCTACACAGTGTGAAGCTTTCTAGCTTATTAAGTATATTTATGTTCAAACATTTGATGAATTCTGATGATTAATGGTTCCTAAACATGATAATAATCGTCTATGGAAATTAATCCTTGCTGTATATAATGTATGTATCACTTTGATTACAATATATTTATTGTTGTTTTTAACTGTTATAGAAATAGTTTTGTATTTATCTTGTGTATCATTGTTTTTTATTTGTGTGGTATCATCCTATTGCTATTATCAAGTTTGTGAAAGAGTTAAAAATCTGTGAACTAGTAAAATATCCCTCTACCGCCCTCTGGTGGTGTAGGGTATATTAGGATGCTTTTTACCACAATGCTTTATGCATGATTAAGGTAAGGTGTTCCCGAAATGTTGCTGTGTTTGCTGTGCTTAAATAAAATTATTTGACTTCACCCATTGCTGCCACATCCTTTGGATTCTACTTAATAATGCTGCTGACCTCATACTCCTCATGGTTGTCAACAAAGATAGGACGGGGACGAGGCAACACAGTGGTAAACCGATTACAAACCAATGGTTTCAAGAGGGAGACATGAAAAACATTGGAGATGCGCATAGCAGGAGGAAGATCAAGAGCGTAGGCCACAGGATTAACCCGTCAGAGTATTCGAAAAGGACCAACATAACGGGGAGCCAATTTATTGGAAGGCACACAAAGGTTCAAGTTGCGGGAGGACAGCCAAACTCTCTCACCAACCTGGTAGGAAGGTGCGGGCAGACGCCTACGATCAGCCTGGAACTTTTGGCGCTGCATAGAACGATGAAGGCAATCCTGAATCTGCACCCACGTGGAACGGAGTTGCCGGAGATGCTCCTCCAAAGCCAGAATACCCTCAGACATGAATGAATCGGGCAACAAGGATGGTTGAAACCCATAATTCGCCATGAACGGGGATATCTTGGAGGAAGCATTAATAGCAGTATTACGAGCAAACTCTGCCCAAGGTAAAAGTTCAGACAATTATTGTGGTGATCTGAGACATAGCAACGGAGGAACTGTTCCAGAGCTTGATTAGACCGTTCCGCAGCCCCATTGGATTGAGGGTGATATGCCTAGGAGAAGGAAAGCTGGATCCCCATTTGAGCACAAAAGGAACGCCAAAATCTGGAGACAAACTGGCTACCCCGGTCCGACACTATCTCCTTAGGTAACCCATGAAAACGGAACACCTCCCGGGCAAAAATTGAAGCAAGCTCCTGAGCGGTAGGCAGCTTCATCAAGGGAATGCAATGTGACATTTTAGAAAAACGGTCAACCACCATAAGGATAACAGTATTGCCATTGGAAACAGGGAGCTCAACAATGAAGTCCATGGAAAGATGTGTCCAAGGACGCTCACTATTAGCAATAGGTTGAAGAAGACCCACAGGAAGAAGTTGAGGAGTCTTATTCTGTGCACAAACTGAGCAGGAGGCAACATACGCAGCAACATCAGAACGAAGACCTGGTCACCAGAATTGTTGAAGGACAGACCAAATAATTTGGTTCTTGCCTGGGTGACCTGCGGCTTTAGGATAGTGGTAAGTGTGTTAAAGTTTAGTTCGAAGAGTCTCAGGAACAAAACACTTACCACTAGGTTTCTCAGGAGGTGCATTGGTTTGTGCAGCCAGGATCTCCTCCCCCAAGGGAGAAGTCAAATTAGTACCTGTGGTAGCCAAAATATGGTCAGGAGGTATAACCATTCCTTAAGTGCCAAAATTATGGCCAGTAATTCCCTGTCGCCAATTTCATAATTTCACTCCGCTGGAGACAATTTCTTAGAGAAGAAACCACACGGATGCAAGGAACCGTCAGGCGTAGGACGTTGAGACAAGAGGGCACCTACTCCAGTCTCAAGAACGAAAGGCAGGACAGGGTTTGGATGAGCCAGAACTGGAGCGGCAGCAAAGGCAGTCTTAAGACTATCAAAGGCCTTAATGGCAGTAGGTGAACAATGGAGTGGATCATTCTCTTTACGGGTCATGTCTGTGATAGGTTTGACCAAGGAAGAAAAGTTTTTAATAAACTTTCTATAGTAATTGGTGAACCCCAAAAAACGTTGAATAGACCGAAGACCAACTGGGCGAGGCCACTGCAGAACTGCAGATAACTTGTCAGGATCCATGGAGAGCCCTGCAACGGAGATAACATAACCTAGGAAGGTTACTTGAGTCTGATGGAACTTTTCTCGAATTTACAAAACAGACCATTCTCACGTAGTCTCTAAAGAACCCGTGTAACATCAGAACGATGAGCCTCAAGTGTGGGTGAGTGTATGAGGATGTCGTCTAAGTACACCACAGCACACTGTTGCAACATATCTCGTAGGACATCATTAATATATTCCTGAAAAACAGCAGGAGCATTACATAGGCCAAAGGGCATTACAAGATACTCATAATGCCCGCTCCTGGTGTTAAATGCTGTTTTCCATTCGTGGCCCTCCTTAATCCTAACGAGATTGTACGCTCCTCAAATCAAGTTTAGTAAAGACCGTAGCTCCCTTGAAGCGGTCAAAGAGTTCCGTAATAAGCGGAATAGGGTAAGCATTCTTAATGGTAAGACGATTAAGACCCCTATAATCGATATATGGTCTTAACTCGCCACCCTTTTTATTCACAAAGAAGAAGCCAGCCCCTGCAGGAGAGCAGGATTTGCGGATGATCCCCGCGACAGAGCATTGACAACATACTCCTCCATAGCACAATTCTCTGAAACAGACAGAGGGTACACCCGGCCCCAAGGAGGAATGGCTCTGGGTTGCAGGTCTATGGCACAATCTTAAGACCGGTGAGGAGGCAACGTACCGGCACGCACCTTGTCAAACATGTCTAGGAACTCTCGGTACTCCTCTGGCAATTGAAAAAATGAAGAAGTGCACAAGACTTTAACTAGTTTCCGAAGACAAGTGGAAATACATTGCGGGGACCATGACAAAATTTCGGACCTGCGCCAGTCGAGACTGGGATTGTGCTTTTGGAGCCAGGGATAACCCAGAACAACTGGAAAATGCGGAGAGTTTATCACCTGGAACTAGAGGGTTTCAAAATGGAGAGCCCCAACAGCCATGGACAACGGAGCAGTTTTGTGAGTAACGAGTGCGGGCTGAAGGGGCCTGCCATCAATGGCCTCAATAGCAAGCGGAACGGACCGAGGCAAAACAGGAATGGAGTGCTTTGATACAAAAGCACTGTCAATGAAATAGCCCGCAGCACAGGAATCAACAAGAGCCTGAGTGACTATGGAGGAGTCCACCCAGGAAAGGACAACCATGACCAAAGGTTTCTCCTTAAGTGGTTCCAGGGACAAGGATAAACCACCCAAGGTCTGCCCCCAACAGGACCTTAGGTGTGAGCGTTTCCTGGCCGTGTAGGACAAGACTTTAAATGGTGGCCCTGTAACCCACAATAGAGGCAGAGCCCCTCCCTCCTCCTAAAGGCCCTCTCCGCCGCAGAGAGATGCGTGAATCCCAGCTGCATTGGCTCAGCAGTACCTGGTGACTTGGGACCAAGAGGCATGGGAGGAGAGGGAGGCATGGGTGGGAACGAACACGTAGGAGACAACAGAACAGGAGGCTTCCGCAAGCGCTCCTTGAAAGAGGGCCTCTCTCTGAGTCTGATGTCAATTAGGATCAAAAAAGATACCAATGCCTCGAGATCCTCTGGTAAATCTCTTGCAGCAACTTCGTCTTTAATCGCATCATAGAGCCCATGAAAGAAGGTGGCAACAAGGGCTTCATTGTTCCAACCTACCTCTGCGGCAAGCGTACAGAACTCAATAGCATACTGAGCAACAGATCTTGTACCTTGCTGAATGGACATGAGTCGTTTAGCAGCAGAGGAGGAGCGAGCCGGAACATCAAATACCCTTCGAAAGGAGGCCACAAATTCAGGGTAATTTGAAATCACAGGTTTATTAGTCTCCCACAAGGGATTAGACCAGGCAAGAGCTGTGTCAGAGAGTTAACGAGATGAGAAGTCCCACCTTAGCTCTGTCAGAGGGAAACGCCTGAGGTAACATCTCAAAGTAAATGCCCACCTGGTTCAAAAACTCTCTGCACTGAATAGGATTGCCTCCATATCGCTGAGGTAGAGGTGCAGAACTGGACATGCTCCTGGTAGGCATAGGTGCAGCAGCGGAAACAGGAGCAGCTATAACTTGCGGGACACTTTGGTCCAAATGTGTAGTGCGAGTCAGCAGGGTTTGCAGGGCTAGTGCAAATTGATCCAAGCAGTGATCCTGTACATCCATCCTGGAAATGATGGCAGGTAAAGGTGGATTATTAGCACCATCAGGATTCATGGCCTTTGCGTAATGTCAGGGTGCCAGGAATCAGACTGAGACGAGAAGTGCAAAAATAATCACACTTTTATTAATAGCAAAAAAATAATTAAAAGTCCACAAGTCAAATAACAAGCCAGGAGTCAAAACCAGAGCTGGTAGTCAGACGAGCCGAGTCAGGAGACAAAGTGAATAGTCAGACGAGCCGGAATCAGGAACAAGGAAAACAGCAGAGTCAGGAACAAGCCAGGGATCAGGAACCAGGAAGGACGTCAGGCAACCAGGTAATACACAGGAACTCTCACAAACAGGTCTGAGACAACGCAAAGGCAAAGCATACTGAACAGAGGCCCTTTAAATAATAAGTGATGACATCACAATTCTGAGACTGCATCCTGTCTCACATGGATGATGCACACCAGTCTGGCCATAAAAGGAAGTGCAGGAATTGAGCAGCATCCCCCACAATGCACCATAGTCAGGAAGAGAGGTGAGTAAAATGGCTGCCAGCAGCACATGGCAAACACAACAGAGAAAAAACCCTGACAAGAAGAGAGAGGATAGAGAACGAAATAGGAGAAAAGAGAGAGGAGAGAGAAAGAAATGGGAGAGATAGGAGAGAAGAGAGAGGATAGAGAATGAAATGGGAGAGATAGGAGAGAAGAGAGGGGGTAGAGAAATAAATGGGAGAGATAGGAGAGAAGAGAGAGGCTAGAGAAAGAAATGGGAGAGAAAAGAGAGATAGGAGAGAAGAGAGAGGATAGAGAAATAAATGGGAGAGAGGAGAGATAGGAGAGAAGAGAGAGGATAGAGAAAGAAATGGGAGAGAGGAGATATAGGAGAGAAGAGAGAAGATAGAGAAAGAAATGGGAGAGATAGGAGAGAAGAGAGAGGATAGAGAATGAAATAGGAGAAAAGAGAGAGGAGAGAGAAAGAAATGGGAGAAATAGGAGAGAAGTGAGAGGATAGAGAACGAAATGGGAGAGATAGGAGAGAAGAGAGAGGATAGAGAATGAAATAGGAGAAAAGAGAGAGGAGAGAGAACGAAATGGGAGAGATAGGAGAGAAGAGACAGGATAGAGAACGAAATAGGAGAGAAAAGAGAGGGTAGAGAAATAAATGGGAGAGATAGGAGAGAAGAGAGAGGATAGAGAAAGAAATGGGAGAGAGGAGAGATAGGAGAGAAGAGAGAGGATAGAGAAAGAAATGGGAGAGATAGAGAGAAGAAAGAGGATAGAGAAATAAATGGGACAGAGAAGAGAGAAGAGAGAGGATAGAGAAATAAATGGGAGAGATAGGAGATAAGAGAGAGGAGAGAGAAATAAATGGGAGAGATAGGAGAGAAGAGAGAGGATAGAGAAAGAAATGGGAGAGAGGAGAGATAGGAGAGAAGAGAGAGGATAGAGAAATAAATGGGAGACATAGGAGAGCTAGGAGAGAAGAGAGAGGAGAGAGGATAGAGAAAGAAACAGGAGAGGAGAGAGAAAGAAATGGGAGAGATAGGAGAAATAGGAGAGAAGAGGGAGGAGAGAGGATAGAGAAAGAAATGTGAGAGATAGGAGAGATAGGAGAGAAGAGAGAGGATAGAGAAATAAATGGGAGACATAGGAGAGCTAGGAGAGAAGAGAGAGGAGAGAGGATAGAGAAAGAAACAGGAGAGGAGAGAGAAAGAAATGGGAGAGATAGGAGAAATAGGAGAGAAGAGAGGAGAGAGAAAGAAATGGGAGAGATAGGAGAAATAAGAGAAGAGAGAGAACGAAATAGGGGAGAAGAGAAATAAAGACATAGGAGAGAAGAGAGATGATAGAGCAAGTTAAGAGTTAGGAGAGATAGGAGAGAAAAAAGAAAGAAAGAAAGAAAGAAAGAAAGAAAGAGGTATGAGTGTATGACAGACAGGGAGATTTTATATACACAAGTTGGCTGGGATCACACTGAAATAAGGGCCACATAGACACGAAAGTCAAAATTTGATTTTCATAATTGAAATGGAGCAAGCAATTTTAAACAACTTTCCATTTCACTTACATTATCAAAATATGCACAACCTTTTTATATGCCCACTTTCTGAGGCACCAGCTCCTACTGAGCATGTGCAAGAATTTACAGTAAAGGCATATATGCATTTTGTTATTGGTTGATGGATGTCACATGATGCAGGGGGAAGGAAAATGGAACTAAATTTATCAGAAAAAATCTACTACTCATTTTAAAATCAGACCAAAGGGCCGATTTATCAAGGGCTGAATAGCCCCTGATGCCCCTGTTTCCGCACAAGCCTTCAAGTTCGCCGGAAACAGCAGTTATGAAGCAGCGGTCTTAAGACTGCTGCTCCTTAACTGGTCCGCAATCAATCAGATACGATCGGGTTGATTGACACACCCTGCTAGCGGCGATTGGCCGCAAATCTGCAGGGGGTGGCATTGCACAAGCAGTTCACCAGAACTGCTTGTGCAATGTTAAATGCCGTCAGCGTATGCTGTCGGCATTCAGCGATGTCTGTCAAACATGATACCCTACAGCGTATCATGTCGGACAGACATTGATTAATCGTCCCCCAAGTGTACCTGCATTATCTTTTTATTATGTATGTTTTGATTATGCAATTTTACTGTATTTAATAGTCCGTTATAGTGGTCAGGAAGAGAGATTTGCAATCTTCAGCCAGCTCTTGATTTTGTGTAAAATCCTATCCCAATTTTTTTTTTTTTTGCCTCTAGGGAGCACGGGACAAGATACATTTTGTACAGAAAAACAAAATGTGTTTAATGTCTTTTTAATAGTTTATGATCCAGGGGCCCAATAATGCTTTAAAGGGACAAACTGCTCAATTCCCCCCCCCCCCCCAATCTTGTATATAAAAGAGCAGCAGTTCAACATGTTTAAAATATTTTTGTCATCTAAAAAGGTTAAGGAAAACTAAGACGAAATGAATGTGTACAACTCACTGCTTGATAGACACACACACATTTTTCAAAACACAAAGCACTCTAATAGATTTTGAAATATTATTTTAGAACACAGGAACAAAATGTTGAATACAGTGTCTCTTTACATTACTTTTATATGGACATAAATATAATTGTACTCTGGCTTTTTCCCCCGGAGAGAATGTAGCAATAAATTGTGAAATGGAGGTGGAGGTGGGGGAGGGGTCAGAGAGAAGGGAATGAAAATGAAAAGAGAAAATGTATTAGAGAGAAAACGAGGGTTAGACCACATCAAGCTTACATGAGAATGCAACGTTATAATTTATTGTTAATTAAAAACAAAACTAAAAAAATACAACCACTGTACAAATACCAGATCTTTTGTCTGGGGATTTTTGTGGAACAGGCTTGAATTATCATTATTATTTTTTTCTTTATATATTCTAGGGTACCAAACTTTATTAAAGCAGCATTGTAAGGTAAAATGTATACAGTCTAAATGGTAAGGGATGTAAATTTCGCACTACTGACCTTGCAAGTCTAAGTCTTTAAACCACAAAGGTATGGTCTTGCTCAGGAGCCGCAGATGACAGCTTGTTCCAAGCAGACGCAGTTATTGATTGGTGGGGTTGTGTGCCAGCCGTTGCCGATTGGCTCATGGTCATATCTGTTATAGATATAGGAGTGGTCATTTAATTGTGTTAACTCCTTAGTAAGGGTTAAACAAATAATAGCTGTGTAGAGTCAAGAGCACTTAAAATACATTAAACCACAAATGTATAGTGCTTAGTCCTATAAGCTATACGATGGATATAGGAATATATGTATTTATATTATTAATGTATGCCTCAGGTTTTATCCTGGAAACCAGTACTCAACTCAACACCCCACCCTGAGCACACTGATAAGGAAAATTACTCCAAATGTTGTATGCATAGAGGGGTACAATTGGTACTCTTAAAGGCACAGTCAAGTCCAAAAAAAACCCTTTCATTTTTCAAATAGGGCATGTAATTTTAAACAACTTTCCAATTTACTTTGAAAGCAAACCTAGGGAGGCACATATGATAATTTCTAAGTCCTTGAAGGCCGCCTCTATGTTATTTACTTTTCACAGCAGGGGAGAGCAAGCTCATGTAGGCCATATAGATAGCATTGTGATCACGCCCGTGGCTAGTGGCAGACACTGCACTAATTGGCTAAAATGCAACTATATGCAAAATAACTAAAAGTCATGTGATTAGGGGCGGTCAGAAGATGCTTAGATACAAGTTAGTCACAGAAGTAAAAAGTGTATTAATATAACAGTGTTGGTTTTGCAAAAAACTGGGGAATGGGTAATAAAGGGATTATCTATCTTTTTAAACAACAAAAATTCTGGTGTTGACTGTCCCTTTAATGATTCCATGCTTCTGATCAAGAAGAAAGAGAGTGTATCTTGTGGTACAAACCTGACAGGGAGTACATGGCTGGTGTGCCTCTGAATTAGAGTGCATGACTGACTTAGTGTACAGCATTGCTGTAAAAGGTACAAACCTGACAGGGAGTACATGCCTGGTGTGCCTCTGAATTAGAGTGCATGACTGACTTAGAGCGTACAGCATTGCTGTAAAAGTAACAAACCTGACAGGGAGTACATGCCTGGTGTGCCTCTGAATTAGAATGCATGACTGACTTAGTGTACAGCATTGCTGTAAAAGGAACAAACCTGACAGGGAGTACATGCCTGGTGTGCCTCTGAATTAGAGTGCATGACTGACTTAGTGTACAGCATTGCTGTAAAAGGTACAAACCTGACAGAGAGTACATGCCTGGTGTACCTCTGAATTAGAGTGCATGACTGACTTAGTGCACAGCATTGCTGTAAAAGGTACAAACCTGACAGGGAGTACATGCCTGGTGTGCCTCTGAATTAGAGTGCATGACTGACTTAGTGTACAGCATTGCTGTAAAAGGTACAAACCTGACAGGGAGTACATGCCTGGTGTGCCTCTGAATTAGAGTGCATGACTGACATAGTGTACAGCATTGCTGTAAAAGGAACAAACCTGACAGGGAGTACATGCCTGGTGTGCCTCTGAATTAGAGTGCATGACTGACTTAGAATGTACAGCATTGCTGTAAAAGGTACAAACCTGACAGGGAGTACATGCCTGGTGTGCCTCTGAATTAGAGTGCATGACTGACTTAGTGTACAGCATTGCTGTAAAAGAAACAAACTTGGCAGGGAGTACATGCCTGGTGTGCCTCTGAATTAGAGTGCATGACTGACTTAGAGTGTACAGCATTGCTGTAAAAGGAACAAACCTGACAGGGAGTACATGCCTGGTGTTGCTCTGAATTAGAGTGCATGACTGACATAGTGTACAGCATTGCTGTAAAAGGAACAAACCTGACAGGGAGTACATGCCTGGTGTGCCTCTGAATTAGAGTACATGACTGACTTAGTGTACAGCATTGCTGTAAAAGGTACAAACCTGACAGAGAGTACATGCCTGGTGTGCCTCTGAATTAGAGTACATGACTGACTTAGAATGTACAGCATTGCTGTAAAAGGTACAAACCTGACAGGGAGTACATGCCTGGTGTGCCTCTGAATTAGAGTGCATGACTGACTTAGTGTACAGCATTGCTGTAAAAGGTACAAACCTGACAGGGAGTACATGCCTGGTGTGCCTCTGAATTAGAGTGCATGACTGACTTAGTGTACAGCATTGCTGTAAAAGGAACAAACCTGACAGGGAGTACATGCCTGGTGTGCCTCTGAATTAGAGTGCATGACTGACTTAGTGTACAGTATTGCTGTAAAAGAAACAAACCTGACAGGGAGTACATGCCTGGTGTGCCTCTAAATTAGAGTGCATGACTGACTTAGTGTACAGCATTGCTGTAAAAGGAACAAACCTGACTGGGAGTACATGCCTGGTGTGCCTCTGAATTAGAGTGCATGACTGACTTAGTGTACAGCATTGCTGTAAAAGGTACAAACCTGACAGAAGGCAAAGCTTACACTGACACCTGGCAAACAGTCACATAATGTGAAGACAGAGAGATACCAAGATTGTTCTTTTCAATAACATTGTAAACATTAGTTTGTGTGTGACTGAGAGGCTTATAACAATGTGTCAAACTTGGTGTCTCGAACTTCAGACTGACAACATAAGGACTAAACTTAAAGGGATAGGAAAGTCAAAATTAAACTTGCATGATTCAGATAGAGCATGTCATTTTAAGACTCTTTTAAATTAACTTCTATTTCAAATGTACTTTGTTCTCTTGGTATCCCTTGTTGAAAAAGAATACTCACATATCCTACACTAGTGAGTGCTAGCTGCTGATTGGTGCCTGCACACATTTGTCTCTTGTGATTGGCTAGCTAGTTGTTTTCAGCTAGCTGCCAGTAGTGCAATGTTGTTCCTTCAGCAAAGGATAACAAGAGAATGAAGCAAATTTGTTAATAGAAGTACATTGGAAAGTTGATTGAAATTGTGTGTTCTATCCAAATCATGAAAGAAAAATGTTGGCGTTTCCTGTCCCTTTAAACATAGTTTTTGTGTGTTTGTTTAAATAAAGCTCTATCTTACACCCCCTAAGAATGTATTCTTTCCTTACATTGAATTAAAGGTATACTATTTTATAGGTGCTCATATGTCCACATATCATTCAGGAAAAAAGGGAGCTATACCCAGTAACTTACTGTAAGCAAACAATGAGTAACAAGTGACTTAACCACAATATTACGTCAAGGTATCTGACTTCTGGCTCTATGGAGGGGAATAAGGTAATTCAGTTGGATGTATGTGTAATGTCACACCACTTCAGGTACATCAGGTAAAACATACACAGAGAGAAAGTCCCAAGCCCTGTACCTTATGCCGCCGTCGAGGGTGAAACCTCATCTCATTCACTGCGGCTCTCAGGGTATCCTCTCCGGGCTCTTCGGCATTCCTTCGGCGTTTCTTCAATTACCTCTACGTCATGTGACCTTCCCTCCAGCCAATCCGCTGCAAAACACCTGCTCCAACCAAAAGCAACAGCTACGTGATCCATAAACATTAAAACAAAGTCTTTAATCGATTCCACTCAGGATAAAAGAAGAAAGGTACCAGCAAACTATGGTTCACATACATTCACGGGCGAAGCACTGATGGGTTTACGCGTTTTCGGATATGCATCCGTAGTCACAGCGATATCAATAAGTAATATAAATGATCATAATGAGGAGCCACTTATATACTGTATATATATATATATATATATATGTTACATAAAGTAACAAATAAAAGGAAACTAGATTGTTACTAGGACACAGAATAATGTTAGCCCAAGACATATCCCTCGATATATAGGCTACTTCACTCAAAACAGAGGAGTTATATAGAACAGATGTGGAGTTTCACGGAATCAGCTTGTCAGACCATCAAAGAACATTCATATTAGGTTTATCTTTTTAGAGAAAGGTAAAATTGTAACCTTCTCCATCAGAATTATAAAACCTGTAGTTACCTCTCACATACAAATACACTGCATAGTGCAGCTCACAGAATAATTACAATCCATTAATATTACATAACTGCTATAAAATACTATAAAGCGGCTCCATGTATGAAGCAGCCCTTGCTGGTCAGGTTCGCATATGTGAGCCTGCTTCCCGCAATGTAAGAAGCAGCGGTCATTAGACCGCTGCGTCTTACACCCTACGCCACCTCTGAGGTGGCGAGGGAAAATTACAGAGAGCTCGCTCACTCTCGGTGATTGACAGTCCCTTCAGTCGCGCAATGAAGGGGCGGACATTACACACTGCGATGAGTGTGTAATTATACATATAGGCCAGCAGATCAACAGATCCGCTGCCCGTATGTAGCCAAGGCGGACGGGCAGTTTCACAAGTTGAGAAGCTGTCCTCCTGCCTGTTAGTACATGGAGCCCAAGGACTTTATTTTTCAGTTTTGTAAAGTTACAGTTAAACTCTCTCTGGGTTTGGCAGAATGCCCACGTAATCACTGATGTGTTCATAGTCAAGTGATGCAAAAGTCCTATTTGAAACACACCACAGAGCATTTAAATACAGTTAAAAGACTGTTTTTGTAATATCCATGTTTGCAAAAAATGCTTCTTTCCTAAACTATCACTATCATAATGTTTAATGCATAGAAAGTAATGATCTGCAGCACTGTCTAAAACTGGAGTCCATAAATTAAGGCCACACAGTTCACACTCATTTAGAAAAAAAAAAAGATAAGCATATGTCACTCAAACACATAGGGCCAGATTACAAGAGGTGTGCTATTTAGCTCTTTGCTCGAGCGCAAACAATGCCAGAAGTAAGCTTTTAACACGTGGGTTAGTGAGTGTGTTAGAAGTTGAAAGCCAATTGTTTGCGCACAAGCAAAATCTGACTCGCACAAACTTCCGGAATTTGGATATCACGACCGCTCTAACTTTTCCCCATAGACTTCAATGGAGCACGTTATTAAAAAGAAAATACATATCGCAGTCACGCTAACCTGCCCAAGTTTGACCAAGTGCGCTCAACCTGACCTGAGTTTTTCATATTTTACATTCTAGTGTTCTTCATATATATATATGATGGTTTTATGTAAAATATATTTCTATACCCATATATCTATATGAATACATATAGGTATAGATATATACAGATATATATAGGAAAATCTATTTAAACATACAAAGGACATATTCCCTTATTTGAAGAACATTTGAATGTAAAATATTTACAGTCAATAAATGGTAAAACACATTATGAAATATTATTATTATTTTTTTTATGATTAGAGGTATTTGACTGGAAAGGGCTCCAAAGTATCTATCTATCTATCTATCTATCTATCTATCTATCTATCTATCATCTATCTATCTATCTATCTATCTATCTATCTATCTATCTATCTATCCATGTGTATATGCCTTTATATGTGAATTTATTTATATATATATATATATATATATATATATATATATATATATATATATATATATATATATATATATATATATATATATGTATGTATCCAAAAGGTAAAAAGCACTCACCGGGTCTTGAAAGCAAACATCTGTTTAATTCAAATAAAAGTACTTTTTATTTGAATTAAACAGGTTTGCTTTCAAGACCCGGTGAAGTTTCTGTGAGTGCTATACCAGCCTGGATAAATATATATATATATATATATATATATATATATATATATATATATATACAGTATATAACAAAATCCAATGATTGCACTCTCTGGATTTTAACACATATCAAACTTTAATGTGAACGTTTTCGGAGCATTCACTCCTTCCTCAGAGTTCACATTAAACGTTTGATATGTTTTAAAATCCAGAGAGTGCAATCATTGGACTTAGTTATTTGGAACTTATAGCACCCTGGTCCTTATTTCGTCAGCGAGAGGGAGTGCGCTTTTCATCTTCAGTTGATTTATATATATATACCACATGCACATATTTAGACACACACATGTATATATATATATATATATATATATATATATATAAGCCTTTCCATTTAAACACCTTGTAATATACCATATACATTTTAACCCTTATTTTCGTTACTATATATATATATATGAATAATTTTCATTAAATAGTTTATATATTTTAATGTATTGATGTGTTTAGTTCAACTTTTAAGTGAGATGAGCAGGCAAATCACAAATAGCTTTAAATGATTTATTGAGGTAACACAAATATTTACATCTGTGTTATAAACAGCAAAGATACTACAAGTCCAGAAGTCAAGGGACAGCAGGACTGGACGAGGGGCAGATCTGTGACAATAGCAGGATGTGGATACAAATCTGATGGAGGTCTAGGCAAATAAATGATAACTGGGTAAATGATACCTGATATCACAGTGGGAGGCTATGGCTGGTTGGTAACCTAGAGAAATGGAATAATTGTCAGGTATGAAAGGTGCACTGCTATTATAAGCTGACAGGTAGGCAGACATGAATGGCTGGAAATATAATATTCAAACTATGATTCTCTGTATTTTTTCCAGTGGCTGCTATTTTCATTTATATAAGTGTGCAATTTATTGTTTGTTCATATGATGAGAGGCATAAAAGTGACCTCATGTATGGGGGTCGATTTACCATTATGCACGGGGACATGATCTGCTGCCGGCATTTATCATTGCATTATTTGTGAAATGCTTGTGCAATGCCACCCCCTTCAGATTTGCGACCAATTGGCCACTAGCAGGGGGTGTCAATGAACCAGATTGTATTTGATTGGGCTGGTTGCTGTCTGCCGCCTCAGAGGTGGCGTACGAGTTAAGGAGCAGTGGTCTTACGACCACTGCTTCTTAACTTTTGCTTCAGGCGGACCTGATGCGGAGTGGGTCGGAGGCAGCATCCACTGCTTCATAAATCGACCCCATGGGCTGAATTTACTGCACTGCAAGAGGGTCTGTATTGTACACGTTATTTGTAAATTTAATAGAAACTGCATTTAAAAACACAGAAATAAAGGCAAAACTAAGGTAATCATTCTTTAAACGTGTGCAGGGATCTCATTTGAAATACATTTAAATCCAGTCCTATCAGCTTTAGTTCCTGAATAATGCTACATAATTATCTATGCCACTAAATAAATAATATTTTTTATCTATGAAACTTGGCAATGGCTTTATAGTATACATTATATCTTCGCCCTTGTCCGTCTGACATTGCTTCCCCATATTTAACTTTGCACTCTATGTCTAGTATGCAATGCCCCCCCTGCTCGTACATAGCCAATCGCGCACGGACATAGGCTCTCAAACTCCCCATTCGGAAAAGTCCGGGGGGATTGAGATACGCAAAGAGGGTTAAGAAGCAGCTGTCTGATGTCCACTGCTTCTTAACTCTTAGCTGCACTTTTGCTCATGCAAGTCTGCAGCCGGGTTGTTTGATAAATCTGGCCCTAAAGTTAAAGGGACACTGAACCCAAATTTTTTCTTGCGTGATTCAGATAGAGCATACAATTTTAAGCAACTTTCTAATTTTCTCCTATTATAAATTTTTATTCGTTCTCTTGCTATCTTTATTTGAAAAAGAAGGCTTCTAAGCTAAGAAGCCAGACCATTTTTGGTTCAGACCCTGGACAGCACCTGTTTATTGGTGGGTGAATTTATCCACCAATCAGCAAGAACAACCCAGGTTAATCACCAACAATGGGCCAGCATCTAAACTTATATTCTTGCTTTTCAAATAAAGATACCAAGAGAATGAAGAAAAAATGATAATAGGAGTAAATTAGAAAGTTGCTTAAAATTGCATGCTCTGTCTGAATCACAAAATAAAAAAATTGGGTTCAGTGTCCCTTTAAGAAGTAAGTATATTAAAAAATATTCAAATTGTGTGTGAGATGCTCTGCTACACATTGTCAGTTCTGACTTTATGCTAAACAAATAAGCGAGTGTGTACATAACCTGTCAAACCCAGAGAATTTACACTGAGCTTGCAGCTGCATCTTTACAAAAATCAGTGTCTTTACTGCATTTTGAGACACCGGTGAGAGGGGCGTCTGCTAAAGACCAGTCTCAACCAGACTTCTACAATCCCAGCCTTAGGTTATCTTTATGATTTAGTATGTTTCTCCAAAACGTTTGCAAATGTCTTAAATATTTACAGAAGAACAAATATATCAGACAAGTATTGCATCATTTTCCCCCATCAAGGTTCCTTTTTTACTTAAAGGGAAAGTCTACTCCATAATTTGCATTGTTTAAAAAGATAATCCCTTTATTACCCACTCCCCAGTTTGCATAAACCAACACTGTTATATCAATATAATTTTTACCTCTGTGATTACCTTAAGCCATTGCAGACTGCCCCCTTATCTCAATTCTTTTGGCAGTCATGTATTTCAGCCAATAAATGTACGGGAGTGAGCACAATGTTATCTGTATTGCAGACATGAACTAGCGCTGCTTAGCTGTGAAAAATGGTAAAAATGCACTGAGATAAAAGTAAATTGGAAAGTTGTTTATAATAATCCATGCCTTAGCTGAATCATGAAAATGTTATTTTGACTAAACTGTTTCTTTAAAGGGACATACAACAATGTAATTCTCCATAAAGGGCCAGCTTACAAGTGGATCATTATTTAATGCTCCCCCTTGAGCGTAAAAGAGACAGTCAGCACTAAAATTGTTATTGTTTAAAAAGTTAGATAACACCTTTACTACCCATTCCCCAGCTTTGCACAACCAACATTGTTATATTAATAAACTTTATAGCATTTAAACCTCTAAATGTCTGCCTGTTTCTAAGCCACTATAGACAGCCTCTTAATCACATGCTTTTTTATTTGCTTTTCACAACAGGAAACTGCAAGTTCATGTGGGCCATATAGATAACATTCTGCTCATGCCCGTGGGTTCGGCACAACACAACTCGTGATTAGGGGCTGTCAAAAGAGGCTTAGATATAAGGTAATCACAGAGGTAAAACGTATTTAACTGTGTTGGTTGTGCAAAACTGGGGAATGAGAGATAAAGGGATTATCTATCTTTTTAAACAATAACATTTGAGTTGACTGTCCCTTTAACTGCAATAGAAGTAAGCTTTTTGCATGCGTTGGGTTGCGCTAGTATCTTGAGTTGAAAGTAAACTGTTTTCGCTCACGCGCTAACCCGACGAGCGCAAAAAGCCTATAATATAAAGCGTATAGTATTGCGCGCGGTAATCTATTCCCCATTAGAACTCAATGGAGCAAGTCGCGCACAAACCCGGTCGCATATTCTCATGTGTGCGAACCCGACATAAAAATATTTCACATTCCAATGTTCTTCACATAGAAGAATGCATTCTTTTTATTCAGAAATAATATACATATGATGTTTTTTTGGTACATTATATATTTATACCTATATATTTACATGATTATATATAGGTATAGATATATACAGAAATATATAGGAATATCTATTTATAAATATTTAGAACTTATTCTGTTATGTGCTGAACATAGGAATGTGAAATATTTACAGTAAATACATATTTAATACTTTATTAAAAATAAATATTGCATAAATCAGTTTTTTCATGTTACATCTACTTAACTGCAAAGGACTTTAATGTACTTCTATATATGGGTACATATATATGTATGTGTTTATATATATGTCTGTAAATACATATATACACATATAAATACATAAATACATATGTACACACATATATATTTTTCTTTAAGGATTTAGATAGAGCGTACAATTTTATACAACTTTCCAATTTGCTTCTATGATCAAAATTGCTTTATTCTCATGGTATAGTTTGTTAAAGGAGCAACAATGCACTTCTGGGAGCTAGCTGAACACATTTGGTGAGCCAATGACTATGAGTAATGTTTTGGGGCTCCTGCCCCTTTAGCAAGCTGACATAACAATAAAAACACTACAATTTAATACAAATATCTAAAATGGGTGGCCAAAAATCAGAGATAAAAGGGCCTGTATCTCATTACATAATTTCCTGCTAATGTAGACATCACACACCCACCCTTCTAGTATTTATTGAGCACCCAAAAACAGCTCATTTAAAGGGGCATAACCCGTCTAGAACCAATTATACAACACTATGGGATATATTTGAATATGCCACAAATGCATTTTAAAAAAAGTTTAAATCAATGGAAGTTAAAATAAAATCCCTATTGAGACCCTTTGGGAACATAGGGGTTGATTTATGATGCAGCGGATGCTGCTTTGTCCTACTTCGCTTCAGGTCCGTCTGAGCAGCGCCTCTGAGGCAACGGACAGCAATCATCCCAATCAGATATGTTCTGGATGATTGACACCCCCTGCTAGTGGCCGATTGGCCGCAAATGTGCAGGGGACAGTATTGCACAAGCATTTCATGAGGGGGCGGTATTGCACAAGCATTTCATTAGGGGGCGGTATTGCAAAAGCATTTCATGAGGGGACGGTATTGCACAAGCATTTCATGAGGGGGCGGTATTGCAAAAGCATTTCATGAGAGGGCGGTATTGCACAAGCATTTCATGAGGGGGCGGTATTGCAAAAGCATTTCACAAGATCATGTCCCCGCCACACATCGATAAATGCTCGCACAATGGTAAATCGGCGCCATAGTATTTCATTCCCAATTCCACCTAGCTTCCCTATAAAGAAAATCCTTAACCTTGTATTTTTAAATGTACTTTGATGTGTTTTGTGCAAGTTTCTTGACTTGCGTATTATTTAAATAGAGCTTTGAATTTGTGCTTTCCCGAAACACGTTAAATTCAATTGTGCTCAAGCAAATATGCTTACTTTCAACTTGTAATACGCTTGCTACTTCCGATTCGTGCAAAGACTCGCAATATATACATTATCGGTCGTGCACAACAGCCACTCGTAATCTAACCCTTAATATGCTTACAATATATTCTCTCTGTTGTGAGAGCTTCTCTCCAATGTTAAAAAAAGTGAACGTGTCTCTGCTAAAAATTGAAAAATGCCTATTCATTGACTACAAAGTGAAACAAGTCTACTTTCTAATTTCATCTTTGAAGTGTTGCTTCACATAAACTCTTTGTAATTTGTGAAGCTTTTCTTGTGGGTTTTAAATTTACATTTTCCTTTCATGTAACAAAAGAAATCACCAAAGCTGGAAAAGGCTGCAATCGTGAACAAATTCCTTTTTTTCCCTAATTTTAATTTTTATGCACATTTTTGTCATTCAACTTCACTTAAAGGGACAGTGTATCCAAACGTTTTTAATGTTTAAAAATATAGATAATCCCTTTATTACCCATTCCCCAGTTTTGCATAACCAACAATATTATATGACTATACTTTTTACCTCTGTGATAACTCCCATATCTCAGTGCTATTTACGAACTTCCATTTTAGCCAATTAGTGCTGCTTCATAAATAACTCCATGGGATGTTATCTATACGGCACACATGAACTAGGACTGTCTGGCTGTGAAAAGCTGATACAATGGACTTAGATAAGAGGTCAGCCTGCAGGGGCTTAGAAACAGGCATAGATTTAGCGTTTAAAGGTTATAAAGTATATTAATATAATAATGTTAGTGATGCAAATCTTGGGAAATGGGTAGCAACGGCGTTATCCATCTTTTTAAACAATAAAAAAATAGTAGACTGTCGCTTGGAAGTCACATGTATGTTCTTTTTTATTTTATTGTTTCCTGAATATGGTATTTTAGAATGCCTAATAGTCTTTGTATGGAATAAACATACTTTTTTTTCCGGCTTGTAGTGGTTTATCCCTTTACTTAAATATTGTTGTTACAATCAGCCAGTGAGCAATGTCTACTGCAGTATCAGCTGTGCACACAAACATAGATTTCCGGATAATTTGAACTAAATATAAACATATATAAATAGCCTTTCATTTAATATTTTTAAAATAACATGATACTCAAATATTTGAAGTTTGTTTCTATTTAAAAAAAAACCCCAGAATGTTTCCAAAATGATGGTTCTTTTTTAATTAAAAAAATCCTGTACAGAATAAACCAACTTTTTATATGTGGTTGTCCCTGACAGCCAGTGAGCAGTAAAGTTTCAGGTTTCAGTTGAGCACAATTAGGCATTTCTTTTTAGACAAAAAAAATAGTTTTGTCTTTAATTCTTTTGGATTTTTCACAACGTTCAGTTTGCCCGAATTTCATTCTTGTTGTCATTTGTTTCAACAGTATTTTCATTTTTGTATTTTTTCCATTAGTTGCAATGGGAACAGCAAATATTTATAACTAATTTTAACATAAATAATACATTATAGAATTGGAACAATTAAAATAACCTATATTTAAATCTAACAGAATATGTAACTGGCTGATTGAATTTAAGTCAACGACTATCTCACAGAGGCTCAGAACTACACATTCCAATAACTCTAGTCAAAGTGATTGGAAAATGTCTGAACTTTCCCTAGTCTCCCACCTCCATATGATAGTTTAAGGCTTTATTGGACAAGCCTGTATGGCTAAAAACAACATTTAGAATTTAGTAATTGTCTTGCTGTCCTTAACATCAATTATTAGTAATACTATGACAGGATTGGACAGGGGACAATAGACACACAAATGGTCTGACCCTCTGTATATCATTACAAACAAAGGAGCTGATTATAAGCCAAACAATGTCCCTTCCTGCAACAACGATTTGGCCAAGCAAACAAATTGCCAAATAAGCTTAAGTTTGAACAAATGTATGCAAATCTCTACTTCCTGTTAGTTTCACTTTAAATTTAGCCTCTTTTACTAAACATTTTTCATATTCATATTTTTAACATTAACGTTTTATGATCTCCTTTCTCCCCCTCTACCTCCCGTTTCTCTCTAAAAGTATTTATTTTACTTGCTTTTTCTATGATTCAATGCTGAAAATAGTATTTTTCCACTGTCCCAGAGAGGCTAGTGTACAATTCTGAGAACCCAGAATAGCAAAGGAAGATGAACATATTCAGGACCTTTTAAAGAGTGTGCAAAATAATGTAATTTTTGCCAACAAAAGGACAGTTTTATTAGATTTAACACTTGTATGCAGGTCTTGTGCAATTCAGTATGTAACAGCTGACATGACTTTATTGTATTGTCCCTTTGACATTTTAAAAACTATCTTGTTCAGAGAGGAATTGCCTGGTATTTCAGTGCTAGACTAACCGTAATAGGCGGGATCAGACTGATATACTATAGGAATATTCTACTCTGTGAAAAGCATTACTGGGCTAAAAGAAGCTGCACCCAGGTGGTAAATCACCATAGAACAGGCTAACAATGGTATTGAGACAGTTGTTCGTTCCTGTGTGTTCTGTGTGTATTTCGTGTCCCTATGGGAAAAAGGGGAATACAGATGTGGACTCCTTGCTAAGTGTGCTTAGAAGAAGATGGCTATACCTCACTGACGAGGCCCAATGAAGGCCGAAACGATCGTCTGGGGTTGCTGTGTTCCTTGTTCAGAGAGGAATTGCCTGGTATTTCGGTGCTGGACTGACTGTAATAGGCGGGGATCAGACTGATATACTACAGGAAAGTTCTACTTTGTGAAAAGCATTACTGGGCTAAAAAGTTGCACCCAGGAGGTAAATCGCCATAGAACAGGCTAACAATGGTATTGAGCCAGTTGTTCATTCCTGTGAGTGTGCTTCTCTCTGTGTGTATTTAGTCTCCCTATGGGAAAAAGGGGAAACCAGACGTGGACTCCTTGCTCAGTGTGCTTAGATGCATATGGCTACACCTCACTGACGAGGCCCAATGAAGGCCGAAACAATCGTCTGGGGTTGCTGTGTTCCTTGTTCAGAGAGGAATTGCCTGGTATTTCGACACTAGACTAAACGTAATAGGCGGGATCAGACTGATATACTACAGGAAATTTCTTCTCTGTGAAAAGCATTACTGGGCTAAAAAGTTGCACCCAGGTGGTAAATCGCCATAGAACAGGCTAACAATGGTATTGAGCCGTTCCTGTGAGTGCACTTCTCTCTGTATGTATGTATATATATATATATATACATAACACTTTTATAAGATTTACTTTGTTCTTTGGTATCCTTTGTTGAAAAGCATACCTAGGTAGGCTCAGGAGCAGCAATGCACTGTTGGAAGGGAAGCTGGTGATTGGTGGATACACACATTTGCCTTTTTTTTTTTTTTTGCTCAATAGATGTGTTCAGCAAGTTCCTTGACTGTTATTTGGGAGACGACTTTATCACTTGGTTTAAGCCCTTTGCAGAGGTAAAACACATAGGGCTCGCTTCTATTGAGCCGTAAAAAATGGAGCAGTAAGCTACTGAAATGGCTGACAGCTAAAAATAGTTTACAGCTCCGTTTTAGTACCAGGTTTCCATTGAAATATTTTGCGCATTGCCTGCAGTCGCTCTCCTCTTGTAGGTGTAAGTTAATGTTGTGTTAAAGCTTCCATTTGACATCGGATTTCTTGAAAATCAATTTGTTGCTATGGTAACCCGACCGTACACTATAAAATCTACATTTAACGTCAGCGCTCCTTACCTGTGATCACCTCTAAAGAGAAACAAAAACAAAGATACACTTATTTATAATACATATTTTTTAACTATAAGCAAATACTATTTTTTATTATAATTCTATTTTCCCCTTTATTAATATATGTATTATGTATTGCTGCCCTAGGCATAGGTCTAGTTTGAATTTTGTGTATATGTCCTTGCATATATTTTTATATATATATACATACTTATATTTCCATAAGAACATAAGTGCAACTATTCCTATACATGGGACAACAATAAATATTACATATAAAAATGTTTTTCTACAGTGAAACACTTGTATTATTTGCAAGTTTTTAAATTCCAATGGGAAATAAGTCTCAAAAAGCAATTTTTTTTCTCTTTTGCACCTAGTTGAACTGGGTGTAATTGTTTTCAATGTATCGACAGCCTCCGACAGTGTATTAACGGTTTGCGCTTTCATTGCAAACCTGGTATCAGTAATAGTTTAAAGGGACAGTAAAGTCCAAAAAAAAAACTTTCATGATTTAAATAGGGAATGTAATTTTAAACAACTTTCCAATTTACTTTTATCACCAATTTTGCTTTGTTCTCTTGGTATTCTTAGTTGAAAGCTAATTCTAGGAGGTTCATATGCTAATTTTTTAGACCTTGAAGACTGCCTCTAATCTGAATGAATTTTGACCACTAGAGGGCATTAGTTCATGTGTTGCATATATATATAACATTGAGCTCATGCATGTGAAGTTACCCTGGAGTAAGCACTGATTGGCTAAAATGCAAGTCTGTCAAAAGAACTGAAATAAGGGGGCAGTTTGCAGAGGCTTAGATACAGAGTAATCACAGAGGTAAAGAGTATATTTATATAACTGTGTTGGTTATGCAAAATTGGGGAATTGGTAATAAAGGGATTATCTTTCTTTTTAAACAACAAAAATTCTGGTGTTGACTGTCCCTTTAACGGCTTCTAATACTGTCTATAGGACACAAAAATATTAAGGTCCGGCTGCCGATATTGAAGCAGTTGATAAATAAAATTGCTTCCGACACCATATTTATCGGTTTGCGACCTTGCGAAAACGTAATTACGGCTCAATGGAAACAAGCCTATAGTTATATTCAAGCAATAGTACAAAATAAAATGCTCTAACACATTTTGCACTTTTAAGTTCCTTTAACCTAATAGTGACACAATGCAGAGTGCTAAGCCAAAGCTTTAGAAGATATAAATTGAATTCTTACAAAATACTGAGTGACAACGTAGCACTAAAGAATAGATGAGAAAGAATGTTAATCCTGAAAATAAATAATAAAAGCATCTGATTTTTAAAATTAACAAGCTCCTAATTAGTTGAATGTTTCTCATTTTTGTATGTGCAAATAAGTGTAAAAATCTGTCCTGATTTGTTGTACACACCTGCCAGCACTGAACATCTGCGTGCCACTAATTGTTAACAACTTTTTGTCCTGTATTAGAATGGATTGTCAGTAATCTGTAAGGTTAATAGGCAAACGAACTTTGGCCATGGAAAGTGAACGGAAAGATAACGATTTACAAAACCAGCCCATTAATATGTCACAGTGCTAACAAAGGCACTTGCTTTTCTGCTAGAAAAAAAATGTATTTTTGCTAACCTTGGGATCAGGTCCTAAATAATAGGGAAATTTACCAGTACACATTACAGCCAGGAAAGTGATTACACTGCACATTTTCTTGGATATTTTTCCATGTACTATGTTAAAACCAGGATAGGAGGTTTCTGATACATTTAAAGGGACAGTCTACACAAAAAAAATTCTTATTTAAAAAGACAGATAAACCCTTTATTACCCATTCCCCATTTTTTGCATAACCAACACAGTTATATTAATATACTTTTTACCTCTGTGATTACCTTGTATCTAAGCCTCTGCAGACAGCCTCCTTATCTAAGTGCTTTTGACAAACATTCAGTTTAGTCAATCAGTGAAGACTCCTAAATAACTTCACAGGAGTTTCGCGTTTCACCCTTAGGCTTTATCAATGTCTTGTCTTGATAAAGCCTAAGGGCGAAACGCGTTGACCTTGACACTGTTGTCACCTTGTATTTTAACCTTTTATTTACCGGTATTGATTGTACTCAAAAGCACTAAGAAGCAAAGACAACTGTTACAGGACTTTTGTTGATTATACTACCACCTGCAACATTCCTGCTGGGTCTTTCAACAACTTGCCTCTGCTGCTAAATCAGCTTTATTTAGTCGCATTGGGCGACCGCTAAGTTTACCTTCTTTCTGTAAGCCAAAGCTTTTATCATTGTTACCTTAGTCACTATACCGAAATTGGGAGCTGATGCTGTGTAATTTCCTAATCAGTATAATCCCTTAGTTGCTACTAGCAACAGCAAAGCTAAACCTAAAGTAAACAAGAGCAGATCTTATTTGCAACTACAAAGAGTCACCACTTGTGACCGCAAAGACCATACCGTAAGTCACTATCCGGGACCGTAAAGACCAAACCGGAAGTCAATATTTGTGACCGCAAAGATTACATTGGAAGTCACTATTTGTGACTGCAAAGACCTCATCGTATTTTAAAGTAAACATAAAGTGAAGTGCTTTGAATGCACGCCTTCTTGTTTGTATGCGTTTGAGGTTATATATAAATACATTTTTTGATATAAGTATACATTTATTTCGGTTTCACACCATAATTCACATAGTGTTGAATAAACATCGTTCCATAAACCCCCCCATTTGTGATAGAAAAAGCCACGCATACGCTATAGAAAGGTTTCAGAATTTCACAAGTCTAAATAGTTTCACAGTGACGTATGCGGCCAGGTATGTGATGACGCTGGCACGCATGCGCATTAGGAGCAAAATGAGTGCTACAGCTGATAAAACGTCACAGGAAGTGACATGGTTCGCTCTTTTGAAAAGTTCGGTCCCTTAACAGAACACCGACATCTAAACTTACATTCTTGCTTTTCAAATAAACATACCAAGAGAATGAAGAAAATTTGATCATAAGAGTAACTTAGAAAGTTGCTTAAAATTGCATGCTCTATCTGAATCACGAAAGAAAAAATTTGGGTTCAGTGTCCCTTTAACTTCCTGCAAAAAGACAAATAAAATTTGATAATAGAAGTAAATTGGAAAGTTGTTTAAAATTGTATGTTCTATCTGACTAATAAAACAAATGTTGGGTTTTATATCCCTTTAAGCTTTCTTGATTCAGATAGAGCATTCAATTTTCATAACGTTCCAATTTCCTTCTGTTATCAAATTTACCTCATTCTCTTAATATCTTTTGTTGAAACATTGATTCTTGCCATGAGAGCATGCTGAAGTAGGCTTAGAAGCACGCACATATTTTTAAAATGCTGTTGGCCAGATTACAAGTGAACCCCAAGAGAGCGCTAATAAAACTAATTCTAAAACCATACCGCTTCCATTTTTGTATTGGAAACAGCTGGTTATTTTATTGTGAATAATTTTGTGAGTGTTGTACATTGAGCTATTGCAAACAAACCCCTAGATTAGAGTTTTACACTTGTGCGTGCGATATGGTGGTATTAAGCTCCATACCGCACAAAATCTAAGGGTTGCTTTGATGTGCTCGTGCACTCTTTCTCCCATAGACATCAATGGGGAGAAGGTAATAGAAAAAAACCTAACACCTGAAGTGCCGAATGGCGATCGCCGGAACGCAACCCCATTGATGTCTATGGGGGAAAAAAAGTTACATTTAAACCTAACACCCTAACATAAACCCCAAGTCTAAACACCCCTAATCTGCTGCCCCCGACATCACCGCCACTATAATAAAATTATTAACCCCTAATCTGCCGCCCCAACATCGCCGCCACTATAATAAAGTTATTAACCCCTAAACCTCTGGCCTTCCACATTGCCGCCACTAAATAATCCTATTAACCCCTAAACCAACCCCTAAACTGCCAGTCCCCCCACATTGCAAACATGAAATTAAACTATTAACCCCTAAACCTAACACCCCCTAACTTTAAATTAAAATTACAATATAACTATTTAAATAAATAAAAACTTACCCCTAAACCTAACACCCCCTAACTTTAAATTAAAATTACAATATAACTATTTAAATAAATAAAAACTTGCCTTTGAAATAAATATAAACGTCCCTTGCATTCCTATTGGCTGATTTGATTCTTCAAATTCAAATAAGCCAATAGGATGAGAGCTTCGGAAATTCTATTGGCTGCTCAAAACAGCTAATAGGATGAGAGCTACTGAAATCCTATTGGCTGTTTTGAACATTCAATAGGATTTCAGTAGCTCTCATCCTATTGGCTGTTTAGAAAAGCCAATAGGATTTCAGAAGCGAAGGAAAGAGAGAAACCTTTGATAAAGCAGTTTGCGAAACGTGTTAGGGGGAGTAGGGACAAAGTTGTCTATCTCCAGACTCTTAACACACTTTTTAACTTGCATGGGTAATTCCACCTGTAACCTACAGATATATTAGCAGTTGTGTTGGTTAATACTAAATTTGCATTTGGCTGACAAATGGTGTTGCCGTAGTAATAGTCTTTACTTAGGTTAGGTGTAAACATATGAATTGTTGATATATACTGTGATGGATACCCAGGCTACCCCAACTGGGTAGCTCCGCCAAATGGGTCCTGCTTCCTCCCTGCTGACTGCAGCTATGTAGCTGGCAAGTGACCACAGCCTGTAGCCACCCCGGATGCCCGACAGCACCAGTACTCAGGGTCCCACCCTGTGACAGACTCCGGCTACCGAGACTAGGGAGCTCTGCCAGAGGGTCCTTCCTCTGCCTGGAACAGGCTGCTATGTAGCCCAGGAAAGTGATTTTAGCAGGAGCCCACCCAAATAACTAGACATACTAGCATTCAGGTGAAACAGGAACTCATTTTATTGAAAACACACACTCCTTTTATACACAGAGCTCATCTTGATAAGACCCTGGAAAATCTCACAATTTTACCGCCATTCCCACCCCTCCAGATGGACCGGCACCTCCATAGCAGCCACAGTCCCAGGGCACAGGGGTGGCGGTTTCGGGGTGATTCTGGTGGAGCAGCAGCAATTTCAGAGTGTCGTTTTAAAGCTCTCGGTCCCCAGATGCCCCAGTCCAAAAATCAGCATGATTTGTTACTAGGGACCGAAGTTACAGTCCGTTGAAATTATGGGGTTAGGGGCTTAACCCTTGCAGCCCGGTATCCATGACATCTCCCCCCCCCTCCAGTTCGGCAGACCCAGCTAGACCCTTACCAGGTCAGCCTGGGGCTGTCCGATGGTGGCCCTCCACTTCTCGGTTGCTGGGAGAGGTTATCCCATCTCTCCTGAGCTTGGGCCATCCTAAGGGGTTCCTGCTGGCGTTTATACCCTGCGCCCTGAGCGCAGGGATAGTCACATAATGCAATGTCCCAAACAAGTTTTCTAAGGCCGGCTACCAAACAATTGCTATCCCACAAGTTCCAGTTTCCTTAAGTTCCATGGCCACACTGCCTCTCTTTGTGACACTCTGTTTAGTACAGGCTGACCAACCAACAATCAAAGCCAGTTCCGGTTTCCCGGCTGTATCCCCACCCCAGACTGTAGGTTGAGGTTGCTCCTTGGTGGGGCAGGAAAGACTTGGGTGCCCAAACTTGTGGCACCAACTGCATGAGTGGGTACCCCATTGTGAGAAATACTCTGGGACGAAAAAAGGGTAGAGACCCTGCCAAGCTACTGAGGGGAGAGACCGTCTGTCTCCCGAGAAGAAGATCTACCGCTAGGGAGGGAGGTCTGCAACCTCTGCTCCATGGGAAACTGCTCTGCTTCTGGAGAGGGAGACAGACTGTCTCCTCCCCTAGGAAGGGGTTCTGCCACTGGGGAGAGTTATCGACATCCGTCTCTCCCTGCAAGGGTTCTGTGTAAGGGGAGGGAGGATGACTATCTCTACTACCAGGGGAGGGCTCTGCCGCTGGGGAGAGAGATCAACTGTCTCTTCTCCCTGTACCTGGCTCTGCCGCTTGGGAGAGAGACCGACTGTCTCCTCTCCCAGGAAGGGGTTCTGTGTAAGGGGATGGAGGACGACTACCTCCGCTCCCAGGGGATGGCTCTGCCGCTGGGGAGAGAGACCGACTGTCTTCTCTCCCGGCTCCTGGCTCTGCCGCTGTGGAGAGAGACCGACTGTCTCCCCTCCCAGGAAGGGGTTCTGCATAAGGGGAGGGAGGACAACTACCTCCTCTCCCTGGGGATGGCTCTGCTGCTGTGGAGAGAGACTGGTTGTCTCCTCTCCTTGTACCTGGCTCTGCTGATGGGGAGATAGACCGACTGTCTCCTCTCTCAGTAAGGGGTTCTTCCACTGGGGAGAGTTATCGGCATCCTTTTCGCCCTGCAAGGAGTTCTGTGTAAGGGGAGGGAGGACGACTACCTCCGCTCCCAGGGGATGGCTCTGCCACTGGGGAGAGAGACCGACTGTCTCCTCTCCTGGCTCTGCCACTGGGGAGAGAGACCGACTGTCTCCTCTCCCAAGAAGGGGTTCTGCTTGCGGGGAGGGAGGACGACTACCTCCGCTCCCAGGGGATAGTTCTGCCTCTGGGGAGAGAGACCGACTGTCTCCTCTCCCTGCTCCTGGCTCTGCCGCTGGGGAGAGAGACCGGTTGTCTCCTCTCCTTGTACCTGGCTCTGCTGCTGGGGAGAGTTATCGACATCCATTTCTCCCTGCAAATGGTTTTGTGTAAGGGGAGGGAGGATGACTACCTCCTCTCCCTGGTTTACCAGAGCTGCTGCAGGGGCTGGGCATAGGTTGGTGGCTCTCTGTACTGTTGCCTGTGCTTCTGCTAGGGTAGCCCCCTGGTCCAAGACCATAACCTCAGAGCTAGAATGCTGATCAGGATCCAGCAGCCCTGGTTCCCTTTATCTTTGTTGCCATTCCTTCACGGTCGAGCTCCATGAATCCCAGAGGGCTGCACCCCAGATCTGTATACCCTTGGCACGCTGCTTACTGAGATCTAGCAGCCTCTTGTATTCTTTGACCAGTGCCTCTTCCTGGTCAATTATAAAATCCAGATCATCTAGTAGCCAGGATTCCTCAAAGAGATCCAGCAGTTCCTCTTGGAGCCCAGAGATATCCTCCAGACCCTGGTCCGTCTTGCTCCTAAACTGTGAGTCCTCTGTCCTTTTTATAAATAGCAATCCAGGGCTGCAGAAGCCAAAGCCCTCTGTGGGGGAGCCATCCTCCAGCCATGGCTGCACTTGCATAGCGACCCATTGGAGGGTACGATAGCCGTCCTCCACCTACAACTCTTGCTGGATCAGTCTATGTAGAACAGATAGCCATTCCTTCTTCGGCTGTTTTTCCTGGAAAGGCACTCTCATGGTCCACCAAACCCAGAACCTTGTGTCATTCGTGGGGAGGACCTTTCCATTGTCCCGTTCCTGTTGAAGAGCCTCCCACCAGAGGTCCCGGCGGATCAGGTCCCTCTGTTCCAGCACGTCCTGTTGGTAAATAGGACCGTCCAGCTTTGCCAGCGCCTCCTGTACTCTCCTTAGAAATTCGACTTACATAGTTACCTGCTACTGTGGCCCTTCTCCTCTGTCAGCAGGAATTATGTAGAAGAAGCAGATCCCACCGCTGCCAGCCAATGTGACAGATACCCAGGCTACCCCGACTGGGTAGCTCTACCAAACGGGTCCTGCTTCCTCCCTGCCGACTGCAGCTATGTAGCTGGCAAGTGATCAGAGCCTGTAGCCACCCCTGATGCCTGACAGCACCAGTACTCAGGGTCCCACCCTGTAATAGACTCCGGCTACCCAGACTAGGTATCTCTGCCAGAGGGTCCTTCCTCTGCCTGGAACAGGCTGCTATATAGCCCAGGAAAGTGATTTTAGCAGGAGCCCACCCAAATAACTAGACATACTAGCATTCAGGTGAAACAGGAACTCATTTTATTGAAAACACACACTCCTTTTATACACACAGCTCATCTTGATAAGACCCTGGACAATCCCACAATTTTACCATTCCTGTCCCTTCAGACGGACCGGAACCTCCATAGCAGCCACAGTCCCAGGGCACAGGGGTGGCGGTTTCGGAGTGATCCCGGTGGAGTATCGTTTTAAAGCTCTCGGTCCCCAGATGCCACATTCCAAAAATCAGCATGATTAATTACTGGGGACCGGAGTTACAGTCTGTTGAAATTATGGGGTTAGGGGTGTCCAAAACCCCCAGTTCCCAAAGGAGCTCCCCTCCGATTATTCCCCCAGCTCTTGTCCTCCCTAGGGGCTACCAATCCCCAAAAGAGCGGAGTTCTGGTGCAAAGGGCTGCTGGAGCGGCCAGGGGTAAAGTTAGCGGGTGTCCTGCTGTCCTGTGGCCGACCGGGAGTTCCAGGAGCCCAGCCAAACTGAGAGGGGTTAGGCGGGTGTCCGTTGTGAGGCGGACGACCAGGAGTTCCAGGAGCCTGGCCAGCCTAGGACGGTTTTACCAGCCCTTCTCTTAACACAAAAACAAGCCAACAAAAAGCAAACAAAAAGCTCCCAGAGATTGTGGTTGCTCTGAGGAGCCCAAAACCACTGAGAAACAACAGGAGTGAGGTTGTAGGGAGTAGGGGTTTAACCCTTGCATCCCAGTATCCATGACATATACTACTATTACCTTAAGCTAAAATAAAATACTATATTTAAGAGCCAGTAATTCCTTGAATGAAATACCTGCCTTCATATCACCTCAGCTCAATATCTGATAATTCTTATGGGTAATTATTAGTCTAGTCTGTCTGTCTGTTTAGGTCTATTTCTCAGTACCAATCTGACTTATTTCATTATATGCTCTAGCCGGTATTCAGGCGTGACCATCTAACTCTCTTGCTTACCTTTAGCCTCTTGTACACTAGTCTTGGTGCATTATAAAATGGGATTGCTGTATAGTATTTAATATCTACTTACCCTAGTTACAATACTACTCTGACTTTGATAACAAATAATATTATTTGTTGTAATATGAATCATACATTACTACATTATCCAGAGATGCAAATCGTTATTGATTAGTAGTGGCCACCGGCTGCAGTTACGATACAAAATTAATTATATAAACTACTGCCTGTCATTGCACACGCAGCTCTCTTGAATCTGACCCCAGTATTTAATGACCTATTTGATCAAAGTATATTTACGGCATTCTCACCCAGAGTGTTGTGCAAACACTTGCATGCCTCATATCCTATTATTGGTAACTAATGCACCTTGGGGCTATTAATTGTTAGTGTTGCTTAATACACCCAGACATTGTTAAAGTGAGATTATTTTGAATTTAATCTACGTGGGCACACTTACCATACCCTCTCCCTTGATACCTTATGGTATTCATTTCTTACTGCAGAATATTATTTGGTAACACTACACCCTGTGGGAGATGTGAATTTTATGCCCCGTTAATTCTGGGATTGGTACCCATAGACAGACCAACAGTGAATAAGGCAGTGTTATCTGCTATGCACAGGTATATCATATGTATACGATTTACACCTTTCAATTGACCCAAACAACGGTACTTAGGATTAGGAGTACAGGTGGCCCTGCCCTTGTGTTTTTATTTCCCTATTTTTCTTTTACCATTTAAATCAATAAAAGTTAAGTTTTAACTTCCTCATTCTGGATGCTACCATGTTATTTTTTCCCACTGATACTACTACACCCTTTTGTTGTTGAGTGCTATATATGTACAAACTTCCCAGTAGCCCACTGGTCTTTTGTGAGGATTTCAGAAGCTCTCATCCTATTGGCTGATTTGAATTTGAAGAATCAAATCAGCCAATAGGAATTCAAGGGATGCCATTTTGAAATGGCTACCTTGCATTCAACTTCAGTGTATGGCGGCAACCGTATGAAGAGGACGCTCCGCACAGAATGGGATCAGCTTCCAGGATGGCTCCGCTCCGCCGGGATGAAGATAGAAGATTTTTTAGAGTTAGGTTTTTTTATTTTGGAGGGTTGGGTGGTGGGTTTTACTGTTGGGGGGACTGTATTTTTTTACAGGTAAAAGAGCTAATTTCTTTAGGTCAATGCCCTACAAAAGGCTATTTTAAGGGCAATTGGTAGTTTATTGTAGACTATAGGGTGTTTTTTTATTTTGGGGGGGCTTTTTATTTTTATAGGCTATTAGATTAGGTGTAATTGTTTTTATTTTTGATAATTTTGTTTATTTATTTTTTATAATCTTAGTGTTTTTTATTTTTCATGATTTTAGTGTTTATTATTTTTGGTAAACAGATTTTTTACATTTTTCGTAGTGTTAGGTTTTTTAAATTTGTAATTTAGATATTTTAATTTGTATTTTTTATTTTATTAGAATAGTAAGGTTAGGTTAATTTATAGTTTAATGTTAGGTTTATTTTTATATTGTAATTTTAATTTAAAGTGAGATGGGTGTTAGGTTTAGGCGTTAATAGTTTAATTTAGTGTTTTGTGATGTGAGGGGCAAGCGGTTTAGGGGTTAATAGGTTTATTTAGTGGTGGAGATGTGGGAGGCCAGAGGTTTATAACTTTATTTAGTGGCGGCGATCTCGGAGAGCGGCAGAATAGGGGTTATTAACTTTATTATAGTGGCGGCGATGTCGGGGAGCGACGGTTTAGGGCTTAATATATTTAAATAGTGTTGGCGATGTGGGTGGGCAGAAGATTAGGGATTAATTAGTGTTTGTGATGCAGGAGAGCCTCGGTTTAGGGGTTAATATGTAGTTTATGGGTGTTACTTATGAGTTTTGTGAAACATTTTTGTTACACAAAATCCATAACTACTGCTTTCAGATGGCGGTATGGATCGTGTCGGTATAGGCTGTAACGCAAGCATTTTAACCTCACCGCACAACCTGTAATACCGGAGCTATGGAAATCCCACACAAAAACGTAATTTTTTTTGAGTGCGGGATTGACCTTGCGTTACAGGCTAAAATGCTTGCGGTAAAGCTGAACCGACACGACTTAATGCGTTCCTGCTTTTATGCTGAAATTGCCATTTTTTTTCAGTGTTAAAAGCCGCAACGCAAAACTCGTAATCTAGATGAAAGTAATTTGTGGTAGCAAAGGCACAAAAACTAATGAATAAATGAATTGGTTGGTTTAAGGGTTTAAATAATGATTTATTTACATTAAAGGGATATTAATGTAATTTATTGTTGCATATAAAATAGGGCTTTTTACAATTTACTTTAGATTTTTTTTGCAAAAAGGATGTTCCTTTACTTTTTTTATGCTTGCTGGGCTTGTTGCTGTTCACCTATAAAGCAGTAGGAGTTTTGCTTATCGTGCTCATCAGCCAGTGAGAAATCAGTCCTTAAGGCCCAGTTGTACAAAGCTTCAGAATCAAAATAAACAACTTTAGCTTATTTAATAAATAAAATGTAACATTTAAATAGTGCAGTTTCATATGCACTGTAATCCCTCTAGGGAGCCTGTAATCCTTATGTCCCGTCTGCTTTGCCTCTCTTGTCTGTTTATTGTAAAATTTAATGAGGACATATGGATGCCTCACAATTCAATCCATATAGTATCCCTTATCCTCTTGATCAATAGCATCATTAACATGAGAACCCTCGGGTATCAGTTTAAACTTCTATGGCTCCTTGCTGTGGACCAGCCATATTGACCCAATTAAAGCTTTGGCAGATGATTGGTTTCTCATAAAATACAGGAGCCTTCTAAATGTTTTAGTGGTTTTCCTTTGTCAGTAAAAAGATTTGGTCTTCTTGTTTTAGAATAATCTCAGTGTGCTGACCTGGTGACATTGACATAATATTTTAAATGAGAAGACAAATTAAAGGGATATGAAACTCAATTTTTTTCTTCTTCCCAAACTTCCCAATTTACTTATATTATCAAATGTGCTGTATTCTCTTGGTATCGTTCAATGAATTGCATTAGGCACCATTCAGGCAATGGTAAATCGGCCCCAGTGTGTGAGCCAATAAAAAAAGCATATAAGTGCTGCCACCAATCAGCAGTGTATTGCTGTTCCTGAGCTTACCTAGGTATGCTTTTCATCAAATAATACCAAGAGAAGTAAATAGATAATAGAAGTAAATGGAACGTTGTTTAAAATTGCATCCCCTATCTGAACCATGAAAGAGTTTCATGTTCCTTTTAATAGCCATAATAGTAAAAAAAAAAATGCATACTCTAATTCGAGCCTATAATTATAAGTGACTCGCGATCCTGCACTACTATGTGTTTTACCCCCATAAAGGGGTTAAAGACACAGTAAAAATACCACTTGGGACCCGCAGAGTACTGCTGGTCCTGAGCAGAAACCACCGCTAATCCAATCAGCAGCTCTAGATACACAGCTGAGTCTACATCTACATGCTAACAAATTAGAGCATGTTATTTTTTTACTATTATGGCCCTTTAAAATAATATTATTTTATATTTTATTATAAATTCTTTATTTAACACTTAAACTGCTGAGCATTTTCCACCCCTTGGCTGAGCTGTTTTGGAGTTTTTAGATGCTGCTCACATTTAAGCCCCACTGTGGGTCATGTTTTCAGCAGAGCCAGCAACACCGCCCCCTGCAGATTCACAGCCAATAGGCTGCCAGCAGGGGGTGTCAATCAACCCGATCGTACTCGATTGGGTTGAATTGCGGCAATGTCTGTCGGCCTGCTCAGAGCAGGTGGACAGGTTATGGAGCAGCGGTCTTTAGACCTGCAGGCTCACCAGAAACACTGGCCCTCAACCTCCATCCGGAGCTTGATAAACGGGCCCTATTACCATTATTTTATGTATATATTATAACATGTGTGGAACTCAACAACAAAGGGCTAGATTACAAGTAGCGCACTATTTAGCTCTCCCGCTCAAGAGTAAACTTTGCTAGAAATAATCATTTTGTGCGCGTTGGGTATCATGCATAATACAAGTTGAAAGTAAAATGTTTGCACACGAGCAAAATCCGGCTAACTTCTGTACTTTGGATAAAGTGACCACCCTAACTTATTTCCCCCATAGAATGAAGAGCACAGAAGTAAAAAACCTATCACTTATCGCTTGCGTGCTAATATTTCACGTTCCAATGTTCTTCACATACAGATTTTTTTTTAATTGTAAATACATATTTATATATATAAATATATATATATATATATATATATATATATATATATATATATATATATATATATATATACAGGTGGCCCTCGTTTTACAACGGTTCAATTTACACCGTTTCAGAATAACAACCTTTTTTTTCCAGTCATGTGACTGCTATTGAAAAGCATTGAGAAGCAGTGCATTTATTAAAATAGCCAGTAGGTGGAGCTGTCTGCTTGTGTTGCAGCAAAGCCAAGCAAGCTGAAATTAATCAGTTTAACCAGACCTGAGCTGTCAAGCAGATTTGAAAGGAACAAGATCTTCCTGTTTATAAATCAGTCCAGATTGGAATGCATAGAAAGAACTGTTTGCAGAAAAATGCAAGTGAAGTCTGTGTTGTATGATTATTTTATTAGGTTTATAATGCTGTTTAGCAAATGTTTTTGTTCATTTAACTTAGTTTAATTATATATTCTGTGTTGTGTGATTATTTTATTAGGTTTATAATGCTGTTTATCATTTAAAGTCTTCATTTCAAAGCTTTAAAAATAATGTATAAGGTGTTACTTATGACAATTTTGAGAGGGGCCTGGAACCTAACTCCCTCACTTCCCATTGACTTACATTATAAACTGGGTTTCAATTTACAACGGTTTTGATTTACAACCATTCCTTCTGGAACCTAACCCCGGCGTAAACTGAGGGCTTCCTTTCTCTATAGTGGGCTCTCAAATGTGAAAGCAAGCCCTTATAATGCTATCAGACCCTACATAACTGCTCTTGAAAGTTGTGAGCACAAGGCAGTCTGAGATAAGACACCATGCTGCCACTGGGTGCTGGGACTGAACGGAAGCGGCATTCATATTAATTTGCTTTTATTTACTGTATTTAGATATTATCATCAAGTAAATACAGAGTTTATAGTATAGTATGGGTTATAGAACCTAGTTAGGCCTATTTTTAATAGTAACTCTCAAGCAATCAGAAACTACACTTATACGGAATCTACCAATCCCTATGGGTGCCGGTTAACTGGGAGTTTACTGTAATAACTTAAAATTATTGTAGATACTGTAAACAAATAGATATATTCTGTGGATTATTTAGATTTATCTGAACAATTTTTATTAGATAGTGTTTAGATAAGTGTAACAGTATATATGAATGTATTTATTTTGTGTTTGGTGCAATTTGTTTTTTTATCCATAACCTTTTACGCAAGGTCTTCAGTTGCACTAACCTGCAGAGCGTTAAATTTGATTGTGATCAAGCAAACACGTTTACTTTCAACTTGTAATACGAGCGCTATTCCATTTGCGCAAAAAATGGAACACAATATTGTTTGCGCGCAACAGTTACTCGCCCACTTGTAATCTAGCCCAAAATGTGTAAATTTTTAAAAATATTTTTATTGATTTGTTTTTTTAAATACAATTTTGATTGAGGTTTTATGCCATAACGTACAGACATCACATAATAATAAAAAGATACAGATTGCCTGGTACATACATCAAAGCCAAAGCTGTATCTAAAATAATAAACCTATAATGTACAGATTACCTACTGGAAGATCAACAGAGTTGATGTAAATAAGTAGATTAGAGGTGATCTTTATATCATGTGGGTTAAAGACCCACTCAGGACTAGATTACAAGTGGAGTGCTATTTATAGCTCCAGCTCATGCGTTAACTCTAAAAGATGGCTAGTGCGCGTATTACAAGTTGAAAGTAAAAAGTTTTTGCACAAGCGCTAACCCGATGCGCATAAAAAGATGAACTTCGAACTTTGCAGTCCTTATCTTTGAGCAGTTAACCAAAGCTCTGAAGTTGCGCTATCCTGATGCGTTTAATTCAATTGCGCAAAATCGAACGCGTTTACTTTTAACCACTTATTATATCCTTTGAATCCCCCTGAGCAGTGCATCACTCCTCTGTGGGGGTGCTGCTAAGTGTGGTAAATTATAGTTAATTGTTCTCTCCTTGAGCCTTTAAGGCTGTGACACACTGCAAGCGGAGCGGTGCGCAGCATGTAGATGCAGCTGTGCGCGCTCAGTGTGTCCTGCCTTTTCATCTCTGAGCACTCTGCTGCATCAGGTTGCGTAGCTGAGCACTCAGAGATGAAATAATTGAACTTCAGAATCGATGGGACGTGGTGCGAAGCAGCTGCATCGCCTTGCGCCGCATCGCTTGCAGTGTGTCACAGCCTTTACTCTGCTAAGCGCAGCCTGACTGTACTTAGGGATGGCTCTGAAGATTAGGGCATTTACCCCGTGTCCCTGTCACTGATAGAATCAGGGCTGGCAGTGGCACGCTGCTTGAAAGTTATTTTTTTATTTATTTTCTTGTTGCAATGGCGCCTTTTCTGTTTTTTTTTTAAGATTACAACGGCACAGCTGTTTCACTGTCCATAACTTAGTGCTCCAAAGGGCTTTGTGGCTCCTCACAGCTGCAGTTAGTGCACTGTACACAGCCTCACAACCTACTTCTCTGCAAATAAAAGTATTGAGTGCTGTTGTGGAACAAGTGGAATTACAGACACTGAACAGCTGGGAAAAAGGTCTGTGGGGTCGTGGAGGTCAGCAACACGTGCAGCATGCTGTTCTTTAGCACACATCATTCTCAAATGCTTCCTTCCCTCCCCCGTCTCTGAGCAAGTGCGGAGCGGTCATCCTCCTCCCAGCTGAGACAGTATACTGGGTGCAGCTTCATCTATAGAAGGTAACCAAGGTAAAACTAAGGGACAGGGCAGCATTAAATAATATCTATTGTTAAATCAGTTCATTTTCTATTTCTGTGTATTGCTGCAGCTCACAGCAGGACACAGCCTATTTTAACTTCTTTGGTATTTTAAATGGGCTGCTTGGTGTGAGATAATGTTTGTGTTATTATGGAAGTTCATTAGATCATTCTTTTAAGTAGTTTAATTTAACCCCTTACTTTCTAATTAGGGTGTAAAAATTTACACGTGGTTCATGATTAATTCATTTATTTTAGATCCTCAAACATAAAAGGTTGGAGGTAAATCTTTGAATTCCCTGCAACACAACAACACTAAGAAAGTGTGAATTCAATTTTGATAATTGGTTAAGAAACCAGAGTCCACATTTAGTCCCGAATTAAACAAGTTGAAGTGCATTATCATTTCCATTTCAAATGTTTTTCTTTCTATGGTGTTTTTGAAGTTGCCTCTAAGAATCTTGATTTTGAGGTTTTGGATGGAGTGGTCAGGTTGGGTGAAATGGTGACCAACAGGGGTGCAGTATTTTGTTTCACAGTGGTTTTTGATTATGTGTCTGTGTAAGTTCATCCCACTTCACATGCAGTGCATTGTCTCTATTCTTTCTAACTTCTCCTCTCTCTTCCCTCTCCTCTCTCTACACTCTTTTTCTCTTGTCTCTCTTCTTCTCTTTTCCATGACAATCTTCGCCTCCTCACTCTATTCTCCTACTCCCTACTCTATCTTCTTTCTCCCCTTCTCTCTCTTTCCCCCCCTACTGTCTTTGTGTAACATCCAGCACTACAGAAATACAATCACATGAATACTCTCATTGAGTGTATAAGTTTAAAGGGATACATTTTTCTAATGTTCTTGCAGAGGACTTTTGAGGATTACAATCAGTATAAATTGAGAAGCTTTATTATATATTGATGACTAGTTTAAAGAGGGTGACAAGAGACCCGGATGACCATGAAACTAAGGAACACTTGACAAATAGCTTATAATCCTTTAATCAAACATTTCTCTTCTAAATATGCACATATATACAGTATCCCACAAAAGTAAGTACACCCCTCACATTTTTGTAAATATTTTATTATATCTTTTGATCAACAATTTTTTTTTTCAGATCCCCAGAAAGTTCTTTGCCATGAGGGGCCATGTTGAACTTCCAGTGACCAGTATGAGAAAGTGTGAGAGAAATTACACCAAATTTAACACACCTGCTCCCCATTCACACCTGAGACCTTGTAACACTAACGAGCCACATGACACCGGGGAGGAAAAAATTACTAATTGGGTTGCCAATGGTTTAGACATTAATGGCTGTGTTTTGAGTTATTTTGAGGGGACAGCAAATTTCATCAGTGTTGTCACATGAAAATATATAATAACATGTTTACAAAAATGTGAGGGGTGTACTCACTTTTGTGGGATACTGTACATGGACGTTGTAGTGCATTTAAAATGTAATTATATAGATGGTATGACTATTCACTTTAAAATGTGCACTTACTAGGCAAGTGTATTTAACTTTCATACACACACCAATTATATATATATATATATATATATATATATATATATATATATATATATATATATATATATATATATATATATATATATATATATATATATATATTGGTGCATACATGCATACACAAGGGATATCCCTCTTTGGAATTTTGAATTAGTTGAAAGTATGCATAAGGCTTGTCTGTTTGTAAGTGAAGCTCAGACATATTTATACATAGTTTATAGAGAAAAACAAAACAAATACATGAATAACATAACATAAGTGTCTGCCATGATTTAACATGGATCTGAGAAGTTACTTGTAATCAACCAGGTATATCTAATAAGGTAAAGATGGGAAACTACTTTTGTGATGGAAAATGGTCCAGGGGTCTGCAATGATTTGCATGGATATGAAAAAAAAACATCTTAATAAGACTTTTTAGATTCACTCTTGGACCATTTAAATTCAGTTAAAATATCACGAAACTATAATTATTAGGAATAGAGCAAAATAGACTATGTCTAGCTTAACAAATACAGAGGTTTCCAGACTGTAAATTGAATATTCATAGTACTTTAATAGCTTATGAAAACTGGTGCTAATTGAACAGGTTGGCACTGAAACTCATCTCTTAATGATGAGGCAAAAAGAGATATACAAAATCTTCATATGTTGCGATTAATCTAATACGGCTAGATTACGAGTTTTGCGGCATGAGTGAAAAAGCAGCGTTATGGCTCTTTTTCACTACCGCTGGTATTACGAGTCTTGCAGGTATATCTGAACAGCCAATAGAATGCGAGCTCAATCCTATTGGCTGATTGCATCATCCAATAGGATTTTTTCACCTTTAATTCCGATTGGCTGATAGAATTCTATCAGCCAATCAGAATTCAAGGGACGCCATCTTGGATGACATCATTTAAAGGAGAATTCATTCTTGAAGAGCCGTGGAAAGCTTGGATGAAGACTTCTCCCGGCTTCGTTGAGGATGGATGTCCGGTCTTCAAAAACTGTAAGTGGATCTTCGGGGGTTAGTGTTAGTTTTTTTTAAGGGTTTATTGGGTGGGTTTTATTTTTAGATTAGGGTTTGGGCAGAAAAAGAGCTAAATGCCCTTTTAAGGGCAATGCCCATACAAATGCCCTTTTCAGGGCAATGGGGAGCTTAGGTTTTTTAGATAGGATTTTATTTGGGGGGTTTGGTTGTGTGGGTGGTGGGTTTTACTGTTGGGGGGTTGTTTGTATTTTTTTTACAGGTAAAAGAGCTGATTTATTTGGGGTAATGCCCCGCAAAAGGCCCTTTTAAGGGCCATTGGTAGTTTATTGAAGGCTGGGTTTTTTTTTTATTTTGGGGACGCTTTTTTATTTTGATAGGGCTATTAGATTATGTGTAATTAGTGTAAATATTTGATCATTTCTTTTTTATTTTGTGTAATTTAGTGTTTGTTTTTTTGTAATTTAGTTAATTGTATTTAATTAATGTAATTTATTTAATTGTAGTGTAATGTTAGGTGTTAGTGTAAGACAGGTTAGGTTTTATTTTACAGGTAAATTTGTATTTATTTTAGCTAAGTAGCTAGTAAATAGTTAATAACTATTTACTAACTAGTCTACCTAGTTAAAATAAATACAAACTTAGCTGTGAAATAAAAATAAAACCTAAGATAGATACAATGTAACTATTCGTTATATTGTAGCTAGCTTCGGGTTTATTTTACAGTTAAGTATTTAGTTTTGAATAGGAATTATTTAGTTTATGATAGTAATTTTTATTTAGATTTATTTTAATTATATTAAAGTTAGTGGGTGTTTGGGTTAGACTTAGGGTTAGGTTTAGGGGTTAATAACTTTAGTATAGCGGCGGTGACGTTCGGGGAGGCAGATTAGGGGTGTTTAGACTTGGGGTTTATGTTAGGGTGTTAGGTGTAAACATAACTTTTGTTTCCCCATAGGAATCAATAGGGCTGCTTTATGGAGCTTTACGCTCCTTTATTGCAGGTGTTAGGCATTTTTTTAGCCTGCTCTCCCCATTGATGTCTATGGGGAAATCGTGCACGAGCACGTAAAACCAACTCACAGCAGCGCTGGTATTTCAGTGCGGCATGGAGCTCAATTTTGCTCAACGCTGCAATATTGCCTGCTAACGCCGGGTTTATGAAAAGCTGTAATAGCAGCGTTATAGGGAGGTGAGCGGTGGAAATAACTTGCAAGTTAGTACCGAGCTGCTCATAACTCAAAACTCGTAATCTAGCTGTTTGGGAGCTAAAGAGCAACGGCATTTATAAATAAAACATGTTACAAGTGGAGTGCTATTTAATGCTCCCACTCGATCGTTACTGCCCTATAAGTACGCTTTCTGTGCGCTTCTGGCTGCACTCATGTTACAGGTGGAAAGTAAACTGTTTTTGCTCTTGTGCTAACCCGACGGACATAAAAAAAATGAACTTAGAATATTGCCCACACGATAACGTATTCCACCATAGACGTAAATGAAGCAAAAAAGTGGGAAAAAAACTACACACTTTTTTTTTACTTTGACCCGCAAAATCTGTTACACATCTGCAACCATCAAAAAACACCCATTTTTGTCCTGCGTTTAGAAATACCCAATGTTTACATATTCTTTGGTTTTTTTGCAAGTTATAGGGCAATAAGTACAAGTAGCACATTGCTATTTCCAAACCATTTTTTTTTCTCAAACCCCCTCACTGATATCTGTCAGGAATCCCTGAATAACCCTTCACATGTATATATATATATATTTTTAGTAGACAACTCAAAGTATTGATCTAGGCCCATTTTAGTATATTTCATGTCACTATTTCACCGCCAAATGCTAATCAAATAAAAACCTAAATAAACTTTAGGTTTCTCACTGAAATTATTTACAAACAGCTTGTGCAATTATGGCACAAATGGTTGTAAATGCTTCTCTGGGATCCCCTTTGTTCAGAAATAGCAGACATATATGGCTTTGGCATTGCTTTTTGAAATTGGAAGGCCGCTAAATGCCGTTACGCACCACACTTGTATTATGCCCAGCAGTGAAGGGGTTAATTAGGTAGCTTGTAGGGTTAATTTTAGCTTTAGTGTAGAGATTAGCCTCCCACCTGACACATCTCACCTCCTGATCCCTCCCTGACCCCCCTCAAACAGCTCTCTTCCCTCCCCCACATCACAATTGTCACCACCATCTTAAGTACTGGCAGAAAGTCTGCCAATACTAAAATACTGCAAAAGTTTTTTTTTTTATATATATATAATTATATATATATATATACATAAATATATATACGTATACGTATATATATATATATATATATATATATATATATATATATATATATATATATATATATATATAAAATGCAGTGTTGGATCCCTCCTTAACCCCCAACCCCCCTGATCACCCCCAAACAGCTCTCTAACCCTCCCCCCTCTACCTATTTGCCGCCATCTGCCAGTACCCAAGTTGCAAAAAAAATTGCAATTTTTTTTATGAAAAAATAAACACAGCATTTTTCTGTAGTGTAGCTGCCCCCCTCAATACCCTTCCCCCTCCCAGATCCCTTTCCCAGCATTTATTCCCCCCTCCCTCTCCCTTCTTCCCATATATTTATTGGCCTTAATGTAACGCCCTGGAGCATGCACCCGCAGTAGTGGCCGGGACCGCCTCCAGTGATGGGCCCCCCACCGCTTTCCTGCTATGACTCCCACCCACCAACGATCGGCACCATCGCTGGGGAATCAGGGAGGTTGGGGGCTTAGGGGGATCATACACTGCAGAAAATATATTCTGCCAGTACTTAAGATGGCGGTGACAATTGTGGGGAGGCAAGGGGGCTGTTAAAGAGGGGTCAGGGAGGGATCAGGAGGTGGTATGTGTCAGATGGTAGGCTGATTTCTACACTAAAGCTAAAATTAACCCTACAAGCTCCCTACAAGCTACCTAATTAATCCCTTCACTGCTGGGCATAATACAAGTGTGGTGCGCAGCGGCATTTAGCAGCCTTCTAATTACCAAAAAGTAATACTAAAGCCATATATGTCTGCTATTTCTGAACAAAGAGGATTCCAGAGACGCGTTTACAACCATTTGTACCATAATTGCACAAGCTGTTTGTAAATAAATTCAGTGACAAACCTAAAGTTTGTGAAAAGGTTTGTGAAAAAGTTTGTGAAAAAGTTAATGATTTTATTTATTTAATCGCATTAGACGGTGAAATGGTGGCATGAAATATAACAAAATGGGCCTAGATCAATACTTTGGGTTGTCTACTAAAAGAAAAAAAATAAATATATATATATATATATTTACATGTGAAGGGATATTCAGGGATTCCTGACAGATATCAGTGTTACAATTATTTTCAAAATCTCCACCCCCAATCTCTCTATAACTGTTGAGAATTCCATCATTGCTCCTACCCTGCATGCCCAATGTCTTGGGGTCACATTTGACTCAGATCTTTCTTTCACTCCTCACATTCAGTCCTTGGCTAAAGCCTGCCGCTTTCCACCTTAAAAAACATCTCTAAAATTAGACATTTCCTTACACAAGACAAGACACAACTAAGATTTGAATCCACTCTCTCATCCTTTCCTGCCTCGATTACTGCAACTCTGTCCTCTCTGGTCTCCCCAGCTGCCGCCTAGCCCCTTTACATTCCATAATGAATGCCTCTGCCAGGCTTATCTTCCTTACATGTCCCTCTTTATCTGCTGCTCCTCTCTGCCAATCCCTTCACTGGCTTCCTCTTGCCTCTAGGATTAAACACAAAATTCTCACTCTGACATACAAAGCCCTCAACTGCACTGCTCCCCCCTATATCTCAGACCTTGTCTCCAGATACTCTCCCTCCCATTCCCTTCGCTCTGCTCATGACCTCCTACTCTCCTCCTCGCACTCCCTTTTACAGGACTTCTTTAGACTGGCTCCTATCTTGTGGGGCTCTCTGCCTCCCTCCACAAGACTCTCCCCAAGTTTTGAAAGCTTCAAGTGCTCCCTAAAGACTCTATTGTTCAGGGATGCATACAACCTACACTAACCTTTCTTTATACCAGTTCCTCTCCTCCATTGATATCCCCTGAAACCCCTTAGCATGTAAGCTTTAGAGTCCAGCTGTTTGTTGATCACCCTCTTAAGAGCTGACTAAAACACGGCGACTCTTGGCAGGACCCTCTACCCGTTTGATCCCTATAAATGTTTTGTTGTACTCCGCCTTTCTTTATAGTGCTGCGGAATCTGTTGGCGCTCTACAAATAACCAATAATAATATTAATAATAATAAATAATAACTTGCTAATTTTGAAGAAAAAAATGGTTTAGAAATAGGAAAGTGCTACTTGTACTTATTACCCTATAACTTGCAAAAAATGCAAAGAACATGTAAACATTGGGTATTTCTAAACTCAGGACAAAATTTAGAAACTATTTAGCATGGGAGTTTTTTGGTGGTTGTAGATGTGTAACAGGATTTGGGGGTCAAAGTTAGAAAAAGTGTGTTTTTTTCTTTTTGTTCATCATATTTTACATACTTTTTTATAGTAAATTATAAGCTATGATGAAAATAATGGTATCTTTAGAAAGTCTATTTAATGGTGAGAAAAAGGGTATATAATATGTGTGGGTACAGTAAATGAGTAAGAGGAAAATTACAGCTAAACACAAACACCACAGAAATCTAAAAATAGCCCTGGTCCTTAACGGTCAGAAAATTGAAAAGTGCTGTGGTCACTAAGGGGTTAAAGCTACAAATGCTTGAACTACCATTGCCTATTACAACTTTTTCACCTCAGCAATTAGTTGCTATAGTAACGTTCTCCATCTGCTTTCTCTAGCATATCATCTAACACACAAACATAAATACGTTTATTGAGAAGGCCCTTAGGCCAGACAGCCAAAACCAAGTTTTTTATGCTGACATGGCACAATTGTGTAAATTTTATGAGCAAATAAAATAGACTCTTGAGAAATCTTGTTCAAATATATACATAAGTGAGCAGGTGGTGTCATAATCAAGTAAAGTGCATTATGAGGCTCCAGTCTTACCAGACTGCCTGCAATCAAACTAAGTAAATATTTAATTTTGTGATCTAAAATTCACATATATTTTTGCTTGATGATATTCTTTTAAAATATTTCACTTTTAACTAGAAAACCATTTGTGAAGACATTATAGATTGTTTCATTGAAATTATTGTATGGATTTTTTAAACACTGTTGTGGAAAATAATAATAAACAATCTGTCTCTACTTTATCTTTTCTGTTTCTGTTGATAATGTAGTGTTGATAGTAAGAGCTTGATTTGTCACATAAAAAAAATAATTAAATGAGGGATGCATACATACCAACTGTCCTAATTTTCCCAGGACAATCCTATTTTTTGCCTCCTGTCCCGAGGTATAACTGAGTCTGTCTTGCATTGTAAAAATCAGTCATGAGGTCTGGTTGGGCATCAGATATGAGGTTTGTAATGTTCTAATGTATATATTTGTTTGCATACCCTAACAAATGTTTCAAGGATCCTTGAAAAAGCCAGCAGTATCTGGTGAAATGTACGTCGGATAGAAAGACTTGCAGTACAAAAGTTGTCACGAGAGGACACGTGGTTTTGTCAGCAGTGCCGGAACTTCATACAAGACCTGTGTGGGACTCAGTGCAATGAATCTCTTTTTGACATTTTAACATTATGTACAGACAAACCAGTGTACCTATGTATAATATTATGGACAGAATGACCAGTGTACCATATGCAGAGGTCAAGTCCAGCGGGAAATCATGGGATCAGAGTTCTTGCACTATTTTTGCTGGTGGAACTAAGTTCCCCCTGGAGAGAGAACAGAAACGCTTCAGTAAACTCTGCTGCTGCTGGTGGGAGAAACTGGAGCACTGTCTGGTTAGAGGGATATGGAGATCCTTTAGTAATGGACAGTAACACAATACATTAAATGCAAGCCTGTCAGCGGTCCTGCTGTGTGATCACCCTGCACTGTGTGGAACACATGGTAGTTACAATTCTGTGAGGCATGTTCTGGGGTTATTTAGCTCCCCTTTAGTAAAAAAAGGACTTTTGCGCCTTAAACGGACAGTCTAGGCCATAATAAACTTTCATGATTCAGATAGAGCATGTCATTTTAAACAATTTTCCAATTTACTTTTATCACCAATTTTGCTTTGTTCTCTTGGTATTCTTAGTTGAAAGCTTAACCTAAGAGGTTCATATGTTAATTTCTTATACCTTAAAGGCCACCTCTTTTCAGAATGCATTTTAACAGTTTTTCACCACTAGAGGGTGTTAGTTGACGTATTTCATATAGATAACACTGTGCTCGTGCATGTGAAGTTATCTGGGAGCAGGCACTGATTGGCTAAACTGCAAGTCTGTCAAAAGAAGTGAAATAAAGGGGCAGTTTGCAGAGGCTTAGATACAAGATAATCACAGAGGTTAAAAGTATATTATTATGGAAGTAAATAGTCAGTTGCTTAATGAACTAATCAAGAATTTTAAATAGTGGGGGATTTCCGGTGGGCGGTAACATCGGAGTGGCGCGAAGCTAGCGTTTGCTCCGTGTATACTCCGTGTACACTCTAACCGCCAGTCACAGGCTCCAGGCCCAAAAGAGCCGAGCAAAGAGTACCAGTTTGGGAGCGCTTCTCACCGACCATCGTGAAGCCTTGGCAGGCTACGCTCAGCGGGTACGTGACACAGAGATAACAAAGGCACTCCACCGAATATATCCCACATCCAGTAAAGCTCTTTGGCAGGAGCAACGCTGCTCAGGAAAATGCTCATGAACATGGACATGGAGCTACAAGACTGACGATAACAGAAGAGAAAGCCATCCTCTCAGATAAGTACTCACACATCAGATTATGTTCTGTAAAAGCCGCTGCAAGGTTATTTTCTTTCTCTGACTATGAGGATATGAATAGGCTGTGTGCAGTTTTATTAGTCTGGGTGCAGGGAAGACTGTGACTGATATCTGGTAACAATTGAGATAACACTAAGGCCCGAGGTATTCATCTGTTTTATCGGCCTAATTTCTGTTATTGCTGGCTGGGGAAAAAAAAAAGGAAAAAAAATAACTAGACAAAGAACTCAGTTGGAAACGTGATCCCTGGTCATGGTACTCTATAGGGGGAAGTTGTTGTGATGGCCCATATCTGTGTGACAGTATAAAGAGAGTCACTGACTCAGGTCTCTGGAATCCAACAGGCTGTTTTCTTTCCCCTAAAGGAAGGTGCTATATATTGCCCCAGTGAAGAAAACTGCTACACACAAATCTGATTCAACAAACCCTACACTTTTATATCTGAACTCACTGCGCTGTTGAAAAAAAAGAAAAATAAAGAGAAAGAATACAGATATAATAGGAAAAGAAAATCCGGGGGCTAACTACTTAGCTCAGAACTATAATACACATAAAAGTGCAACTCTATAGGCATTAAGCAAAGCCTGAGTTTGAGGGGACTTAACTGCAATATACCATAATACACTATACTGAAGAATATACTGTGTGCCTAGTGTACAAGTCTGGGATAAGTATGTAAGAGTTCTGTGCCGTGTTTGAGGCCTGAAGCTCCCAGTGAAGAAACTGGTACTAGCTGGTATTTGGAATATACTGATAGTGGTCACGGATCTTGGTTGTGATAACAGTCTGATTAAAAGTTTCACTATACTAACAGGAAGAAAAATCAGAAAGCCTGGTGTGAAAGTCTGGGATTAGCATGCAAGTGGACTGTGTTGTGTTAAAAATGTTGAACCCAGTGAAGAACTAGGTGGCTGGTGACACTTGGAAAGACTGTTAATTCCTTCTGACAAAGATATATTAACCCAGGACCAACTGTGCTGTATATGACTAAGCTTTAGAGTTTTGTTATATGTTGTAAAAACACCCATGGTTTCACCCTTGTGAAGAATGTACAGTGTGGCTAGGGTATAAGTTTGGGACCCTGATCCAGTGGGTTTGTGTTGTGAACAGAATGTAGGGAATGCAGTGAAAAACCTAGCAGTTGGTTCAAATTGGTTTTTTTGGAAGGCTTGATAGGCTAGATTGATAAAATAGAAGAGTGTAAAGTAATTTGAACTCTGTTTTTTTTTTATTTTTAAGATTGAAGGCTCCACAACGATTAAAAGTAGATAAGAGGTTAAACTCAAAGAAATAACTTAGCTCAGAAAATTGTATAGCGCTTAACATTACAATCTATCCCTTGTTGGGTACTTGATATATAGATTTTCTTCTCTTTTTTTTTTTTTTTTTTTTTTCCCTCTCTTCCCTCACACACTCCTACACTATTTATTCACTTTTGACCCAAGACACCATCTCACACTTTTTATTTTTTATTTCTTTTGTAGACTTTAGTTTAGTCCTTGATCACTTAGATTTACACCTGCCCAAGTGGCTCATACTCACTACTAACACTTCTTCACATTAGTTTTCATTCACACACTTTCCCCCCCCCCCTTTTTTTTTTTTTTTTCCCCTTCCTGTGGTACATTTTTATAAATACAAGTGATTATTAATGGATAAGTTTATCCAGAATTCAAAAGATAAGTCCCCAGCTGTAATGTCAGCCAAAACTAGGGAAAGAAATAAGAACAAGAATACAATCGATCCCATACAAGAGAATTTAGATAGTGCGAACACACCTCATGTTAACATAGATACACAAATGTTAATAACTCAAATCTCTGCTTTATTGATGCCACAGTTTGATAATCTCAGACTAGAAATATCAACGGTATCGAATGAGTTAAAACATTTTAATGCAAGAATAGGAGAAATAGAAAATAGAATATCGAACCTAGAGGATCAACTGACTATTAAAAGTAATAGGATTGAAGATTTAACTGGACAAATTGCAAAATTACAAGTCAGAGCAGATGTTGCTGAAGATAGATCAAGAAGAAATAATCTAAGGTTCATAGGTATATCTGAAAAATATGTAAATAGAGAGTTAGAAGCACTTATCACCAAAGAAATACCAAGGAAACTGGGCATGCAAAGGGAAGGATTAGAAATCATAGCTGAGCGGATACACAGACTGGGTTCAAGTAAGCAATATTTGGGCGAAGACCCTATGGGCAGATCCCGCACTAGGCCAGTGATAGCAAAATTCTTGAACTATAAGGACAAAGCTGAAATCTTAAAATATTTTAAAAAACTCTCAGAACCTCTCCTGTTGGATGACAGGAAAGTCCTTATCTTTCAAGACTTTTCAATGGAAACCTCGAATAAAAGGAAAATAATGTCACAATTGTGCTCGCAATTCATTCAAAAGGGGTTACAGGCATTTGTAGTCTATCCTGCTATCTTGAAAGTAGGAGGCAAGGATGGCTTTAAATCTTTTCAGAATAATGAAGAAGCTAAACAGTATTATGTCACAGTTTGTCAGGATTTATGACATAAAGGAGAACAGCGTTAAAATTTTAACTGGTTTTGATTTGTATTTTCTTTTCTTTTCTTTCCTTTTTTTTTTTTTTTTTTTTTTCTTCTTATCAGCCTCTCATAAAGTTAAGGATATGTCTAGTAGTGTTGGAAAATCTGTGGTTGGTAGCTTGCATAGAATAAAATTAGGAACTTACTAGGTCTTACATCTTGGAATGTTGGTGGTATTGTCTCCCCTATTAAAAGAAAGACAATCTTAAAGCATCTTAAAAAATTAAACACTGATATTGCCTTTCTCCAGGAAGTCAGGTTGTCGGCAACAGAATTAGCTAAATTAAAAGTTAATTGGGTAAAAGAAGTAGTTGCCACTCCATGTTTAGAAAGGAAAAAGGGTGTAGCCATACTACTTGGTAAGAATCTAGAATATAAAATTCTTGAAGTTAAAAAAGATGACAATGCACGCTATATTATTATCGAAATAGAAATAAAAAAAAAGATTTATACTTTGTGTAATGTCTATGGTCCAAATAATCTGGACCCGGAATTTTGGAATAAATTGCAGGTATTAATGTTAAAGTATAATGAAAAAAATTTAATAATTGCTGGTGATTTTAATTTAACACCTAGATTCCCATTAGACAGGAAAAGCACAAAAGGTAGGAAAAAGGATTCCAGAATTTCGAAGGAAATGAGAATCCTGCATACATTTAAAAAATCACTTAAAGTCCATGATATTTGGAGACTCCAATATCCAGATTTAAAAAGATTTACATGCTTATCAAAATCACTAGAATCACTATCGAGAATTGATTTTTTCCTGATATCCGAGTCCTTATTGTTGGCTAACCCAAAGGCAGATATAAAAGATGTGATCATATCTGATCACGCTCCTATTACACTAGAACTTACCCTAGAGGAAATATCAATAAGAGTTCCTAAAAGAAACTTCTTTCACTTCCCGAAATACATGCTGAAAAATGCATCTTTTGTAGCTATGTTAAGAGAAAAATTCAATATTTTTATAAATTTGAACAGAGAATATCTAGATAGGATAGAAATACTGTGGGAAACAGCTAAATCAGTGTTAAGGGGAGAAATAATAAGCTATATGGCCACATTTAAAAAGAAAAGAAAGAGAAGGGAAGAACAATTAACAAATCAAGTTATAAATTCTTATAATAGATACCTATCAAGCACTACAAAAAAGAACTGGTTCAGGTATACTCAGGCAAAACAAGAAAGGGACACATTCTACACACAAGTAACTATCAGAGAAGATCTCAAAAGTAAAGCTAAGTTTATGAAATTTGGTAATAAAACAGGTAGTCTTCTAGCGAAAGTAGTTAAATCTGAAAAGAAAACTAATATAATACCGGTAATAAAAGTGGAAGATACATATATACATGACCCGTTAGAAATAAACGAGATCTTTTACCAAATATACAGCAAATTTTACGGGGCATCTGAGTTAGACAGCTCGAATAAAAGGCGGTTCTGGGATTCAATAACTACCCCTAAAATAACACTGGAAGAAGTTAATACAATTAATCAGCCTATTACGATAGAAGAAGTAGAAATAACAATTAATAAAATTAAATTAAATAAAGCACCCGGGCCGGATCATCTGCCAGCCGAGTTCTATAAAATTTTAAAAAAAGAAATTGCACCATACTTGACCAAATTATATAATTGGTATTACTCCGAGAATTCTAGCATGTCAAAGAACTTCACTAAAGCAAATACAATTTTGATATATAAAAAAGGAAGGGACCCTGAGAAGCCAGACGCATATAGACCTATTTCCCTACTAAATGTGGACTATAAGATCTTAGCAATAATTGTCGCGGAAAGATTAAAAAATTTTTTTGGTAATATCATACATACAAATCAAGTAGGGTTTATGAATAATCGAAGTTCTGTGGTTAATATACGTAAAGCTTGCATTATTATTGAATATTTTAACGATCTGGCAGATAAACACCAGGAGATAAGAGAAGATGCAGCCTTAATAGCCATAGATGCAGAAAAAGCTTTTGATGCGGTACAGTGGGATCATCTTTTCACATCACTGTCTAAGTTTGGTTTCTCGGGCCCCTTTCTAAACTATATCAAAGCAATATATAAAAATCCGATATCTGTAATTTCAGTGAATGGAGTGGAATCCGCAGATATTGTTCTGAAAAGAGGCACAAGACAAGGTTGTCCCTTGTCACCTTTCTTGTTCAACCTGTCTATTGAATCATTAGCTATTAAAATTCGTCAAGAGATGCAAGGGATTGTTTGTAATAATATAGAGGAAAAGATCCTACTATATGCTGATGACGTTTTGATATTCTTGAGAAATAGCAATCGGAGCATACCACAACTTATGGACATAATAGAGCTATATAGCTCCTTTTCGGGTTATAGAGTTAATTTTAATAAAACTGAACTCCTATGGCTTAATAAACAAAAAGAATCTAATACTTTGTTCCCCTATAAAGTAGTAGATCAGATTACATATCTTGGAATTAATCTCAGTAAGAACCCTAAGCTGTGGTATGATTTGAATGTTAAACCAATTTTACAGAAAATTACTGACCAGTTAAATGCGTGGAAATATATTCCCTTGGCCCTGTCAGGTAAAATTAGTTTAATCAAAATGATTATCTTCCCAAAGATATTATATAAAATGCAGAATTTACCTTTACTCATTAAGTCCACAGACATTAAAGTATTCAATAAAAATATAACCGATTTTCTGTGGGGTAAGAAAAGAAAAAAAATCTCTCTCAAAATATTGTGTCTTTTAAAGGAATCTGGAGGATTTGTACTCCCAGATATAGGGAAATATAACTTAGCATGCCATGTTAAAATTGCAGCGGAATGGCTGCTAGATAAGGAATATTATACAGCAAGGTCATTGGAAGAGGGAATAGTGAAACCCTACTCTCTAAAGGCTCTTTTACATACTAAAGTTGCAGATATTCCTAAGAAGATCAAAAAGATCAGCTCAGTCATGAGCATTATAAAAGCGTGGCAGCAGTATTGCAAGAAATTAAAAGTTAATTATGCAATATCTAATTATTTAACAATTACTGGCTACCCCCTTTTCCCGGAAGCGTTAAAATCTGCAGTCTTCCATAGGTGGAAAAGTAAGGGATTGATATATATTGGTCAAATGATTAATTTCAACACAGAAAACCCGCACACTAAGACGTTTGAGGAATTAAGAGCTGAATTCGATTTACCCAATAAATTTTTTTTTGCGTACCTACAAACAAGGAGTCTAGCCAATAAGCTATTACACCTCCAAAATAAGGATTGGGATTGGCCCTCACTTATGCTGAATTTTAATTTAAGTAAAGCAGGAGATTTTTCGATTAGAAAATGGTACAATGAATCTTTGAGACAGGAGGGTAGCTTAAACTTAAAGCTTATCGTCAAAAAATGGCAACTTAAGGGGTTTAGAGAATGTAATGAAGATCGTATATATAATAGCATTAATAAAATAAATAAGATTTTCACTTCTACCAATTTTAGAGAAGCACATATCTTCCTGCTTAATCAAACATACCTGACACCATGTGCCATGTCAAGATGGAACAGCCAAATTAAGGATAAATGTGCGAAATGTGGTAACAGTGGGGCTGATATTGTACACTATTTTTGGGAATGTACATTAGTTAGGCAGTATTGGAATAAAATAAGTTTTCTACTCTCAAGGATATTAAAAACAGGGATATCAATCTCCCGAGACACAGTCTTTTTCCTATTACAGGCAGACTCCAGAATAAAAAATAAATTATTTATTGAATTAGTGATAGGGGTGGCAAGGTTTCTATTGCTGAGAACTTGGATCTCAAAAAAATTACCATCCATAGCAGAAGTGAGTAACTTTATCTTTAAACAAATGACACTAGAACAATGTATGATAGAACAAGATAAAAGTAAGGAAGTCGAGACTTTTTTTAAAAAGTGGGAAACTTTCATATACTCCCAGGCATTAGATATACAGAAGAAAATTATTTATCCGTTAAGATCAACAGAATACGTTATGAATGCAACACTAAGAGGGGAATTGCCGCAGGTATAACAAGTCATTATCTTAGAGAATTGAATGCGACCGTAAACTCGAAGGCTGATAAGAATACATAAATTTTTGCGTATTTGCCTTTTTTTTTTTTTTTTCTCTTCTTTTCTCCGTTTTCCTCTTTTTCTTTTTTTAGTTTTATGTGTTGTATAGCAATTCTTATTAGAAAATAAGTCCACAGATGAGACATATTGGAAGACATAGTCGGGACAGATAGTGAAGAGTCCAGTTTATTCTAGCTATAGAGTTTAATGTTATGATTTGTTTAATGTCTGGTTGCTGGATTTTTTTTTTATTTTTTTTTTTGTCCCATGGTTTTTTCCTTTCTCTAGAAGGGAAAGCCATGACAGATATTTCTTTTATTGTTATGATGTTGAGACTGTTCCCCGCTGCTATTGTCTTCACCTTTTTCTTTCTCTGTACCCCATCTGTGCTCTCAATAAAAATATTTAATAAAAAAAAAAAAAAAAAAAAAAAAAGTATATTATTATAACTATGTTGGTTATGCAAAACTGGGGAATGGGTAATAAAGGGATTATCTATCTTTTAAAACAATAAACATTCTGGTGTAGACTGTCCCTTTAAGTGGGATAGATTCTGTGACAGAGGAGGAGTTTAAAGTTGCTGTCAGACACAGAGATCTCAGCCCTCCCTGGAAAGGACAGAGAGGGGAGGAAGGAGGGTGTGAGGAACTGAAGCTAAGCTGGCTATGAGTTAAAAATAAAGTATGGACACCCTGGATCTTGACATTAAACAGGTGTTCATGTGTGTCTTGTTTAGTTATTTTAAAGTTGCTTTCTAAAAATGCATTTTTTCACCAAATAAACAATGTGCTCATCAAGCAAGGAAGAGGCATGTCATTCTATGCTTTTCTCTAATTGGAATTCCTTTTAGTTCTTCCAGAGATAGCTGGGATGAGGCTTGCAAGGGATATACATGTATGCACACAAAGGAAAATAGTCCTTGCAATTAAAGGTGTTTGTGAAAAATCTTATAGTAGGATAAGCCCATTTACTTTATTTTATACACCAATAGTAGGTGCAGTCTGTTTATCTATGTTGATGTCTGTATGTCTATCAATTTATCGTCAGCAGGCCAGATTCTCTGCAGAATGCTGACCTGAGCAAGATAATGTAATTGCTGCAGATTCAACCTTATAAGTTTTATCCCAAAGTTCAAGGTGACCTGTTTTGCTTTCAGTGTTACTATGCCCTCATGCCTCCGTCTTCCTCTGCCCGTGTTACTTGCTTCACATTTACTTGGTATACGTGTTAATGGTAAAAGAAAATGACACTCAGATGCCTTGTGACCATAATTGTTACTCTAAATCACATTATCAGTGTTTCTTACTGAAGAGTGAGTGCACACAGAAACCTTATCAAGATCATGATATCAAATGTTTACATTACAGAGCCGTATACATCCTGAGAGCCCTCAGCCAGGAAGTAACATCTCCTAAAGGTTTACTAAGGCTCTTAGCTTTTTGTATTATTCAATATCATCTATATACAAATGCTCCTTTATGTGTTCTAAAAAGTGTGTGTCTGGCCTCTCCATATTCAGTTGAAATTACAAATAAAAATGTCACTGCTGCCATGTAAAAATGTAACCATGGGTGTCTATCCTCAGGCCCAAAGGCAACCATTCAGCTCTTCATTTGTTTTAATTTGCTTTCATTAACAATAGTTTATAGATTATATACATATAAATGCAGTGTGTGTGTGTGTATATAACAATATTAATTGTGACTAACCAGTGTACCGTATGTGTAATATTATATACAGACTGACCAGTGTACCGTATGTATAATATTATGTACAGAATGACCAGTGTACCGTATGTGTAATATTATATATAGACTGACCAGTGTAACGTATGTATAATATTATATACAGACTAACCAATGTACTGTATGTGTAATATTCTATATAGACTGACCAGGGTACCGTATGTGTAATATTATGTACAGACTGACCAGTGTACCGTATATGTAATATTATGTACAGACTAACCAGTGTACTGTATGTGTAATATGTACAGACTGACCAGTGTAGTGTATGCATAATACTATGTACAGACTAACCAGTGTACCGTATGTGTAATATTATGTACAGACTGACCAGTGTACCATTTGTGTAATATGTACAGAGTGACTGACCAGTGTACCGTATGTGTAATATTATATACAGACTAACCAGTGTACCGTATGTTTAATATTATATATAGACTGACCAGTGTACCGTATGTATAATATTATGTACAGAATGACCAGTGTGCCGTATGTGTAATATTATATATAGACTGACCAGTGTACCGTATGTATAATATTATATACAGACTGACCAGTGTACCGTATATGTAATATTATGTACAGACTGACCAGTGTACTGTATGTGTAATATGTACAGACTGACCAGTGTACTGTATGCATAATACTATGTACAGACTAACCAGTGTACCGTATGTGTAATATTATGTACAGACTGACCAGTGTACCGTATGTGTAATATTATGTACAGACTGACCAGTGTACCATATGTGTAATATTATATACAGAGTTAGGATGACCAGTGTACAGTATGTACAGTATAATATTATGTACAGACTGACCAGTGTACCATTTGTGTAATATGTACAGACTGACCAGTGTACTGTATGTGTAATATGTACAGACTGACCAGTGTACTGTATGTGTAATATTATGTACAGACTGACCAGTGTACTGTATGTGTAATATGTACAGACTGACCAGTGTACTGTATGCATAATACTATGTACAGACTAACCAGTGTACCGTATGTGTAATGTTATGTACAGACTGACCAGTGTACCATATGTGTAATATTATATACAGAGTTAGGATGACCAGTGTACAGTATGTACAGTATAATATTATGTACAGACTGACCAGTGTACCATTTGTGTAATATGTACAGACTGACCAGTGTACTGTATGTGTAATATTATGTACTGACTGACCAGTGTACTGTATGTGTAATATTATGTACATACTGACCTGTGTACTGTATGTGTAATATTATGTACAGACTGACCAGTGTACCATTTATGGAATATTATGTGCAGACTGACAAGTGTACCATATGTGTAATATTATGTACAGACTGACCAGTGTACCGTATGTATAATATTATGTACAGACTGACCTGTGTACTGTATGTGTAATATTATGTACAGACTGACCAGTGTACCGTATGTGTAATATTATGTACAGACTGACCAGTGTACCATATGTGTAATATTATATACAGAGTTAGGATGACAAGTGTACAGTATGTACAGTATAATATTATGTACAGACTGACCAGTGTACCATTTGTGTAATATGTACAGACTGACCAGTGTACTGTATGTGTAATATTATGTACTGACTGACCAGTGTACTGTATGTGTAATATTATGTACATACTGACCTGTGTACTGTATGTGTAATATTATGTACAGACTGACCAGTGTACCATTTGTGGAATATTATGTGCAGACTGACAAGTGTACCATATGTGTAATATTATGTACAGACTGACCAGTGTACCGTATGTATAATATTATGTACAGACTGACCTGTGTACTGTATGTGTAATATTATGTACAGACTGACCAGTGTACCATACGTGTAATATTATGTACAGACTAACCAGTGTACCATATGTGAATATTATGTACAGACTGACCTGTGTACTGTATGTGTAATATTATGTACAGACTGACCAGTGTACCATATGTGTAATATTATGTACAGACTGACCAGTGTACCGTATGTATAATATTATGTACAGACTGACCTGTGTACTATATGTGTAATATTATGTACAGACTGACTACTGTACCATACGTGTAATATTATGTACAGACTAACCAGTGTACCATATGTGTAATATTATGTACAGACTAACCAGGGTACCATATGTGTAATATTATGTACAGACTGACCTGTGTACTGTATGTGTAATATTATGTACAGACTGACCAGTGTACCATATGTGTAATATTATGTACAGACTGACCAATGTACTGTATGTGTAATATTATATACAGACTGACCAGTGTACCATATGTGTAATATTATGTACAGACTGACCAGTGTACCGTATGTGTAATATTATGTACAGACTGACCAGTGTACTGTATGTATAATATTATTTACAAACTGACCAGTGTACCATTTGTGTAATATGTACAGACTGACCAGTGTACCATATGTGTAATATTATGTACAGACTGACCAATGTACCGTATGTATAATATTATGTACAGACTGACCAGTGTACCATATGTGTAATATTATGTACAGACTGACCAGTGTACTGTATGTGTAATAGGTACAGACTGACCAGTGTACCATATGTGTAATATTATGTACAGACTGGCCAGTGTACTGTATGTGTAATATATACAGACTGACCAATGTACCATATGTGTAATATTATGTACAGACTGACCAGTGTACCATATGTGTAATATTATGTACAGACTGACCAGTGTATCATATGTGTAATATTATGTACAGACTGACCTGTGTACTGTATGTGTAATATTATGTACAGACTGACCTGTGTACTGTATGTGTAATATTATGTACAGACTGACCAGTGTATCATATGTGTAATATTATGTACAGACTGACCTGTGTACTGTATGTGTAATATTATATACAGACTGACCAGTGTACCATATGAAACATAGAAACATAGAAACATAGAAACATAGATATTGACGGCAGATAAGAGCCATAGGCCCAGCAAGTCTGCCCCACCTTACCTAACAGTATAAACTTATCTAGTTCGTAGGATAGCCCTATGCTTGTCCCATGCATTTTTAAAGTCCCCCACAGTGTTTGTTGCTACTACCTCTTGAGGAAGTTTATTCCATAAATCAATCACTCTTTCTGTAAAGAAGTGCTTCCTCAAATTACTCCTGAATCTACTACCCTTTAGCTTGAGCTCATGACCCCTTGTTCTTGAATTTTCCATTTTATGTAAAATACCCACAGCCTCAGTTTTACTAAACCCTTTAATGTACTTGAAAGTTGCTATCATATCACCTCTTTCCCTTCTCTCCTCTAAGCTATACATATTTAGGTCATTGAGCCTATCCTGGTAAGTTTTATTTTTTAGACCATGTACCATTTTGGTAGCCCTCCTTTGCACAGATTCAAGTTTGTTAATATCCTTCTGAAGATATGGCCTCCAGAACTGCACACAATACTCAAGATGAGGCCTAACTAATGATCTATAAAGTGGCATAAGAACCTTACTATTTCTGCTGCAAATACCTCTACCAATACATCCAAGCATTCTGCTAGCCTTACTCGCTGCCTTACTACATTGTTTACTAAGTTTTAAATCATCTGAAATAATAATTCCCAAGTCCTGTTCCTCGTCTGTAACAGTCAGTAAAGTGTCATTGAGTCTGTAATTAACATTTGGATTTTTCTTCCCTAAATGCATTATTTTACACTTTGATGTGTTAAACTTTAGATCCCAGTCGTTTGTCCAATCCTCCAATTGTTGTATATCACTTCTCATTTTGTCTACCCCCCCTGGAACATCCACTCTGTTGCAAATTTTTGTATCATCTGCAAAGAGACATACTTTCCCCTGTAGCCCTTTGCTGATATCGCAGATAAATATGTTAAACAAAACAGGCCCCAGAACTGACCCCTGAGGAACACCACTAGTAACAGCCCCCTCTGCTGAATGAACTCCATTTACTAAGACACTTTGTTTTCTGTCCTTAAGCCAGCATTCCACCCAGTTCACAATTTTTGAATCTAGACCAAGGAGATATAGTTTGTGAATAAGTTTATTGTGTGGGACGGTGTCAAATGCTTTGCTGAAATCTAGATATGCTACATCAACTGCTCCTCCCTTGTCTAATACTTTTGTTACATAATCAAAGAAGTCAATTAGATTAGTCTGACATGATCTCCCTGAAGTAAAACCATGCTGATTTTGGTCCTCTAAATTGTTTGTCTTTATGTAAGTCATAATTCTTTCCTTTAAGAGGCTTTCCATTAATTTCCCTACTACTGAAGTTAAACTAACTGGCCTGTAGTTGCCAGATTCTTCTCTACTGCCCTTTTTATGAAGAGGTATTACATTTGCTATTCTCCAATCATCTGGGACAGCTCCTGTTAATAGTGACTGATTAAACAGATCAGTTAATGGGACAGTTAGCACTGAACGAAGTTCTTTTAAAACCCTTGGATGAATATTATCAGGACCCACTGCCTTTGTAACATTTATTTTTGATAATGCTAACAAAACCTCATCCTCTGTAAAAAGATTACTGTTAAGCTTGTTTCTATTTTGCATAGCATCCCTTAATGTAGACATTGTATCTTCACAATCTTTAGTGAAAACAGAACAGAAGTAATCATTGAGACAGTCTGCAATCTGCTTATCTCCTTCTATTATTCTACCATCAACTGATTTCAATTTTACTATTCCTACCTTATTTTTTCTTCTTTCACTGATATATCTAAAGAATGTTTTGTCCCCATGTTTTACTGACTGTGCTATCTTCTCTTCTGCATCAGCTTTAACCTTCCTAATTAACTGCTTAGTCTTTTTTTGTTGGAGTCTCCATATTTTCATATCATCATCTGCTTGTGTGTGTCTGTAATTTTTATAAGCTATCTTTTTTGTCTTTACAGCATGTGCTACTTCTTTGGAAAACCAAATTGGTTTCCGCTTTCTTTTACTTTTACAGACATGTCTAATACAGTGTGCGGTTGCATCTAAAATGGCACCTTTCACAAATTCCCACTGTTCTTGAACCCCTGTAATAAGATTTTTCCCCTTTAAATAGTTTTTTAGGTATTCTCCCATTAATGAAAAATCTGCCGTCCTAAAGTCTAAAACTTTTGTTTTAGTCTGGGTGTACAGTTCCTGAACATGAATACTAAACCAAACAGATTGATGATCACTGGATCCTAAGTTCTCACCTACAGACACATCTGAAACTGTATCACTGTTTGTAAGTATTAGATCTAATATAGCTTCCTTACGAGTTGGTTCCTTGACTAATTGTTCAAGTGATTCCCCTAGCAGAGATTCAAGAATATACCTGCTTCTAGCCGATCTAGCAGAAGGAATCTTCCAGTCTATATCTGGCAAATTAAAGTCCCCCAGTACTATAACCTTACCCTTCATGGTCATTTTGGTTATTTCATCTAATAACAGATTGTCCAGTTTTTCATCCTGCAATGGAGGCCTATATACAACCCCTATTCTAAAAACATTTTTATCTCCAATTTCCAAAGTCACCCAAATACTTTCCACCTCATCATTTGTTCCTACAATTTCAGTAACCTTTATATTTTCATTTACATACAAAGCAACTCCTCCACCTTTCTTTCCTACTCTGTTCTTTTTAAATAACCTGTATCCAGGTATGACTATGTCCCAGTCATGCAAATCATTGTACCATGTTTCTGTTATAGCTACTAAATCCAAGTTGTCCCTAGTCATTATTGAAATGAGTTCAGGTAATTTATTTCCTAAGCTGCGAGCATTTGTGCTCATGGCACGAAGAATTTTTCTACTAGAATTTCTAGAATTGTTACTTGGACTAACAGTTTTGGCATGCTGTGGGGGGCAGGTGGATATATTAATGCTACCCCCCTTTATTAGTTTAAATGATTTCTAATAAAGTATTTGAACTCCTCTCCCAGATACTCTGTTCCTTTAGCATCCAAATGCAAGCCATCTCTCCTAAATAACCTAGTATCTTTCCAAACAGAGCTATAATGGCCAATAAAACCAAATCCTCGTTCCCTGCACCACTTATCTAACCAAGAATTAAATGTTGTTATCCGCTCCATCTTTCCTGCTTCCTGGTCATACACAGGTAAAATAGCAGAAAATGATAGAGTTGATGCCACAGTCTCTAAATGATTACCTAGGTCACAAAACTCTTTCTGAACAGCAGCAACATGATTACTAGCCAGATCATTTGTTCCTAAATGAACAATCACATCCAACTCACTTCCCTTTCCTGCTGCCTTAACAATTCTCAAAATACGATTCCTATCCCTGTGAGCAGTAGCTCCTGGAAGACATCTAACCTCCCTTGTTTCTCCTTTACTTTCACCTAAATACACATTCCTCAAAATAGAGTCACCCACTAACAGTCTTTTTCTCAAAAACACATCTGCAGTTCTTTCCTGTGTTATGTTACCTGGAGAATCAGGTGCCAATAGATTTAAATTACCTGTTACAGCTTCAGAGGGCTCAGAAACAGCAATCTCCTCATCACAAGTGTATTCGGCAAGAGCAGCATAGGAGTTTTGCAATGGCAGAGGTTGTGGGCAATGCTTCTGGTCTACTGTTCTAATTCTTCCAGAGCCTACAGTGATCCATCTGCCTCTCCTTGCTGATCTCTGGGGTAGAGGGGCTTCTTTCTGAGGCAGCTTTGTAGAGGTAACAGGTATGTTACTTACCTTAGCTTGAAGTTTAGCTATTTCCTCCCTTAACAGGGAAAACTGCTTACAAACAGGACAGCCCCTAAATCTCCAAAAAGTAGAACGATTAAAAAGTGCAAAACACCCATTGCACTGTATCTGAGACATTTTAAACTATGCAACACTTTAACAATAAGAAAAATATAAGTATTATTTTCTACTGAATAAGCCTGAATAACCCTGAATAACTCCTGAAATAACTCAAATATCCTTATGTATTTAATCCTTTTGTAGTTTGATCTCTTTGCTAAGAAGCAGAGCTAATATTATGTACAGACTGACCAGTGTACTGTATGTAGAAATGTAAAAACACAGTGCCAGCTTAAAAAGATACAAGCTCCCAAAATGAGATCCCTATGAACTCAAAAAGAATAACTATGATATTGGGGAGGGAGCGCCAACAGGCTAAAGTATTAGAGACACATATATTACACTAAAATATAATATATAACATTTAATAACATATAATTTAATGTTGGGTACCCTATATATATAGCTAAGATATGGTTAAAAAGAACAAAATAAGTGACCCTCTATGATATAGAGGCACAAATCAATTGGTATAAATAATACAGAGATTCCTAAAAGATACAAAAAGTGTCCTTAAACAATGTCCAAAAAGTAATATACTGTGTCCAGTGTGTCCAAATTAGTGAATTATCCAAGCAATATCCTAATCAAGGTTAGAGAGATAACAACCTCTTAGGAAAGTGATTAAAAATGTGAAAAAAAAATAATGAGAAAATATATAAGAATATATATATAAAAAAAGTCCAGTAATCACAATCCTATATAACAAAAAATCTAATATACTCCAGTGAAGATGATCATACCTGTGAAAATAAAAATCACACTAATAACGCTAATAATAATAAAAGAATTCAACTGAAAATAGGCTTACCCGATGGGAGGCGGAGCCTATATCTTAAGCGGCAGGACGCATTTATGTGGAGCTCCTGGCTTTCATTGTCTTTAAAAGCCTTAATTGCAAGATATTCTTCTAAAAGAGGGTAAAGCTATACTCTGTAATAGCCTGTGAAGACTTGAAGTACAAATCCACATTGAGAGTGCTGATCGCCTATGTTCTTTAGCTGTGCCACAAAGTGATCGCTACCTTTTGGAAGACCGACCATCTGCGTAGCCAGGACTGCCGCATTATACACCCCCAGGAAACTGGGTTACAAGGCAGATGTTTAACGCTGCTTCAACAAATTTCTAAATGGGATGATACTTCTAGAGCTGTACATAAGACACTTTTAAATCACAGCTTTATTGTATTCATACAAACAACAGATCGGATGGAGTCCAGTACTAATGTGACACTTGAAGCCGTGACCCACTTGCTAGATGAGCACTTTGCAAGACTGTTACATGCATGGTCCACTGCATGGGATGATCTAAGTGCAGTCACAGTGCAAAGTGATATCAAGCATCCTATGGCCAAAGGAAATAACAGGACAGAATATGGAGGGGGCAGTACACATGTGCACTTTTTAGATCAAGAGGTGCCCTCGAGTCATGGCCAAGCTCGGGCTAAGATTAGTGCCATATATACCCCCCAGCAGACTTCCCAACTCGAGCAAGTTGCAACAGAAGGAGGAGGAGATGGTGCCTTAGGACTTCAGTGTTCGCTAATTATACCCAACAGCAACAAGCAAGATCTGGAGTTACCTACTGCGCAAGATGTAGCATGGAGCATTAAAGCTACAACACAAGCATCGCACGTGCAAGAGAATTCTTGGACTGAGAACCCCTTACTTGTTCAAATGAACTCCCAGCAGAATCGGAGTAACTCCACTGCATACCAAACGGCTTTGATAAAGATCGCAACCGATGGCAAGCAGGATCCAGGATTCTCTGCTGCACAGGCTGCAGTATGGAGCAGAGAAGCTAAAGCACAAGCATCACACCCTTGCAAAGATTCCCGTTTGAGAGTTCTGTCATTGCCCAAAGGAACTTTCAGCATTATGGATACTCTTCCACTGCATACCATTGGACTCTGATAAAGCTTGGAATCGGGTAAGCTGAGTGTACTGGGTCTGGTACAAATCTATGCCCATAAATGAGCATATCATGATTCCTCCAAATGACAATACAACTTGGTTCCACTCTATGTCACTATAGGTGCAAATGCTGTAAAAAAAAAAAAAAAAAAAAAAAAAATATATATATATATATATATATATATATATTTGTCAACCTGGTATGATTCTGCATGTGGTACTCTAATTACAGTATATATGAAGGCTATACTAAGTCTGATCATTTCTTCTTACACTGCTAGTGGGACTGTCTACCATCAAAACAAATATTGCACTGGACTACTAGTTTAGAATTTTTATTTTATACTTAATTTGCTCTTGCTGTGAAGTTTAACAGTGTACATCAGCTAACTTTTAATGTCTGTTATTTTTTCTGTACTATCAGTGTCTGTTTTAAGATACACTCCTGAGCTTGGTGGGACTGCAAACTCGCATTAGGCTATTTAATATTTACTGTGCCTTTTTGTTCTCATAGTCTACTATGCCTCCATGTTATTGTTAATTCTCTTTCTCCCCATATAACATTAACTATATGTGGCCTTTACGTATCAAGTGGCAATGTGTTGACTCCACAGGACGTTCTATAGTCCTGTAGTCCTGAAGCCCTGGAAACAATGGCATAAAAATGCTTTCATATTCTGCAGCATTTAATGGTTGAGCTACACCTTTACTCCTGACTTATTACCTAGAGTATAATTTGTTCATACTATAATACTAGATGGGTCCTTTTGTCTTGCAAATTCTAACATAAAATAACATACTGACACTAGGTCTCTACAAGAGGTTTCAATAGGAGGAAGATTATTTTTTACCTTACAAAGACTAGCTCAGATATTTACTTTGCTGTGGCCAGAGGGAAACGTATGGTGGAGCTCTCTATCCCGTTAATCAGGCACAGAGGTAACATTCTAGTATATCTTTACACCCTATAAACACATAGGCCCTTAACGTTATAGCTCTAGGATGTTTATCTATTCTACTATGTTAGTTGACCATATAAGCTAGAAGTTAGAAAACTCATCGCCTATCAGGTAACATCAAGTACTATTTCCATCACTGTACCCCCCATTTAACGTGGAATCATATATATTCTTGATAAGCCACTACGAATCTTTATTTGCTTACGATTTTAAGTGTACATTGTTGTTTGAGTTTCATAGCAGCTGTATGCATTTAGAGATAGATTTCACAGCACCTGCTTCCATTGGAAGTTACAACAATACATCCTAAGAGAAAAGGTTCATCACCCCATTGTATACATTAACAGGCCCAAAACAATTTGCATATATATTTCAGTTTATCCATGTTTGATTCTCATTGGTTATTGTGAGTGTACATAACTCTATATTATCTGTCTCTAGCATGATATACACACCACACATTTGTTTTATGTAACACAAAGTTGAATATAAAAGGAAAAAAATAGATTCATCATTAGAGATCCAAAAGTGGTCTCATATTATTCATGGTTGCCCCTGTAACCTCATGTTTACAATAATACTGGAGGTCCAAGAGTGGTCTCAGCTGCTAATTAGAGGGCATATAGTTTGATTAGCAAACACTGTATTCATTAATGTTGAATATGGACATTGAAGCTCACTTTGTTTATTGTACCTTGATTTTATAAGTTATGTACATGGAAATTATTTATTTATGCAGATTATATGACTATGTAATGTTCGCTTGCTTTGCTTTAAATCTCAATAAAAAAAATAAAAAAATAGGCTTACTCTAAATTTGACTCGAGCAGTGACTACTTATAGATGCGTTTCGGCCCCTAGGCTGAGCCTTTTTCAAGATGTCAACTGCTGATTGTAAAGGGGCTTAAATAGCCTGTATTAACCAATAGGGGTGTGCGTTATTTCTCACCTCAAATTACCGTAATTTCCCGCCTTAAATTGCCAGTATTCACATCTTGGCGAACCTTGTAATACCCTTGAGTAAAATGGTGGCTATATGCTCCTTATTGTTGGGTCACTTCCGGTATCAGTTGTGTTGTCTAGAGCTAGATCACTTCCGGTATTGCTCGTGTTATTAAGAGCTCACTTCCGGTATAGCTCTATGTTTATATTCAAAAATCTAAATCAAACAACATGACCTTAGTGGGAACAAATACATTACTCAGTATCATAACATACCCAGGAATATGTTTACATCGTTATACTATAGTAAACCTTACAATGCCCCCGAGTAAAATGGCCGATGTATCTCCCCTATCACTAAGTCACTTCCGGTTTTAGAGCTGAATCGCTCCAGGTGTCCCTCATATTATTAAGAGCTCATTTCCGGTAACGTTCAATGTATGTATTCAGAAAACAACCTTAGTGTGAGTAAATATATTATTCAGTGTGAAGAAGCAGTCTACATCATTAATCTGAGGAGGTAATGTGACTGATACATTACTACCGGGTGACACGTCACTTCCGGTTTAGCGGATGCGTGTCATTTCCGGTTCTGCTTGTAACGTCGTAGCTAATCTGAGAATGAATTCTGGGTATCATAGTTTTATTATTTTGGATGTCAGTATTAATTATATAGGAGCCAACTTGAATATATCATTAATTGGCCGCTAGTTGATAATGCATAATGGTAGTATGCTTGAGTCAGTAAATAAGGGTTCTCCTTTCTAAAGGGGAGATAACTATAATAAAAAGTGGATAAATATTGTGATATAAAGATATAAATAACTAGTATGTATATAAAAAAGTATATAATGGTGATAAATATAAAATACATATACGAACAATATGCAATTTAAATATGAGTCAGGTCTATTATGGTTTCTCATAGAAATATATGAGTAAATTACTACAGAGGGAAAATTGATAACCTTACCTCCTACCAAAGGCTGTGGATTTAATCCATCAAACAAGTCACTAAAAGAAACCACTAAAAGAGTACTAAACAGACAAATAGTAAAATATATATATGTGTATATGTGTAAAATATATATATATATATATATATATATTTATATATGTGTATATTTTATGTATACACAGCGAACCTAGGCGTTGTCTTAGATCATCTTTGAGCCGCCAGCCTAACCTTGAAGCCCGATAAGTGTACCATTTGGCGCTCAGAGGTCCAATACTTGGGCCACCGAGTTGGCTGCAGTAAGCAGCGACCCGAACCGGCCAAAGTTGAGGCAGTGGCTAACTGGCCCACCCCTAGGACCAACACCCAAGTCGTTGCCTTTCTGGGTACTGCAGGATACTACCGGAGGTTTGTCACCAATTACAGCACCCTCGCCAAACCCCTGACTGACCTGACCAGTAAACAATTTCCCTGACAGGTCCTGTGGTCCCCTGAGTGTGAACAAGCCTTCCAGTGTCTTAAGTCTGCCTTAATCTCTGCTCCAGTACTGGCCGCTCCTAACCCAGCCAAATGCTTTTCTGTCCACACAGATGCCTCCATGTTTGGGTTGGGGGCCATACTAAGTCAGGCAGATGAGGAAGGAAAGGACCACCCCGTTGCCTACCTCAGTTGAAAACTGCTACCCCGGGAAGTAGGCTACGCGGTGGTCAAGAAAGAGTGTCTGGCGCTGGTATGGGCTTTGAAGAAGTTGCAGCCCTACCTATATGGAAGACCCTTCACCGTCCTCACTAACCATAATCACCTTGTATGGCTCAACCGAGTTTCCGGGGACAACGGGAGACTGTTGAGGTGGAGCCTAGCCCTGCAGCCATTTAACTTTGACATTCAGTACCGACCGGAAAAAAGCAATGGGAATGCTGATGGACTTTCCCGGCGGACTAAAGTGGCATAAATTCCTCGGACATCCCCAGGTCGACCCGTATGTGTATCTAGCCGGGTCTGCCGAACTGGATGGGGGGAGATGTCACAGATACCATGCTGCAAGGGTTAAACCCCTACCCCCTATAACCTCACCCCTGTTGTTTCTCAGTGGTTTTGGACTCAGAGCATCTACAATCCCTGGAAGCTTTGGTTTGCTTGTCTTGTGAAAAGCTGGTGTATGACCAGGAAAACCCTCCTAGGCTGGCCGGGTCCCTGGAACTCCCGGTCGGCCGCCTCACAACCGACACCCACCTAACCCCTTTCAGGCTGTCCAGGCTCCTGGAACTCCCGGTTGGCCACAGAACAGCAGGACACCCGCTAACTTTACCCCTGGTCGCTCCAGCAACCATGTGCCCCAGAGCTCTGCTCCTTTGGGGATTAGTAGCCCCCAGGGAGGACAAGAGGTGGGGGATTTACCGGAGGGAAGCTGCTTTGGGAACCGGGGGTTTTGGACACCCCTACCCTCATAACTTCAATGGGCTGTATCTCTGGTCCCCGATAACAAATCACGCCGCTTTTTGGACTGCAGCATCTGGGGAGAGCTTTCAAATGACACCCTGGAAGTGCTGCCGCTCCCCAGGATCACCTAAAAACTGTCACCACTGTGTCCTGGGATTCTGTGGGACTATGGTTGCTATGGAGGCGCCGGTCAGTCTGGAAGGGGGGAATGGCGGGAAAACTGTGGCATTGTCTCCCTGTTTTATCAAGATGTGTGTGTGTATAAAAGAGGTGTGTTTGTCCCAATAAAGTCTTTTCTATTTTCACCTGAATGCTAGCCTGTCTAGTCATTTAGGTGAGCTCCTGCTAGAATTGCTTTCCTGGGCTACATAGCCACTTGTTCCAGGCAACGGAAGGACCCCATTGGTGGAGCTACCCAGTCGGGGTAGCCGGGATCCGTCACATAAATATTATTAGGGAGGTTTTCAGGATCAATTACATTATCCGCTGTCAGGATAAGGGGGTAATTTACATGATAGAATGTGGATGTGGCCTCCAATATGTTGGACAGACAACACGGAGTGTTAAAGACAGGATTAGAGAACATCTACTAGCTATCAAACAAAGGGGGAGACTATAACAAAAGATTATTGCAGGCTGAGGCAAAGTGGATTTTCTATATAGACAGTATATACCCATTAGGCTTCAATGCCGACTTTGAAGTTTTCCATCTTTTCAGCTCTACACCCTCCCTATGTTCAGTTTTTAATTTTTAATTTTTAATATGTCTATACTGCACTGTTATCATTATGGTTTTGCTATGCTTTTAGGCTGTACTGATTATGTTTTTATCTAAGAAAGTATAATGTATTTATGCCAATATTTTAAGACATTTTTTTAATACCACAGTGAGTGGTTTTAAATTTTGCCTTTTTATATATAGCCTTCTGAAGTTTAAGTTTAATCCAGCTTCGCTGTGTATAGATAAAATATACACACATATATATATTTTACACATATACACATATATATATTTTACTTTTTGTCTGTTTAGTACTCTTTTAGTGGTTTCTTTTAGTGACTTGTTTGATGGATTAAATCCACAGCCTTTGGTAGGAGATAAGGTTATCAATTTCCCCTCTGTAGTAATTTACTCATGTATTTCTATGAGAAACCATAATGGACCTGACTCATTTAAGTTGCATATTGTTCGTATATGTATTTTATATTTATCACCATTATATACTTTTTTATATACATACTAGTTATATATATCTTTATATTACAATATTTATCCACTTTTTATTATAGTTATCTCCCCTTTAGAAAGGAGATCCCTTATTTATTGACTCGAGCATACTACCATTATGCATTATCAACTAGCGGCTAATTAACAATATATTCAAGTTGGCTCCTATATAATAAATACTGACATCCAAAAAAATAAAACTACGATACCCAGAATTCATTCTCAGATTAGCTACAACGTTACAAGCGGAAATGACACGCATCCTCTAAACCGGAAGTGACGTGTCACCAAGTAGTAATGTATCAGTCACATTACCTCCTCAGATTAATGATGTAGACTGATTCTTCGCACTGAATAATATATTTACTCACACTAAGGTTGTTTTCTGAATAAACAGGGAGTGCAGAATTATTAGGCAAGTTGTATTTTTGAGGATTAATTTTATTATTGAACAACAACCATGTTCTCAATGAACCCAAAAAACTCATTAATATCAAAGCTGAATAGTTTTGGAAGTAGTTTTTAGTTTGTTTTTAGTTATAGCTATTTTAGAGGGATATCTGTGTGTGCAGGTGACTATTACTGTGCATAATTATTAGGCAACTTAACAAAAAAACAAATATATACCCATTTCAATTATTTATTTTTACCAGTGAAACCAATATAACATCTCAACATTCACAAATATACATTTCTGACATTCAAAAACAAAACAAAAACAAATCAGTGACCAATATAGCCAACTTTCTTTGCAAGGACACTCAAAAGCCTGCCATCTATGGATTCTGTCAGTGTTTTGATCTGTTCACCATCAACATTGCGTGCAGCAGCAACCACAGCCTCCCAGACACTGTTCAGAGAGGTGTACTGTTTTCCCTCCTTGTAAATCTCACATTTGATGATGGACCACAGGTTCTCAATGGGGTTCAGATCAGGTGAACAAGGAGGCCATGTCATTAGATTTTCTTCTTTTATACCCTTTCTTGCCAGCCACGCTGTGGAGTACTTGGACGCGTGTGATGGAGCATTGTCCTGCATGAAAATCATGTTTTTCTTGAAGGATGCAGACTTCTTCCTGTACCACTGCTTGAAGAAGGTGTCTTCCAGAAACTGGCAGTAGGACTGGGAGTTGAGCTTGACTCCATCCTCAACCCGAAAAGGCCTCACAAGCTCATCTTTGATGATACCAGCCCAAACCAGTACTCCACCTCCACCTTGCTGGCGTCTGAGTCGGACTGGAGCTCTCTGCCCTTTACCAATCCAGCCACGGGCCCATCCATCTGGCCCATCAAGACTCACTCTCATTTCATCAGTCCATAAAACCTTAGAAAAATCAGTCTTGAGATATTTCTTGGCCCAGTCTTGACGTTTCAACTTGTGTGTCTTGTTCAGTGGTGGTCGTCTTTCAGCCTTTCTTACCTTGGCCATGTCTCTGAGTATTGCACACCTTGTGCTTTTGGGCACTCCAGTGATGTTGCAGCTCTGAAATATGGCCAAACTGGTGGCAAGTGGCATCTTGGCAGCTGCACGCTTGACTTTTCTCAGTTCATGGGCAGTTATTTTGCGCCTTGGTTTTTCCACACGCTTCTTGCGACCCTGTTGACTATTTTGAATGAAACGCTTGATTGTTCGATGATCACGCTTCAGAAGCTTTGCAATTTTAAGAGTGCTGCATCCCTCTGCAAGATATCTCACTATTTTTTACTTTTCTGAGCCTGTCAAGTCCTTCTTTTGACCCATTTTGCCAAAGGAAAGGAAGTAGCCTAATAATTATGCACACCTGATATAGGGTGTTGATGTCATTAGACCACACCCCTTCTCATTACAGAGATGCACATCACCTAATATGCTTAATTGGTAGTAGGCTTTCGAGCCTATACAGCTTGGAGTAAGACAACATGCATAAAGAGGATGATGTGGTCAAAATACTCATTTGCCTAATAATTCTGCACTCCCTGTATACATTAAACGTTACCGGAAATGATCTCTTAATAATATGAGCGACACCGGAAGCGATTCAGCTATAAAACCGTAAGTGACTTAGTGATAGGGGAGATACATCGGCCATTTTACTCGGGTGCATTGTAAGGTTTACTATAGTATAACAATGTAAACATAGTCCGGGTATGTTATGATACTGAGTAATGTATTTGTTCCCACAAAGGTCCTGTTGTTTGATTTCGATTTTTGAATATAAATATAGAGCGATACCGGAAGTGAGCTCTTAATAACACGCGCGATACCGGAGGTGATCTAGCTCTAGACAACACGACTGATACCGGAAGTGACCCAACAATAAGGAGCATATATCCACCATTTTACTCAAAGGTATTATAAGGTTTGCCAAGGTGTGAATACTGGCAATTTAAGGCTTGAATTTACGGTAATTTGAGGCGGGAAATAACGCACACCCCTATTGGTTAATACAGGCTGTTTAAGCCCCTTTACAATCAGCAGTTGACATCTTGAAAAAGATCCAGCCTAGGGGCCGAAACGCGCCAATAAGTAGTCACTGCTTTAGTCAAATATTGTAATGTCTCTATAAAAGTATGAGATATCTCTTTAAATTATATTAACAGCTAACCTTGTTTTTATGTGAAGTAATATTGTAGCTCTTGTATATACAAATCCCAATAATAAATGGAGTGATTATTGAGTAAGTCGCTGTGAACAAATGACTTAGTTATAAATTGAAACTGCCAGTATGGATTTTGTTAAAAGGAACCCAAATAATGCAGCTCAAATATTACTGAGGAAAAGCAAAATATGGAAATGTCCAGCTAATAAAGTTAAATGAAATTCTTAGGTGCTTTGGTTCAAATCTTGCATCAGATCAGGAAAGCTTAAAGGAACACTGAATTCAATTTTTTTTCTTTTGTGATTCAGATAGAGCATGCAATTTTAAGCAACTTTCTAATTTACTCTTAATAGCAAATGTTCTTCATTCTCTTGATATCTTTATTTGAAAAGCAAGAATGTAAGTTTAAATGCCGGCCCATTTTGGTAAACAACCTGGGTTGTTCTTGCTGATTGGTGGATAAATTAATCCAACAATAAACAAGTGCTGTCCAAGGTTCTGGACTTTCTTTTTCAAATAAAGATAGCAAGAGAACAAAGAAAATTTGAAAATAGGAGTAAATTAGAAAGTTGCTTAAAATTGCATGCTCTATCTGAATCCCAAAAGAAAAAATTTGGGTTCAGTGTCCCTTGAAAGTTCCGTTATTACTCCCATTGACAACCTCTTAGAGAGTAAATGGTAGGTACGTGGTTGTGCAGGTAAAGGCAGTCACCTAGATTACGAGTTTTGTCGGTAAAAACTTGCAGGGCTAACAAGCCTTTTTTTTCCAGTGCTTCCTTAAGCCAACGCTGGTATTACAAGTTTTCTGAATGGCTGCGTTAGCCTCAGAAAAGTGATCGTTGAGCAAATTTAGCTCCACTTCAACCCTCAATACCAGCGTTGCTTATGGTAGAGGTAAGCTGGAAAAATGTGCTCGAGCACGATTTCCCCATAGGATACAATGGAGCTGAGCTGGCTGAAAAAAATCCTAACACCTGCAAAAAAGTAGCGTTCAGCTTCTAACGCAGCCCCATTGTTTCCCATGGGGAAACACTTTCTAAGTCTACACCTAACACCCTAACATGAACCCTGAGTCTAAACAACCCTAACCTTACACTTATTAACCCCTAATCTGCCGCCCCCGCTATCGCTGACACCTGCATTATACTATTAACCCCTAATCTGCCTCTCCGGACACCGCCGCCACCTACATTATCTCTATGAACCCCTAATCTGCTGCCCCCAACATCGCTGACACCTATATTAAATTTATTAACCCCTAATTTATTTATAGTGTAATGTTAGGTGTATTTGTAACTTAGGTTAGGATTTATTTTACAGGTAATTTTGTAATTATTTTAACTAGGTAGCTATTAAATAGTTATTAACTATTTAATAGCTATTGTACCTAGTTAAAATAAATACAAAGTTGCCTGTAAAATAAATATAAATCCTAAAATAGCTACAATGTAACTATTAGTTATATTGTATCTATCTTATGGTTTATTTTATAGGTAAGTGTTTAGTTTTAAATAGGAATAATTTATTTTATTATACTAAATTTATTTCGTTTTATTTAAATTATATTTAACTTAGGGGGGTGTTAGGGTTAGACTTAGGTTTAGGGGTTAATAACTTTATTATAGTAGCGATGACATTGGGGGCGGGAGATTAGGGGTTAATAATTGTAGGTAGGTTGCGGCGATGTTAAGGAGGGCAGGTTAGGGGTTAATAAAATTTATTATAGTGTTTGCGAGACGGGAGTGCGGCGGTTTAGGGGTTAATACATTTATTATAGTGGCGGCGATGTCCGGTCGGCAGATTAGGGGTTAATAAGTGTAGGTAGGTGGCGGCGACGTTGGGGGGGGCAGATTAGGGGTTAATACATTTAATATAGAAGTCGGCGATGTTAGGGACAGCAGATTAGGGGTTCATAGCTATAATGTAGGTGGCAGTGGTGTCCGGTCGGCAGATTAGGGGTTAAATAATTTTATTATAGTGTTTGCGATGTGGGGGGTGTTCGGTTTAGGGGTTAATAGGTAGTTTATGGGTGTTAGTGTACTTTTTAGCACTTTAGTTAAGAGCTTTATGTTCCGGCGTTAGCCCATAAAACGCTTAGCTACTGACTTTTATATGCGGTTGGAGTCTTGGAAGTAGAGGCTGTACTGCTCACTTTCTCCAAGACTCGTAATACCAGCGTTATGCAAATCCCATTAAAAAGATAGGATACGCAATTGACGTAAGGGGATTTGCGGTAGCCTCGAGTCGCGGAAGAAAAGTGAGCGGTGAGCCTCTACCTGCCAAACATGTAATACCAGCGTTGGATAAAAAGCAGCGTTAGGACCCCTTAACGCTGCTTTTTAAGGCTAACGCAAAACTCATAATCTCGCCGAGTGTGATTAGAGAGGTAAGTGTAGAAACGAATGCAATTACGGCTTTTAGAGAGAGCTATAATGTTCACAGACAACACTGAGAAATGTACAATCAGAATTGGCGTAACTGAGGGAGACAATACCTTCTGTGAACCCGAAGTAAGGGCTCAGAGGTACCGAGTGATTCCCTGTCCTGGAACTGCAGCGGGCGTGATCCTCTGTGTGAAGACCGGAAGACAGGAAAATAGTTCCGGTTGCGCTGCTCCCTGCACAGCGGCGTTGGGTTAGCAATGTCAGAAACTCCGGCTGTAACTGAAGGTAGTGAGTGGTAGTGACAGCTGTTGTGGAGAAGTCTCTGGGAAACATTGGAAGATGTATCCTCTGTTGCTCACATTTGTAAGGCAAGCATAGACACAGCAGTGACGATATCTTTTGATGAAGAGACCTGAGGCAATTGAGGTTTGAAATGCTCAAGTCATAACTGCGTTAAGCAAGTGGCAGCTTCAATATTCAGGAATTGATCTGAGGGAGGAGGTTACTTAAATAGTGAAAGGAAGTGGATAGGAGGAGATATACCTTAAAGGTATATCACAAATATAGGGTAATCCTATTTTCAATTGAATTCTTTTATTATTATGTGATTTTTGTTTTCACAGGTATCATCATCTTCACTGGAGTATATTGGATTTTTTGTTACATAGGATTGTGATTACTGAACTTATATTTATATATTTATTTATTTTTTAAATATTTTATTTATATTTTTCTTTATTGAATAGAAATTCACCGTACTGAACAAAAATTATAGCAGTAGGTGTGGTTAACAGAAACATACATTTCACTTGCTGAAATAATCAGAAACATTAGAACTTGTGTGTCGGCAGTGTACATTCACATAATAGCTAATATAAAGAAAAAATCAGATACCGGGCATTAATTGGCCCTAGGAGGGGAGCAAATAGGATGTGAACCAACAGGGCACATGTACTAATTTTCCAGACAACTTGATGAGTAGAGATTATACACATCTCCCTCATAGAGAGGGTAAAGAAAGAGATAAAGAGAAAAGAGGGGAAGAGGAGAAAGAGAAAGAGAGAAAAAAAAAAAAAAGGTGGGGGGGGAGGGAAGGAGGTGGAGTGGGAAAGGGGCCGCATAAACTCCCTCCTCACGGTTCGGGAGTAGACCGCACTGCTGGTAGGTCTCATTTATCGGAGCTTAAACTAGTCAGACCACGTCTCCCAGTAAGAGTTCAGGGTATTGTTTTCTCCGGCGACAAATCTCTCCATGGTTGCGAAGTGATTTATCACATCACAGATCTCATTTAAATTTGGAGGCTCAGTCCGTTTACATGCCCGAGCTATGCACAGTTTAGTCGCTGCCAGGGCGTAAATTAAGAACTTCTTGGTGCTCAGGGAGAAAGATCTCGGGAGAATGTGGAGCAAAGCCATCTCAGGTGTCAAGTGGACATCAAGGTTCATGGAGCTAAGTAATAATTCAACCTCTCTCCATAGGGGGGCAAGCTTCGGACACATGAAGGTCGGAGCCCTCAAGGTTACACTGTCTCCAGCACTCTCTGGTGGAGGACGGGAACATCGCTGCCAGTCGGGTTGGGACTCTGTACCACTTCAGCACACCTTTCATATATGTCTCAAAAACTGTGACACAATGAAGCGTAATTGCATAAGCAAGGTCGCCCTCAGAAATGGAAGTGTTGAGCTCCCGACACCAGGCTCGTATCTGCCACGGCACACTAGGTGTACAGTCATTAAGAAGCGTGGTATAGTGGAACGAAATGGGATGGGATCTCAGTCCCCCCAGACACCATCTAGATTCCCACCCCGTTTTCCCTCTGAGGGATGTTGTGGGGAATCCCCTTGCCTTGACAATACTGAGCACTCTGAAGCTCTCAAAGCGAAACCATAACGGGTTTTCCCCACGGGGTCCTGCTAATTGTGAGGCCGTTGCACCCGAGTGATACAAATCAGAAACCTTTGTGATGTCTTTACTCTTCTAGAAATCAAAGTGAATCTCTGGTGAGTTCCACAGTAGACCCCTCAGGCTCTGAATAGGAGAAGGGTAGGGTGAAATACCCAGTCTGTGGCGAAGCTCGTGCCAGATACGTAGAGAATGACTGACAATGGGGTTATTGATCTGAGCTAAGAGGTTCGCATGCTTAGGTACCCAGATAGCATCCCGGAGGTCCAGATCTGTCGGCAAGACTAGTTGTTCCAGGTGGTACCAGCCTGGTCTACCCGTCTCCACTCCCCATGCAGTGATATGAGCCTCGTTGCTTCATAATAGAGATATATGTTTGGAAACGCAATACCACCCTTGGAGAAGGGTCTCTGGTGAATTTTATACGCTATTCGGGGGATCCTGTGTCCCCACACATATCGGAGGAAAATTCTATGGATCTGTTGAAGAATCCGGTGGGGCACATTAAAGGGGAGGCATTGAAACATATATAAGGCCTTCGGGAGGAGCGACATCTTAAGCGTGGCGACACGTCCCAGCCAAGAAATCTCACGGTGGTCCCATGATATCGTCAAGGATCTGATTTCGGCCGTCAGCTTATCAAAGTTAAGTTTGATCATAGTGTCTACATTGTCACTAAGCATTACACCCAGGTGGGTTAGGGATTCTGTAGACCACTGAAATTCAAATTTATCCTGCAGTGCAAGTAATCGCTCTGCGGAAATGTTCATGGCATATGCTTCAGTCTTAGCTACATTGGACTTGTAGTAGCTATACCCGCCAAATTTTTCAATTAGGTCAAAGACCTTCGGAATCGAAGACTCCGGGTTAGTCAATAGAAGGGTCACGTCATCCGCAAAGAGGGCGATCCTTTCTTCGCGCGACGGGTATGGAACTCCAGTAAGTAAGGGTTCCATCACCAAGAAAAGATTAAAGGAAAGAGGGGGCACCCCTGCCTGGTGCCATTGGAAATATTTATTACCGGCGAACAAAACCCTGGGCCCCTGATACGGGCGTGGGGGGAAGTATAGAGGGCCTGAATGGCTAAAATAATTTTGGGGGGGGGGGAGTTGAACACTCTGAGAACTTCACATAGGTATTCCCACCGTACCCTGTCGAAAGCTTTCTCAGCATCCAGAGACAGGGCTACCAGTGGGGTACCATTCCTACGGGTGTCTGAGAATATCGTAATTAAGCGTCTCGTGTTGTCTGGCCCCTGACGTCCTTTAGTAAAGCTGACCTGGTCCGACTGTATGAGGGTGGGTAGTAGGTTAACTAGCCTGTCCGCAAGGAGTTTTGAATAGAGTTTCGTATCAACATTGATTAACGAAATCGGACGATAACTACTGCATAGCGTCACGTCTTTATTCGGTTTAGCGATGATGGAGGCCTCAAGGTTCTCTCTCAATATTTGGCCATCTGATTTAATTTCGTTAAAAAGTTGTCCTAGCACCGGGGACAGTAACTTCGAAAATCTCTTATAGAAAGCACCAGGGAAACCATCGGGTCCCGGGCCTTGTTATTTTTCAGATTTTTAAGAAGTAGTGAGATTTCTCTATCAGTAAACGGTGTCAGGAGAGACTATCCGTCCTCCTCCGAAAGTGCTGGGAGACGGAGGTCTCGAAGGAAATCACCAATTTCCGTAATCGAGGCGGATCGAGGATGCTCACTTTTAGCTATGTTATATAACTTGTCATAGAACATAGCAAAGGCTGATCCAATGGCAACTGGGGCATAAACTCTCTTACCGTCCTGTGTGATATAAGGTATTCTTGCTGTAGCCGTTCGTTTTCTCAATTTACCGGCCAGAAGCGAATCCGCCCTATTACTTTTGTGGTAAAGGAGTTGTTTGAAAACTGAAAGGGCATTTTGGATTCTCTGTAATTCCAGCTCCTTGATCAGGCTTCTCAGTCTCTGTACCTCAGTGGTGAGTGCCTGAGTGGGGTTTTGTCTATTCAGAGTTTCCGCCACTCGAAGGTCGCAGTGGAGCTTTCCCAAGGGAGCCCCCCTCGAACGACGTAATTCTGCCACCTTAGTAATACAGAAACCCGTAGATAAGCTTTCAAGGCCGCAAATCGAATCTGATGGGATGTTTGCCCCTCTCGGTTGTCTTGTAGGAACTTAATGATTTCATCCTCTAGCCCCAGTAGGAAGGAAGTATCCTTCCACAAGAACCGAGGAAACCTCCAATGAGAGCTATCTATAGATGCCCTCGGGCCATACACCTGGAATGCAACAGCATCGTGGTCTGACCAAGTACAATAGTGAATACGCTCCTCGTTGATAGAGTTCAACGTCCATGAATCAACAAAAAAATAATCAAGCCTGGAGTAGGACCTATGAGAGGCTGAGAAATATGTAAAATCTTTCGCATCAGGATGATGTGCCCGCCATACGTCAAAAAGAGAGTGCTGGGCAATCAAGTGTTGAAACTTCGGGTCCACCGAAGTGGCATAAGAGTCAATCCGTTTATTAGAAGGGATTTTCTTGTCTAAGAGAGGATCCCAGACCAGGTTAAAATCGCCCCCCAAGACCAGGGTGCCCTGTTTCAGTCTATCGACTAGGATAAGAGTCCTTTTTAAGAAGGAAACCTGTCTTTGGTTAGGACTGTATACATTAACAAGAGTGAACAATTGGTCATTAAGTTTCCCTATCAAGATAAGGAAGCGGCCCTTCTCATCCCTTTCCGCATGAACCAAATGAAACGCTACCCTTTTATTAATCAGGATAGAGACACCTCTCGCTTTGTCTTTGTAAGTAGAATGGAATATTTCAGAGTAATCCGAGAACTTAAGTGTAGGCATGTGTGTGGTCGACCAATGAGTCTCTTGCAGGTAGACTACTTCAGGATTACGTGATTTAAGAAAGTTTCTTAACAGACTGCGCTTGTTGGGGGAATTCAGACCCTTCACATTCAAAGTGAGGAAGGTTAGCGCCATAGTATGCATTCTCCTATTTTGCAAGGCACAGGGAAGGGAGAGAAAGAGGAGGAGAGAGAAGAAAAAAAAAAAAGGGAGGGAGGGAGGGAGGGAAAAGAGGGGAGAGACCCCAAGGAGGGGGTAAAGGGGAAAAGCGAGGGGTGAGGTAAGAGAAAGAAGGCAAAGAGAGGTAAAATACTAGAGTACAGAGGAAGATGTGCTATCCAGGAGCTAAACCCCTTCAGAGACTGAGGGACTAGCAAATGCAGTACTCACCAAGTATAAAACCATGTCTGGGCACTATCATATAGTGGAAGGAAACAAGGTAGGAATTTAGAATCTGTGTTCACGTTTTTACGATGTAAACTACAATTCTGGGGGGGGGGGGTCAGAAACCCGTTGGATTGGGTTACTTAAGTTTTAAGTAAATAATCGTGGTAACCAGCAGCTACCGGGTACTTAACATATATTTATTTTAAAACTTCCTGACAAAAAACATTACTAAGAAATAGAAAGTTATTAACTTGTAAGATTAAGAGTAAGGGGGGGGGGGGAAATCAATATAAAGAGGTGGGCTTAGACCCACAGTTATGGCGGAGAAAACCTGGAGGGCTTGCCGTGGTGAATGTGGTGGCTTACTAGGATAGATCAAAATCTAGGCTAAGGAATTTAGACAAAAGGGAATGGACTTATAAATATATCACATGACTGAGGTTGTAATACTCTATGACACCTCTCCTGTAATCAGTTACTAGTTAGTGTACAATAGAATAAACAGATAAAACTATAAACCCGACTTAAGGGCATAAACATATACAAGCAAATGCATTACAACCCAATATATAACACCCTCCCAAAAAAAAAAAAAAAAGGGGGGGGATTTCAAGGGGGGGGGGGGCAAGTGGAGGACTCTCTCCAGATCACTCACTGCTCTAATTACTATTGCATGATCTCACCCACCCATTAGAATAGGACAAACAAATTATCGGTGGAGCATTGATGTATCCTACGTGTGCAGCACCTGGTGAAGGAACATTAACATATGGTCTATGCATCAATAATGGGGGGGAGAGAGAAAAAAAAAAGGGGAGAAAAGGGGGAAAAAAGGGGGGGAGGGGCTTCTCACTGGGGATGTCATACATGATCATGTCAACATTAAATTCAAACCTTGGCATTTAAATTAGGAAATAAGGCACATCACATCACAAATAGTAGGACTTATACATCTCTCAATACTTTCCTTTCCCCCATATCTTTCCCTCCCCACATTTCTTCCCACAGCCTGGTGGACCTTGTGTCGTGGAGAGTTATTAGTGTCCACGGACTGGTGAGAGACTAGACAGGTTTCCAAGGTATAAGACCAGAAGGATTTTTTATGTCCAAAGATAAGGAATCTATGGAATTGCGAGCCACCCTGCCAGAAAGGATAAACATAGATCCAAGCAATAATATGAAATACAGTCCCCCCCTTTTCAAACTAAGATACTTATCGTCCTGGGTTAATCAGCCACTCAGAATCTGGAGCAGGAGAATCCGACCGGAGCAAACCAGCAGTAGAAGATGAAGCCGTGTCTGAAGGCAAACTGGAGGCAAAAGACGGTGTCTTATGGGTGGGTGATCTCTGTGGTAGAGGCTGCCACTCAGAAGCAGGCCTGATAAGTGTAGACTGAGTTTTCAGTGGAGCAGCTATTGGAGTTGCAGGAGGCTTTTCCCTTGGAGATTAAGGATGACCCCTGGGCCCTGGTATATGGAGTAGATCCCATTCTTTAAGATATTGACGGGCTCTATCTGGGGTGTTAGCTGCCAAAGGTGGTTATTTTTGTGGATGAGGAGCTTCGTTGGGTACCCCCATCTGTATTTAATTCCCTGCTGTCGGAGAAATTTAGTGACCTCTCTGAATGTGGCTCTCTTTTGGATAGTAAACTGAGAGAGGTCTGGAAAGACTTGAATGTCCCGGAATTTTTCTGGTAAAACAGGGTTGGAAAACATCGCCTTGGCGATCTGCTCTTTGTATGTGAAAAAGTGAAAGCGGGCTATCACATCTCTGGGCTTTTCGGATGGAATATTTCGTCCTCTAGGTAGCCTGTGAACTCTGTCAAGCAAATTTTCATTAGGCAGTTGTGGCGATTTGAGGTGGCCACAGAATTCGGCTAGGAAAGACTCCAAGTCGGCAGCAGGGATTTCCTCAGGGATCCCCCGGAATCTGAGATTGTTGCGGCGGGAACGGTCTTCGATGTCTGCCATCTTTGCTTCTACTGTGTCAAGCATATCAACCAGTACATGTGAATGGTTGGAGAGATGTGCCTGTTCTACCGCCAGATCTTCAAGTTTTTGCTCTAAGGCCTCAACCCTCTCGCTGATTGTGCCTATATCCTTTCGTAGGTCTGCTATAGAACTTTTGAAAGTTTTAGTGAGAGAGTCTTGCAAGTTAGTGATTTTTTGAGTGATTGTGTTAACAATTTCAGACGCCATAGTGGATGGAAGTTCTCCAGTTGTCTGAGAGTACTGGTCAAATAACTCACTTTCAGTGGATGGGGGAATATTCAGAGACTCTGAGCTTAGCTGTCTATCCTCCTGAGATTTAGATTTAAAATGGTCAGACATGGACTTTTTGTATTCAGCTTGGTTTACAGTCTTTCGCCTAGAGCCCAGTGGCATGATAAGAAGATGCTTGCGGCTTATTCCCGCTCAAACTGTCTGAAGTGTGTACAATTATAAGTGAACAGAGACCCAGGAGAAAAGTAGTTGTCAGATATGGAAGTTTAGGACATAGTAGAGAGGAAGAGGGACAGGGCCCCCTTAACTATTTCCCCCTGTCGCCAGACTGCCTGCAGGTTTACATAATTGAGTCTATAAGGGCCTTTTAGCCCTGCTTAGAAAATGTATAGACTATCCAGAAGGAGTGTATACTTATGGCATAGAGCACACTCACTCAGCAGGCAGGTGTTGAAAATTATTTGTTGTTAATAATCTTCTCACAGGATACATAAATTATTAAATAGCACCACCATCAAGGAAAAGCAGCATAGAAACCAAAGCTGTGTGCAATATACGGTAAATACCAATCCAAATTTTTATCACATACCTCCCTGGTTCATAGTTGAAGGAAAGAAACACGGTAAATACCAATCCAACTATTGCATATGAGACAGTACCTTTGGCTTATATATTATGGAAGGAGCACCCACACATGGAGAACGCATGTGGGGCAATAGTATATACTGATATATAAAAGTCCTTGTGAACTAGTTTCTATAGCCTATTGCTCAGAAAGGGACAATATACTGTATTGTTAGCAGAATCACAGGTTGTATATCCCTTATATCAGAGGCTAGCAACTTTCTACTCACACGCTGCCACGTGGGATGTTGTTGGTATCACTGTGTCTGCCAAGCTTCTGAAAAAAGGTTGTCCATCAGTATTTTCCCTCTCCCCTGGGGTGATTGTTGATCCGGAGGGTTGGTCAGAGGGCTTGCTGGTACCGGGAGAATTTTTGCAAGTGTAGGCCCAATATCGAGTGTCGGTGTAGGCCGCAGCCGCGGCCTTTCCTGTGAAATGTTCCGGTACTCCCAGGCGGCCTAATTTTGCGCTTTAAAACACCCAAAAAAACAGACAAGGGGCGACTCCAGGTGGCCTCACAAATTGTCCTAGGTGGTTTGAAAAGGCCAAAGTATACTTTTTTCGAAGCAGAGCTCTGTCACTGCACGTCTTGCTAGTTCAGCTGCAGGCTCCGCCCCCCTTATATTTATATATTTGTATATATTTTCTCATTTTTATTTTTATATATTTTTCACATTATTATTTTTTCACATTTTTTATCACTTTCCTAAGAGGTTGTTATCTCTCTAACCTTCATTAGGATATTACTTGGATACTTCACTAATTTGGACACACTGGACACAGTATAGTACTTTTTGGACATTGTTTAAGGACACTTCAGACTTTTGGACATTTGGGACTTTTTCTATCTTTTAGGAATCTCTGTATTATTTATACCAATTGATTTGTGCCCCTATAGCATAGAGGGTCACTTATTTTGTTGTTTTTAACCATATCTTAGCTATATATATAGCGTACCCAACATTATATGTTATTAAATGTTATATATTTCTACCTTTTAAGTGTAATATATGTATCTCTGATACTTTAGCTTGTTGGCCCTCCCTCCCCAATATCATATCACAGTGCACTGTATGTGTAATATTATGTACAGACTGACCAGTGTACCGTATGTATAATATTATGTACTGACTGACCAGTGTACCATATGTGTAATATTATATACAGACTGACCAGTGTACTGTATGTGTAATATTATTTTCAGACTGACCAGTGTACCGTATGTGTAATATTATATACAGACTGACCAGTGTACCGTATTTATAATATTATGTACAGACTGACCAATGTACCATTTGTGTAATATTATGTACAGACCGACCAGTGTACCGTATGTGTAATATTATCTACCATATGTGTAATATTATATACAGACTGACAAGTGTACAGTATGTATAATATTATGTACAGACTGACCAGTGTACCATATGTGTAATACTATGTACAGACTGACCAGTGTACCGTTTGTGTAATATTATGTACCATATGTGTAATATTATATACAGAGTTAGGATGACAAGTGTACAGTATCTATAATATTATGTACAGACTGACCAGTGTACCGTATGTATATTATGTACAGACTGACCAGTGTACCGTTTGTGTAATATGTACAGACTGACCAGTGTACCGTATGTGTAATATTATATACAGACTGACCAGTGTACCGTATGAATAATATTATGTACAGACTGACCAGTGTACCATATGTGTAATATTATATACAGACTGACCAGTGTACTGTATGTGTAATATTATGTACAGACTGACCAGTGTACCATATGTATAATATCATATACAGACTGATCAGTGTAACGTATGTGTAGTATTATGTACAGACTGACAAGTGTACTGTATGTGTAATATTATGTACAGACTGACAAGTGTACAGTATGTATAATATTATGTACAGACTGACCAGTGTACCGTATGTGTAATATTATGTACCATATGTGTAATATTATATACAGAGTTAGAATGACCAGTGTACAGTATGCATATTATGTACAGACTGACCAGTGTACTGTATGAATGTAATAATGGCATGATCTGAATTCACATATGGTCTGGAAGGGGTATATATATATACATATATATATGGTATATGTATTCTACAAGAACTCAGCTGAATGGTCAAGAAGGGGTTAACTCCTCATTCAGATACTAGGTCACTATGGAATGTAGAAAGATCACATTACCAGACCCCATCTGAGAAGGATGACCAGCTGGCTTAAGATCCTTTGTCTAAGGCTAATGCCATTCCCTACCCCCAAAGCACATGCAGGATGAAACCAAATACTCTTAAAATTACAATGGGGGCTTGCTTATGAGTGACATCATCATTGTGGGAGGGATGAAAAACTTACAATAAAAGTAGCAGGAATACTGGAGTTCACCCCTCTTTCACTCTTTTTCAATTGGAATGGTGACCACAGCTAACATCAGAAGTAAGTGATCCTTACAGACACATAATTTCAGCACACCATACTTTCACATAGATTGGGCAAATGTATTAGTATAATATTGATGTATAGTTCACTGCTGAGTATTTATAAGTGATTTGCATATGTGTAATTTATATTTAATCTGCATATTGTAATAATGTTTAATTAGCCTCATTGTAATAAAAGTTTTGTTACTGCTGGAATAAGACTTCGTGAGTTTATGACCTTACAAGTAGTTTAAGCTAGTGATTGTGTGTTAAAATTATATAGTGGGTATAATAATTCATAAGGGATTATTAAATGTAATATTAGCCTTTCACTAAAGTGTATAGCAAATAGATACTAAGATTTATAGAGTCTTAGGTACCATTTAAATGCAGTTATTTCATTGGCGAGCCGACCCAGCGAATTTTCTTACCAACTACACTTGTTTTAAGGGGGGACTAATCCAGGTTCTTTTTATAATACAAGTGTGATTTTTGGACGAAAATTGAACCTAGTTTTTGCTATACTGTTTTTGAGTTGAGCGTTTCAGCAGTAAAGTCTTTGGCCAAGACTACAGATCCAGAGAGGCATTACCTAAGGATCAGTTGAACCAGACGCAGAGAAAATCATATCGCGCAGGACGTGAATCTGATTTGCTGGCAGTCTGAAGACACTTTAAAGTGTGAGTATGGAATTAATTGTTAAATATGCAGAATGTAGCACATTTGAGCCTATTGTTGATGAAAATACTGACATAGTTAAAAGACTGAAAGATGTGTGGTTGCAATGTGAGAATGAGAATAAGCTTATTGATAAAAAAAGGTTTTGTTTAACAAAAGAAAAATCCAAATTACAGAATTGCATGAAACTGTTGTTAGCTATCAAAGACCAAATGAATAGAGCAATCTTTGAACATTCTCCCCCAATAGCCATGTTAACAGAGATCAATTGTAACACATTAGATGAGAATTGCCCCACATGTGGGGTAAATGCAGAATATATTAATACTTTAGAAGAAAATTATGACGCAAGAGGCCAACTTATTGCTTCATTGAGACAGGGGCTTGCAAACTTAACCCCTGTTGCAGTATTAAATGAAGACAATGCATGTGTGTCGCAGGAAGATGGGGCACATGTTGATGGGGGAAGGGTGCAAAGCCCACATGTTGATGGGGGGAGGGTGCCTATTCCACACAGTGAGGAAAGATTGAATCACACACAAAATACAGAGAGCACACACATTCCAATACTAACCCCATAGATAACTAGGCCAAGAACATTAAACACAGAACATCAAACAGATACTTTATCACTAACACCCAGTGTAAGATCCAGGGGAAGAAATTTAACTCAATCGCAAAATTTACTTTTTTCTACCACCTCTGCTGAAACATCATCCCTGGTATCAACTACCCTTATAAAACAAGATAGAGATAAAGTAATGAGACAACTGGTAAAGTTAAAACCTCTCTTTCCAGTGTATGATGTTAAAGCAGATGTTTTCACTAACATGTCAAATTTTGAGTCTGCAGTAAAACAATACATGTTGTCACATAAGGAAGCATGCTTTTTGTTAAAAATGTGGCTTCCAGGCAGCATTGCAGCTAGATTACAATCACCAGTTGCAGGCCCAGTTAATTTGAACACAGATTGGTTTAAGGAGGATAAATGGGGTTCAGATGGGGACAGATTAAAAGCTGTTTGTAAACTAGTGACAGGGAGTAGAGATTTGGACAGTCACTCTCTTGCAGAAATGCAAGTAGCATTAAATGATGACCCATGGGTATTTGCAGCTAAATTTGAACAATTATATAGGCTGACACACAGAATTTCACCAGAACAAACACCTCATGATATGTTGCAGTATTTAATTAAAAAATTCACATATTTGGAACCTAGCATACAAATGATGGCTGAGGAAAAGAATACACTAGAGGGTGTGTTATCTATTATAGGTAAGGCTAGGCAGAACATTTTAAAGAAAAAGAACACATTGCAACACAGAATTGCTGTGGTAACCACTAATGAAGGGAAACAAAAATATTCAGAGGGTCCCTTCAAAGGTACTTGCCATTACTGCAATAAATATGGGCACAGACGAGTAGATTGCAGATTCTTAAAGAGAATTCAGAAGGAAACTGAGGGAGGGCAGGAAAGATTACATCCCTCTGCACCTCCAAAAGAAAGCTATGCACATAATTGGGTAGGGAAAAATAACAAGATTAAGCCCCCAGATAAAACAGGACAGGAATACACCGCAAAGCTTAGGCCTGGTACTAATCTGTATGGCCCAGCGCATGAGGCTTTGAGAGTGATGACTGTGGGGGGAGGGGAAGTGGGATATCATGAAAAGAATTATGAAAATAATTCTCCTCTGATATCCTGCTCTGACTGACTACCTCAGGCCCTGGATGACATGGTCCCTATATGTAACACCTTTAGGGATCATTCTGGACGTCCCTGTGTCTATGGTGTGATTGAGGGCCATCGCACAAAACTCCTCATAGACACAGGAGCTTCAGTAACTTTGACAGACTTACCATTAAGTCCCCCACAAGGGACAAGACAGACATTTCTTGTGGGACTTGGGGGATCCCAGTCCCAAGCATCCCTTATCCCAAATGTGACTATGACACTAGGTAATCAGTGGACTAAGGAAATTCCCATTTGGCAGAGCAAAAACACAGAGGGTACAATACTTGGTGCTGATATAATGAGATCAGAAGGGATGATAGTGGACCTATGTAACAATGTTTTGTGGAGGGATACTAGAGGGAGAAAACCTGTAATATTAGATGACTCTTACATTAGTCCCATAGCATCCATTGCATCAATTCCTTCAGAAAGGGTGTGGCCGGATACTGAAAGTCACCCTGATTTGAAGAGATTGGTCATGGATTTCCCTGACATATGGGCTCAACATAAGAATGATTGTGGCATATTAAAAGGCATTGAAATCAATATTGTAGGCCCTGACCCCCCTCCACAAAGACAGTATCGTTTTCCAGCAGAAGCTATTGAACCTGTGAGGCAAATTATTAGTCAGCTTGAAAGCCAAGGGATAATTAGGAAATGTTCCTCCTCTAATAATTCTCCTTTGTGGCCAGTAAGGAAAGCAAATAATACTTGGAGGTTAACTGCTGATTTTCGTATGGTGAATAAAGTTACCCCACCTGTTACAAATCTAGTTGCTTCTACTCCTGAAGTGGTATCCAAACTGAGTGCCACATGTAGGTGGTATTCTGTTCTGGATATAAGTAATGGTTTTTGGAGTGTCAGACTAGCCCCAGAGTGCCAATATAAGTTTGCTTTCTGCTTTGATAACATGCAATTTTGCTTCAATTCGCTTCCTCAGGGCTTCCACAGCTCGCCTACATACTTTCACCAAACATTAGCAGAGGTATTAAAAACATTCTTAGTCCCAGAAAGTATCATACAGTATGTAGATGATATTTTGTTACAAACAGAGACAGTAGAGGAACATTTGGAGCGGCTGAATGAACTGTTTGGCTTGATTGCTGAATCTGGCCTCAAGTTAAACACTTCAAAAGTACAATTAATGAGACAAAAGGTGACATTTTTGGGAGTATCAATACAAAGGGGTACAAGATGCCCTACTAGAGAACGAGTTACAGCCATACTTCAGGTGCCAAGACCTTTGCATAGGCAGTCCTTAAGACAATTCTTAGGCTTGGTAAATTTTTCTCGTGATTTCATTGAAGGGTTTGCTGAAAAAGCAAAACCTCTCTATGATCTTTTGAAAGGGGAGGATGTTGGGAAAATTCCTTGGAATACAGAACATGAGGAAGCATTTAAAGTGTTAAAGGAAGGTTTAGCATCAGCCCCTGCCCTTGCCACAGTGGAGAGGGAGGCCCCTTTTGCTTTACAAACATACACATCTGACACTTCAATTTCCACAGTCCTACTGCAGGAGAAGGCTGAAAAATGGAGGCCTGTTGGCTATTTTTCCAGGCTTCTTACTCCAGTAGAGAAAGGTTATGACGCATGTATCAAGGCTTTGTTAGGGGTGCATTGGTCAGTTCAGGCTACTGAGCATATAGTGGGATTTGGGAAGCTCATCCTCCAAACACCACATACCCCTATAAAGCTGTTGTTGGAGAAATCATTAAGTGGGGTTTCAACACAAAGAGTGACTAGGTGATTAATAGATTTGCAACATCGTGACATCACTGTACAACACAATGCAAAATACACATTACCCCAACTAATGCACACTCAGGGTGAACCCCATGACTGCACAGAGACATTCACACACAGGGAATCGCCTCATAAATTGTTCAGGGACAAAACTTCTCCCCAGGATTTATAAATTTATGTAGATGGCTCAAGATTTTGGCAGGATGGTCAATTTAATACTGGTTTTGCTATTTGGGTCCCCTCTCAACAATTAGCTCTTAAATTTATGTTACCAAGATCATTCTCAGCACAGAGAGCAGAATTAGAAGCCATTTCTATGGCTTGCCACAGGTTTGACACACAAGACATTTGTATATACAGTGACAGTGCCTATGTGACCAGATCACTGACAGAGTACTTACCAATTTGGAATCTAAGAGGAATGGTAGACTCAGCAGGCAAACCATTGTCACATGTTCAAGCCCTTAAGAAATTGGTAGATTGGGGAACACAGCACCCATTGCAGTCAGCTATTGTTAAAGTTAAGGCACACACACATTTCACAGATGCACATTCACAAGGGAATGCACATGTGGACATGTTAGCCAAACAGGCAGCTGTAGATGGGGAACCATGGCAATCAGATGAGAATGACAGTGAGACACAGGAAGCATGGAGAGAGCATGTTACATCTAAAGATACAATGGTACACATAGCAAAGATTACAATGGTAGATTCAGAGGTACCTGATTTGAAAACAGAACAAGCTAAAGATCCTAACCTTTTCCCTCTGTTACAGGAACAGCAAACACTCCCAAATGGTTATTCAATTTGTAATGGGTTAATATGTTACTCTAATCCCAATGATCCACAGGCTAAATTGGTTTTTGTGGTCCCAAGTCATTTGCAGGGACCTATAACACAGCAAACACATTCTTTTCTTGGGCATATTGGGCAAAGTGCATTAGAGTACCATTTAAGGCAAACATTTCATTGGCCAGATTTAGCAGAAACCTGTTTAAAATGTGTACAAGAATGTTTAATTTGTGCTCAAATTAATCCACGCCCTAAAGGTCAGAGACCCATTCTCCAGAGAATACCAGTAGCAGATGGCCCCTGGAAAGCTATCCAAATTGATTTTATAGGCCCACTTCCACTATCAAAGGGGGGTCTCAGGTATGCCCTAGTAATTGTAGATATTTTTTCAAAATGGGTTGAGGCTATTCCACTTCGTTGTGATACTGCACAGGCTACTGCCAGAGCACTGTGGGAACATGTTTTCTCAAGATGGGGGTTTCCAACACTCATTGAATCAGACAGGGGTACACATTTTACAGGTCAGGTAATGCAAAATCTCTGTGCCCTACTGGGAATACAGACAAGATTTCATGTACCATATCATCCACAATCCTCTGGTATAGTTGAGCGCATGAATCGCACATTAAAAACAAAATTGTCAAAAATGCTTTCCCAGTATAGTAAATCATGGGTCACACATCTTCCAGCAGTTCTAATGGCTATTAGAGCTACACCATCAAATGCTACCAAGTGTTCTCCCTATGAGCTCATGACAGGGAGAAAGATGGCATTAGGCCACCCAGGTGAACCACAATTGTCTACTCCCTTGAGAGAATCTGTGTCTAGAGATCAATATCTCTCCCAAATTCAGGAGCAGTTGAGCTCACTGCTAATTTTTGCTGCCTCTAATATGGCCCCAACAGATTGTAAATTTTCATCTACACCTCAAACACCTCTGTTTGAGAAGGGGGGATTGATCATGATTAAAAATTTTCGCAAAAATTCTCCCTGGGATGCAAATTGGGAAGGACCTTATAGAATTTTGGACAAATTGGGTAATACTGTAATTAAAATAGAAAGATCAACCCCTGGGAAAACCAGAAGGCAGCCTGGTTACAAATGGGTCCATGTTGACCAATGTAAATTGTATAGAGGGACAGCTGTCCCAGATGTAGATATTTCTGCTAAGAACTGATATTCTCTTAATCTTTTTTTGACAGATTTCATTATGTGGAGCCTGAGAGGAATGATCGCCACAAACCTATTTGTATTTGTGTGGGTGTTATTGCAAAAACTTCCAATCTGTGACTGTAATGAACTTTCAATCACAAACCTCACAAGGAGTCGTAGATGGAGCTCAAGCAGCATCATCAGAGGATGGACAGGCTTATGGAGCTCTCAAGACCTTCACAAAGATTGTTTGGGAAAATTGACTTTTAATGTGGGTGGGAAAATTGAAATATTTGCAGAAAAACATCAAGACAATTTAATTGGTTTTTGGAGGGTCAATCAGGGTAATAAAGTTGAATGGGAATGTAAGTGGGTGGCTTGGGGAAAATGGACTGTAGGTCTGGTGGGAGAAGGTGTTTCTGTGTCTACAACATTTACAAATCCTATTCACACTATAAATGGCGATAACTATAATATAACCAAGGTTATATTTGAACAACAAATTGGAGAAGGGATTAATTGGAGGGTTACAGCTGCCAACTTTGGTGGAGGGATTGAAGTATACTTAAAAATAGATCAAATAAAGGAAACAACCACATTTACGCCTTTGATCTATTCTACTTTAATCACTACACCAAAGATGAAACATTATGACAATACTCCAATGTGTAAGGGGAAAAGTGTTGTTTCTAGTGGTCCATTTCAAACAAGTACAATCAAGCCAACTCCAGTATTGAGGGATGCCACATTCCAATTTATCACGTGGAAGATTAAAATAATAGATTGGCTAGTTTCCACACATTACCAAAATTGTTCCAGAATTACTGCCACTATGGAAAAAGCATTAGTTAAGTGGGCAGAAGGTACTAGGAGAAGGACTAGGAGGGATATCATGGATACAGTTTTGGGAGGTGTGGGAACAGGGCTAGGTGTGGTAAATTCCATTGACATATCCAGCTTAACAGCAACCTTACAGTCTCAGGGGATGTTAAATGCAAAAGGGATTCATACGCAACAAATGATAAACACCCTGGTAGAGACACTGACACAGACAGTCATTCAGGTTCAGGGTCCTGCCATTCAACATACAGAGGAAATACTGATAGGAGTAATTAGTAGGTTAAGGGAAGTATCCTGGGATTTTGTGTGTATTTCCATGCAAACAGAATTATCAACTGACTTTAAATTAATAGCACAGGCTATGGAAAATAACCATACACCTTTGGGAGGGTGGGAGCAGTCTGTTGTTAACAGTTTTGCATCAAAACACAGAGAATTATGGTTAAACAGTTGGTTGGGATGCAGGGAAAATATATGCAGGGCTACTTCACTTGTGCCCACTAGTGGTACCTATCAGAATGTTTATCATTTGTTTTCACTAGGAACACCTGTCACAGAATCTCATGTTTTACATCATGAGTTAGAGTTCCCAAATTTTATATGGAATGGTTCCCATATGGAACAGGTAGACATGTCTGGCTGCATAAGGTTTCCTTCTAAAATTTTATGTCTACCCAACCAGGCAAGAATAATTTTTGATTCCTGCTGGCATAATCACTCATATTGCAATGGTTTTGTGGAGAAAGTTAATCCCCAAGATATGATTTTTCCCTTAGGACAAGGAAAGGTGTGTTTTGTTGCATTGAAGCCTAAAGATGAAGTGCATGTATGGTTTGACAGGTGTAATTCAAGGGAACAAATCACACCAGGGATTTATTGTATTACTGGGTACCCTGTGAGGATAAGTTCACTACAGTTTAACTTCACTGTCCCACAGTTACTCACATATAATGCTACCTTGGGGGCTCCACTCATAACCCCAATATTAGTAGATGATGCACCTTGGCAAAAATGGGTAACCTTATTGCAAAAAGACTCTGTGTTACTAGAACATCTTAAAAATTTTGGGGAACGTGTTCATGTAAATTTCTACCATCAGGAACAAGAACTACAAAGGATTGAACATACTTTTACGGAGATGTCAAGTGCAACCTGGTGGCAGAAATTAGCAAATTCCTTTTCGAAACAGTCATCATGGGGTTCTGCATTGGGAAATCTGTTTATACATCCATTTATAATCATATTATTTATTTCTATATTATGTATAATTATTCAAATTTGTATGTGTTGTTATTTAAAATCATTAATTGCACGTGTATATCACTTATATTATGGTATGCGAATGGAAGCGTCTTTAGTACACTAATATAGCCATCACACATAGGTGGGGTTAGGAATCTTCCATCAGATTCACTCATATAAAAACAACCATTGGAATGGAAGGGTATGGTAACCTCCATTGCCAAAAGGGGGGAATGTAATAATGGCATGATCTGAATTCACATATGGTCTGGAAGGGGTATATATATATACATATATATATGGTATATGTATTCTACAAGAACTCAGCTGAATGGTCAAGAAGGGGTTAACTCCTCATTCAGATACTAGGTCACTATGGAATGTAGAAAGATCACATTACCAGACCCCCATCTGAGAAGGATGACCAGCTGGCTTAAGATCCTTTGTCTAAGGCTAATGCCATTCCCTACCCCCAAAGCACATGCAGGATGAAACCATATACTCTTAAAATTACAATGGGGGCTTGCTTATGAGTGACATCATCATTGTGGGAGGGATGAAAAACTTACAATAAAAGTAGCAGGAATACTGGAGTTCACCCCTCTTTCACTCTTTTTCAATTGGAATGGTGACCACAGCTAACATCAGAAGTAAGTGATCCTTACAGACACATAATTTCAGCACACCATACTTTCACATAGATTGGGCAAATGTATTAGTGTAATATTGATGTATAGTTCACTGCTGAGTATTTATAAGTGATTTGCATATGTGTAATTTATATTTAATCTGCATATTGTAATAATGTTTAATTAGCCTCATTGTAATAAAAGTTTTGTTACTGCTGGAATAAGACTTCGTGAGTTTATGACCTTACAAGTAGTTTAAGCTAGTGATTGTGTGTTAATATTATATAGTGGGTATAATAATTCATAAGGGATTATTAAATGTAATATTAGCCTTTCACTAAAGTGTATAGCAAATAGATACTAAGATTTATAGAGTCTTAGGTACCATTTAAATGCAGTTATTTCAATGTGTAATATTATGTACCATATGTATAATATTATATACAGAGTTAGGATGACAAGTGTACAGTATGTATAATATTATGTACAGACTGACCAGTGTAACGTATGTATAATATTATGTACAGACTGACCAGTGTACCATTTGTGTAATATGTACAGACTGACCAGTGTACCGTATGTGTAATATTATGTACAGATTGACCAGTGTACCGTATGTGTAATATTATATACAGACTGACTAGTGTACTGTATGTATAATATTATGTACAGACTGACCAGTGTACTCTATGTGTAATATTATATACAGACTGACCAGTGTACCGTATGTATAATATTATGTACAGACTGACCAGTATACCGCAAGTGTAATATTATATACAGACTAACCAGTGTACCGTATGTGTAATATTATGTACAGACTGACCAGTGTACCGTATGTATAATATTATGTACAGACTGACCAGTGTATCGTATGTGTAATATTATGTGCAGACTGACCAGTGTACCGTATGTGCAATATTATATACAGACTGACCAGTGTACCGTATGTGTAATATTATGTACAGACTGACCAGTGTACCATACGTGTCATATTATGTACAGAATGACCAGTGTACCGTATGTGTAATATTATGTACAGACTTACCAGTGTACCATTTGTGTAATTTTATATACAGACTGACCAGTGTACCGTACGTATAATATTATGTACAAACTGACCAGTGTACCATTTGTGTAATATGTACAGACTGACCAGTGTACCGTATGTGTAATATTATGTACTGACTGACCAGTGTACTGTATGTGTAATATTATGTACAGACTGACCAGTCTACCGTATGTGTAATATTATGTACTGACTGACCAGTGTACTGTATGTGTAATATTATGTACACTTTAATATCTAATAAACTCCGGACTGTTACCGTAATAAAGGTGTAAATGTGCAGTAGTCTTTCAACAAAGGTGTCTAATGTGCTGCAGTACAATGCAAAAGTGAAAGGTAGCAGTAAATGATAGTTTATGTGAGAGAGTACTTAAGTGCCGGAAGTCTTATATGCAATCCCAGAATACACTTATAATCCGCTTGTCATCCACTGGCCTTGTAGCTTATTTTACCGGACTTTCTAATTGCTCCTTGTATGCACGGGCATATACTCACTGCCTCTCCGAGTGCCCAAGGATCTTCACCGGCATGGCTGGTGTCCTCGTGGATGCACTGTCATCACTCTTTCCTCACTCTGCTCCGCCTCTCATCATCATCATCGGGTAATGTCTACCAATAGCAGTTAGACTCCTGCTCACACCTCCCCCAGTAAGCAGTATGTAGCGGATGGGCTGGCAATATAATCCAAACAAGAAAAGAGATGCATCTGCCATGTTTACAATGAAATCCAAGCTTTATTCACATTCTAGGTTAAAAGAGATACTTCCAAGGAAGAAGGCAGCAACTAGTTACAAAGGTAAGTGGTGTGGCACTGATGGCTTACGCGTTTCGGCTTAGAAAGCTGTAATCATAGCCTATAGTGCCTAGTGTCACACTGGTTAAAATAATCACATCCTATTGGATTAAAAATAACAACACCCACTTACTATAATTAATGTCAAAACACTCAATAAACCTGAATAATGGATTGCTATAGGCATATTAAAGAATCAATATCATTTTGATGAATTATGTATTATTAATCCAGTCGATGCATTTAGAGGTTTCTCTTATCAGGTGTGCTTATTGTATTACACATTCATCAGAATGATATTGATTCTTTAATATGCCTATAGCAATCCATTATTCGTGTGTGGGTGGGTTTATTGAGTGTTTTGACATTGATTATAGTAAGTGGGTGTTGTTATTTTTTATCCAATAGGATGTGAAATGTGATTATTTAACCGGTGTGACACTAGGCACTATAGGCTATGATTACGACTTTCTAAGCCGAAACGCGTAAGCCATCAGTGCCACACCACTTACCTTTGTAACTTGTTGCTGCCTTCTTCCTTGGAAGTATCACTTTTAACCTAGAATGTGAATAAAGCTTGGATTTTATTTTAAACATGGCGGATGCATCTCTTTTCTTGTTTGGATAATATTATGTACAGACTGACCAGTGTACTGTATGTGTAATATTATGTACAGACTGAGCAGTGTACCATTTGTGTAATATTATGTACAGACTGACCAGTGTACTGTATGTGTAATATTATATACCGACTGACCAGTGTACCGTATTTATAATATTATGTACCGACTAACCAGTGTACCGTTTGTGTAATATTATGTACAGACTGACCAGTGTACCATTTGTATAATATTATGTACAGACTGACCAGTGTACCGTATGTGTAATATTATGTACAGACTGACCAGTGTACGATATGTGTAATATTATGTACAGACTGACCAGTGTACCGTTTGTGTAATATTATGTACAGACTGACTAGTGTACCGTATGTGTAATATTATGTACAGACTGACCAGTTTACCGTATTTGTAATATTATATACAGACTGACCAGTGTACCCTTTGTGTAATATTATGTACAGACTGACCAGTGTACCCTTTGTGTAATATTATGTACAGACTGACCAGTGTACCATATATGTAATATTATATACAGACTAACCAGTGTACTGTATGTATAATATTATGTACAGACTGACCAGTGTACCATTTGTGTAATATGTACAGACTGACCAGTGTACCATATGTGTAATATTATGTAAAGACTGACCAGTGTACCGTTTGTGTAATATGTACAGACGGACCAGTGTACCATATGTGTAATATTATGTACAGACTGACCAGTGTACCATTTGTGTAATATGTACAGACTGACCAGTGTACCGTATGTATAATATTATGTACAGACTGACCAGTATACCATATGTGTAATATTATGTACAAACTGACCAGTGTACCATTTGTGTAATATATACAGACTGACCAGTGTACTGTATCTATAATATTATGTACAGTCTGACCAGTGTACCATATGTGTAATATTATGTACAGACTGACCAGTGCACCATTTGTGTAATATGTACAGATGGACCAGTGTACTGTATGTATAATATTATGTACAGACTGACCAGTTTACCGTATGTATAATATTATGTACAGACTGACCAGTGTACCGTATGTATAATATTATGTACCATATGTGTAATATTATATACAGACTGACCAGTGTACCATATGTGTAATATGTACAGACTGCCCAGTATACCGTTTGTGTAATATTATGTACAGACTGACCAGTGTACCGTATGTGTAATATTATGTACAGACTGACCAGTGTACTGTATGTATAATACTATGTACAGACTGACCAGTTTACCGTTTGTGTAATATGTACAGACAGACCAGTGTACTATATGTGAAATATTATGTACAGACTGACCAGTTTACCGTATGTGTAATGTTATGTACAGACTGTGTACTGTTTGTGTAATATGTAAAGACTGGCTAGTGTACTGTATGTGTAATATTATATACAGACTGACCAGTGTACTGTATGTATAATATTATATACAGATTGACCAGTGTACCGTATGTGTAATATTATTTAAAGACTGACCAGTGTACCGTATGTATAATATTATGTACAGACTGACCAGTGTACCGTATGTATAATATTATGTGCAGACTGACCAGTGTACCATATGAGTAATATTATTTACAGACTGACCAGTGTACCGTATGTATAATATTATGTACAGACTGACCAGTGTACCGTTTGTGTAATATGTACAGACTGACCAGTGTACTGTATGTATAATATTATGTACAGACTGACCAGTGTACCGTTTGTGTAATATGTACAGACTGACCTGTGTACCGTATGTGTAATATTATATACAGACTGACCAGTGTACCATTTGTGTAATATGTACAGACTGACCAGTGTACTGTATGTGTAATATTATGTAAAGACTGACCAGTGTACCATATGTGTAATATTATATACAGACTGACCAATGTACCGTATGTATAATATTATGTACAGTCTGACCAGTGTACCATATGTGTAATATTATGTACAGACTGACCAGTGTACCATTTGTGTAATATGTACAGATGGACCAGTGTACTGTATGTATAATATTTTGTACAGACTGACCAGTTTACCGTATGTATAATATTATGTACAGACTGACCAGTGTACCGTATGTATAATATTATGTACCATATGTGTAATATTATATACAGACTGACCAGTGTACCATATGTGTAATATGTACAGACTGCCCAGTGTACCGTATGTGTAATATTATGAACAGACTGACCAGTGTACTGTATGTATAATACTATGTACAGACTGACCAGTTTACCGTTTGTGTAATATGTACAGACTGACCAGTGTACTATATGTGAAATATTATGTACAGACTGACCAGTTTACCATATGTGTAATGTTATGTACAGACTGTGTACTGTTTGTGTAATATGTAAAGACTGGCTAGTGTACTGTATGTGTAATATTATATACAGACTGACCAGTGTACTGTATGTATAATATTATATACAGATTGACCAGTGTACCGTATGTGTAATATTATGTAAAGACTGACCAGTGTACCGTATGTATAATATTATGTACAGACTGACCAGTGTACCATATGTATAATATTATGTGCAGACTGACCAGTGTACCATATGTGTAATATTATTTACAGACTGACCAGTGTACCGTATGTATAATATTATGTACAGACTGACCAGTGTACCGTTTGTGTAATATGTACAGACTGACCAGTGTACCGTATGTATAATATTATGTACAGACTGACCAGTGTACCGTTTGTGTAATATGTACAGACTGACCTGTGTACCGTATGTGTAATATTATATACAGACTGACCAGTGTATCATTTGTGTAATATGTACAGACTGACCAGTGTACTGTATGTGTAATATTATGTAAAGACTGACCGGTGTACCATATGTGTAATATTATATACAGACTGACCAATGTACCGTATGTATAATATTATGTACAGACTGACCAGTGTACCATTTGTGTAATATGTACAAACTGACCAATGTACCGTATGTATAATATTATATACAGACTGACCAGTGTACCATTTGTGTAATGTGTACAGACTGACAAGTGTACCGTATGTATAATATTATATACAGACTGACCAGTGTACCGTATGTGTAATATTATATACAGACTGACAATAAGGCCTAGTTATCAACGTTTCTACTTACCTGCCATCTCTGGCCCCAATACGCCCGCCTAAGCTCGCCTCACATCGCCGCCGCGGACCTGAATACGCTCGCCAAAGTTATCAATAAAGCTGTCAAAAAGCCACGCACCAAGTACGGGGCGATGAGCAGCGGACTGTTATAGTTATCACTCATCCGATCTCGCTTCTCTTCGGCTTTTTTCCAGCTTTATTGATACCCCTGTCACTAAGCACTTATACTAAACTACACTGTTCTACCCCCTATACCGGCGCCCCCGGAGCCCCCCGCAACAAAATAAAGTTATTAACCCCTAAACCGCCGCTCCTAGACCCTGCCGCAACTATAATAAATGTATTAACCCCTAAACCGCCGCTCCCGGAGCCCACCGCCACCTACATTATACCTAGTAACCCCTATCCTGCCCCCCCCTATACCGCCGCCACCTATAATAAATTTATTAACCCCTATCCTGCTGATCTCGGACCCCACCGCAACTAAATAAATTGTTTAACCCCTAAACCGCCACTCCCGGAGCCCACCGCCACCTACATTATACCTAGTAACCCCTATCCTGCCCCCCCATACCGCCGCCACCTATAATAAATTTACTAACCCCTATCCTGCCGATCCCGGACCCCGCCGCAACTAAATAAATTGTGCCGAGCATACCTGCTAGTTTTTTGATAACTAGCAAAAGTAGTCAGATTGTGCCGAACTTGTGTTCGGAACATCTGGAGTGACGTAAGAATCGATCTGTGTCGGACTGAGTCCGGCAGATCGAAGCTTACGTCACTAAATTCTACTTTTGCCGGGAAGCAGGGCTTGATAACTAAGGCGAATCAGCCTCGCTACAAATACGCTGCGGAATTCCAGCGTATTTGAGGTTGACGGCTTGATAACTAGGGGCCAATACGTCTAATATACAGAGCAGGTTGCGCTCTGACACATGTGAGTACGGATTTTGCACTTTCGTTGTCTTCTTTTATATAGTGTGTGACAATATTACACTAGTGTGTGCTTCTTTCTCTCGTTTGGGGAGCTGCAATATACAGAAGACATCTGGGTTTGGGACTTTATTATATATATCCTTTATTATCACCTTTTTGTACAGTGCATGTGTAATATTATATACAGATTGATCAGGTGGTAGGTGTCATATCACATTGACCAAGTTTCCATTGAGGTGGTAAAGTTTGGAAACTGGTGGTAACATATAAATTCTCCTTAGACTTTAATGGAGATAAATGTTTTTGACACCAGTTTCCAAACGTTACCACCTCAATGAAAACTAGTACATTGTGTGTAAGATCATGAGGGAGAACAGTTTAGTTGTGAGGTCTCATTGTTTTACTCTTTACCAGTTAGGGAATTAGTAATACATATGTACAGACTGACCAGTGTACCATATGTATAATATTATGTACAAACTGACCAGTGTACCATTTGTGTAATATATACAGACTAACCAGTGTACCTTATCTGTAATATTATGTACAGTCTGACCAGTGTACCATGTGTAATATTATGTACAGACTGACCAGTGTACCGTATGTATAATATTATGTACCATATGTGTAATATTATATACAGACTGACCAGTGTACCATATGTGTAATATTATGTACAGACTGACCAGTGTACAATATGTGTAATATTATGTACAGACTGACCAGTGTGCCGTATGTGTAATATTATGTACAGACTGACCAGTGTACCATTTGTGTAATATGTACAGACTGACCAGTGTACCATATGTGTAATATTATGTACAGACTGACCAGTTTACTGTATGTGTAATGTTATGTACAGACTGTGTACTGTTTGTGTAATATGTAAAGACTGGCTAGTGTACTGTATGTGTAATATTATATACAGACTGACCAATGTACCGTATGTATAATATTATATATAGACTGACCAGTGTACCGTATGTGTAATATTATGTAAAGACTGGCCAGTGTACCATATGTATAATATTGAAAGCAAGAAAAGGATTTCAATGGCACTGCCTTTTTTGATTCTTGTGACTACACCCTATATAGGTTACTGGTTTCTGTTACATATAACCATTGGGTAGATGGTGCTGTGTATTATATACATTACAGAAAAAACATAGGCCCTGGGGCCATGAAAGAATACACAAATAGCACTCTTGTAGTCCTCTGTGACACACTATGTGTGTAAATTTAGAGATAGAGTACCAATGGTAAGGGGAGTACGCTTGAATAATTAAAACATAACTTTTATTAGTACTCAAAAAAGGAGATAAAATAAAGGGATGTGCAATTAAAAACAATAGCTACCTGGGGAGTGATAAATTATGTATCTTTTATCACTGTAGTGTCTAGATATGACAGTTCTCGGTTGTTGTATAGATAGGGTGTATACAATTGGGATGTAGAGTATGCTAATCCCTGCAATCTTAAGGATAATGTTGATACTTAGTGTTTCATTTGTCGACACTAGAGTTAATTTTTAGAATTAGCCATAAGTTTATTGCAGGGAAAAAGTCTTCTTATATTGTTCAATTGTTACCCAACATATCTTGAAAATCTATGATATTAGAATTATATGGAGCACATGAATGAGGGCAAAACGTGCATCATAAGTTTAGCAATCAGTGTGCTTGGTGTATACTTAGGTATTCATATTAGTATGTTCCTTGTAACACAAGCTAAAACGTTGTATCTTGATCTCAGATAATAGATTTGTGATCCTATGTATAGTAAACGATTGGTTTAGACCACTTCACTTCTTGTAAGGTACTTATCAAATAGATTTAATATTTCACACTATGTAGTGGATTACAATTACGGAAATGTTGATAAGTTTATTTAAATTACTAAGAAGATAGCTAGGGTATATACGAGCTAAAGCATATGTCAGCAGAGTCTTATAGTCAGCTTAAGGTTATTCCATATATCTTGTTATAGTCAGAATCAGTCAAACCTTATATTAGTATGAACCAGCATACATCTGGTACCATATATTACATTCACCCATTATAAAAAATAATCTTAAATAATTATTGATTGACTTAATGGCATATATTGCGTGATATATATGGAGCCCACTCAATTGCTGTACTATTAAATAGTGTAGTTGCCACAGTATAACGTTATTAGGCAGAAATTCTTATCTGATTCTGCACACTAAATATGCAGCTTGCATGTTTGTATCACTGACTCATGCTTTTGGTTTAGCTATTATAGTGTTAAACAGTTTATACAATCATTACTAAATAGATCTCTTAAGTTGATGCTTATAATTATACTGAGATTAGGACAGTATGTGCTGTAGTCAAATAACAGAACAATGGATATAATACTATATTCTTGTTATTAACCCTGAGGTTGCAACCATTGAAAGTTTAAGTTGACTAAATGTGCAACAGATGTAATTATATTACAAGCTCTCAGCTGTGAAGTTTGCCTCTCTGTGATTAGTGCCACAGTTTAGCCGTTTTTATACAGATTGTTATCCACAATTTTATTTGTCTGATATCTTATCTTATCCACCAGAGATTAAGAGTTTCTCTGTGATAGGATTTTAAGTTATTTAGCCTTTGCTATCTGTATATGCAAATCGACTGCTGTGTATTCAGCTGTTAGAGTTGTCTATTGCGCTCACAATACTGCATGAGATGTAATGTTAAATTAAATCTTTGATAGTGAAAGACAACGTTTAGCCTGTGCAAATGATCACTGTTATGCTCCTCTCTGTGCTAGTCTAAACAATATATCGTTAACATGATACTATAGTAACATACTTCTGAAGTGCATGATAAGCATCTTCTATTGATTCATAATACTGATGGCCATTATGTGCCCATAAACGCTATAGCAGAACAGAAGTTAACAACACCTATTGCCCCAGGTTAACCTAGCCCTAACAAACACAGGAGCTCCCTGACTCCTCACCAGTTCCCTAACATGTTTCGCCGTATACACGGCTTTCTCAAAGGGGGTTGTGCGCACGTCGCGCTGATGGTGCCTTCTTATTGCGTGGCGGAGGCTGAGTAACCGCCCACTTCATGACGTCATAATTTGCCCGATCTCTACACTTGGATACTAATAGCGGATAGACATAGGTATTGTTGCCTACCAGTTTCTATAAGTGTATATCGGGTGGATGTTACTTTTGCAGATATGGGGAAACAGAGAATAATAATGTAATTCCACTATGCATGAGAGAGTATTCTTATAAATTCATAATGTAATTGATAACGCTACAAATATTAGTTCTGATGACACGGTTCTGGCATGTCAAGAATAAAAATCCTGAAAATATAACTAAATAAACTATCTTGCTTGGTGTTTAATATGTGAAGATAAAGTGACACTAGTATGTGATACATCTGTGTTAGGTGATTTGTTACCCAGCTGTGTTTGTATAAGTGAATTATATATTAATGATTTTAAGTGTGTCTAAATAACTGGGAGATGAAAAAGTGGGGGAAGAGGGTGAAAGTGAGAAGGGAAGTGGGAATGAAAGGGGACCCCAGGAGGGGGGAAAAAGGAAGAAAAAAGGGGGATTTTGGTGACTGTCAAAAACATTTTTTATTCATGTGGTTAATCTGTGTTGGGTTGATACCTCTATCTGTCGAGGTTGTGGCTGTGACCAGTGTACTGTGTGTATAATATTATGTATAGAATTACCAGTTTACTGTATGTATAATATTATGTACAGACTGACCAGTGTACCGTATGTATAATATTATGTACCATATGTGTAATATTATATACAGACTGACCAGTATACCATATGTGTAATATTATGTACAGACTAACCAGTGTACAATATGTGTAATATTTTGTACAGACTGACCAGTGTACCGTATGTGTAATATTATGTACAGACTGACCAGTGTACCATTTGTGTAATATGTACAGACTAACCAGTGTACCATATGTGTAATATTATGTACAGACTGACCAGTGTACCGTATGTATAATATTATGTACCATATGTGTAATATTATATACAGACTGACCAGTATACCATATGTGTAATATTATGTACAGACTAACCAGTGTACAATATGTGTAATATTATGTACAGACTGACCAGTGTACCGTATGTGTAATATTATGTACAGACTGACCAGTGTACCATTTGTGTAATATGTACAGACTGACCAGTGTACCATATGTGTAATATTATGTGTAATATTATGTACAGACTGACCAGTGTACCATTTGTGTAATATGTACAGACTGACCAGTGTACCATATGTGTAATATTATGTACAGACTGACCAGTTTACCGTATGCGTAATGTTATGTACAGACTGTGTACTGTTTGTGTAATATGTAAAGACTGGCTAGTGTAATATTATATACAGACTGACCAGTATACCATATGTGTAATATTATGTACAGACTAACCAGTGTACAATATGTGTAATATTATGTACAGACTGACCAGTGTACCGTATGTGTAATATTATGTACAGACTGACCAGTGTACCATTTGTGTAATATGTACAGACTGACCAGTGTACCATTTGTGTAATATGTACAGACTGACCAGTGTACCATATGTGTAATATTATGTACAGACTGACCAGTGTACCATATGTGTAATATTATGTACAGACTGACCAGTGTACCGTATGTATAATATTATGTACCATATGTGTAATATTATATACAGACTGACCAGTATACCATATGTATAATATTATATACAGACTGACCAGTGTACTGTATGTATAATATTATATATAGACTGACCAGTGTACCGTATGTGTAATATTATGTAAAGACTGACCAGTGTACCGTATGTATAATATTATGTACAGACTGACCAGTGTACTGTATGTATAATATTATGTACAGACTGACCAATGTACAGTTTATGTAATATGTGCAGACTGACCAGTGTACCGTATGTGTAATATTATGTACAGACTTAACAGTGTACCGTTTGTGTAATATGTACAGACTGACCAGTGTACCGTATGTATAATATTATGTACAGACTGACCAGTATACCATTTGTGTAATATGTACAGACTGACCAGTGTACCCTATGTGTAATATTATGTACAGACTAAACAGTGTACCGTTTGTGTAATATGTACAGACTGACCAGTGTACCGTATGTATAATATTATGTACAGACTGATCAGTGTACCATTTGTGTAATATGTACAGACTGACCTGTGTACCGTATGTGTAATATTATATACAGACTGACCAGTGTACCATTTGTGTAATATGTACAGACCGACCAGTGTACCGTATGTGTAATATTATGTACAGACTGACCAGTGTACCATATGTGTAATATTATATACAGACTGACCAATGTACCGTATGTATAATATTATGTACAGACTGACCAGTGTACCATTTGTGTAATATGTACAGACTGACCTGTGTACCGTATGTGTAATATTATGTATAGACTATCTAGTATACCGTATGTGTAATATTATATACTGACTGACCAATGTACCGTATGTATAATATTACATACAGACTGACCAGTGTACCGTATGTGTAATATGTACAGACTGACCAGTGTACCGTATGTGTAATATTATATACAGACTGACCAATGTACCGTATGTATAATATTACATACAGACTGACCAGTGTACCGTATGTGTAATATGTACAGACTGACCAGTGTACCGTATGTGTAATATTATATACAGACTGACCAATGTACCGTATGTGTAATATGTACAGACTGACCAGTGTACCATATGTGTAATATGTACAGACTGACCAGTGTACCGTATGTGTAATATTACATACAGACTGACCAGTGTACCGTATGTGTAATATGTACAGACTGACCAGTGTACCGTATGTGTAATATGTACAGACTGACCAGTGTACCGTATGTGTAATATTACATACAGACTGACCAGTGTACCGTATGAGGGATAAGCACAACGCTACATAAAGCAGGATTTACTTGAAACACAAAGCCCATTCAATACTGTGCTTATAAAACTGCATGGTAGTGATACACTATAGCGGTTGATTGAACAGTGAAATATTTTTTTCTCCTTCGTGTATAAGCTTTTTTGCACATGTTCCTGTTTTACACTTTTTTTTTATTTTATTTTTTATAAATATTGCTTTAAATAAAACAGTCTGGAATATTTTTTTAAATCTGCATATGTTTTACTGGCTGTAATGTGGAAATATCCGGGAGTGGCAGCATATGAATCTTTATTCATACAATGCGTCTAATATACAGAGCAGGTTGCGCTCTGACACATGTGAGTACAGATTTTGCACTTTCGTTGTCTTCTTTTATATAGTGTGTGACTATATTACACTAGTGTGTGCTTCTTTCTCTCTTTTGGGGAGCTGCAATATACAGAAGACATCTGGATTTGGGACTTTATTATATATATCCTTTATTATCACATTTGTGTACAGTACATGTGTAATATTATATACAGATTGGCCAGGGGGTAGGTGTCATATCACATTGACCAAGTTTCCATTGAGGTGGTAAAGTTTGGAAACTGGTGGTAACATATAAATTCTCCTTAGACTTTAATGGAGATAAATGTTTTTGACACCAGTTTCCAAACGTTACCACCTCAATAAAAACAAGTACATTGTGTGTGAGATCATGAGGGAGAACAGTTTAGTTGTGAGGTCTCATTGTTTTACTCTTTACCAGTTAGGGAATTAGTAATACATATAAGGAATTAGCAGCACTTTCCCTGTGGTCTGGCAGAGAAATATTTGTACCGTCTTTCTAAACATCTGTTTATGCCTGATCCCTGTGAATATACTTGAAAAAGCTGTATATTTTTTAATTACTTAAGTTTCCCCTCATGGTTTATATTATGTAAAGAATAGAAAAGATAAGAGTTAACCTAAAAACACACACACACACACACACATATATATATCAGTATATATATATATCAGGCACAAAGGAGGGCACTAACGGGTCTTTACATCATCAAGAGTTTATCTTTATTTTATAAATCACATTAAAAATAAATTGACTTTTCGGCTATTATTGTAAGCCTTTTTCAAGACAGTCTATGAATGGAAAAAATACAAATTAATCCCAGTCTATGAATGGAAAAAATACAAATTAATGACATATGCACAAGTTGTTTATCAAGTTGTTTATCAAAGAGCATGTAGACAAATAAGCTTATTTTACAAATGAATACCCAATCAATATTCCATAATATATACAAAAAGTGAATTTAAAAATTATACAACTTTACATTTCCTTGCGTGAGACAATACTGAGATATCTAAATAGTCACGTTAGAAATTATTCTATTTACCTAAGAATGGATAATTACTTGATGTTTCTACTCTTAAATTCATTTTGGCAAAGCAGGCTTGTGATGGTTATATAAATAACATACAAAGGCCTAGATTACGAGTTTTGCGTTAACAGGGGTGCGGTGCTAACAAGCAGTTTATGCTCACCGCTCACTTACAGACAGCGCTGGTATTACGGGTTTTTTCGAACCCGGCGTTAACCGCAAAAAAGTGAGCGTAGAGCAAAATTTAGCTCCACATCTCACCTCAATACCAGCGCTGCTTACGTTAGCGGTGAGCTGGTAAAACGTACTCGTGCACGATTTCCCCATAGGAATCAACGGGTAGAGCCGGCTGAAAAAAAAACTAACACCTGCAAAAAAAGCAGCGTAAAACTCCTAACACAGCCCCATTGATTCCTATGGGGAAAATACATTTATGTCTACACCTAACACCCTAACATGAACCCCAAGTCTAAACACCCCTAATCTTACACTTATTAACTCCTAATCTGCCGCCCCCGACATCGCCGACACCTACATTACATTATTAACCCCTAATCTGCCGCTCCGGACACCGCCGCCACTTACATTATTCTTATGAACCCCTAATCTGTTGCCCCCAACATCGCCGACACCTACATTATATTTATTAACCCCTGATCTGCCGGCCCCAATGTCGCCGCACTCTAACTACATTTATTAACCCCTAATCTGCCGCCCTCAACGTCGCCACCACTATAATAAACATATTAACCCCTAAACCTAAGTCTAACCCTAACCCTAACACCCCCTAACTTAAATATAATTTAAATAAATCTAAATAAAATTACTATAATTAACTAAATAATTCCTATTTAAAACTAAATACATATTTATAAAATAAACCCTAAGCTAGCTACAATATAACTAATTGTTACATTGTAGCTAACTTAGGGTTTATTTTTATTTTACAGGCAACTTTGTATTAATTTTAACTAGGTAGAATAGTTATTAAATAGTTATTAACTATTTAATAACTACCTAGTTAAAATAAATACAAATTTACCTGTAAAATAAAACCTAACCTAAATTACAATTACACCTAACACCACACTACAATTAAATTCATTACCTAAATTAAATACAATTAATTACAATTAAATAAAATTATCTAAAGTACAAAAAAACAAACACTAAATTACAGAACATAATAAACAAATTACAAGATTTTTAAACTAATTACACCTAATCTAATCCCCTAACAAAATAAAAAAGCCCCCCCAAAATAAAAAAAAAGCCCTACCCTACACTAAATTACAAATAGCCTTTGAAAGGGCCTTTTGCGGGGCATTGCCCCAAAGTAATCAGCTCTTTTACCTGGAAAAAAAAATTATAATTCCCCCCACCAACATTAAAACCCACCACCCACGCAACCAACCCTACTCTAAAACTCACGCAATCCCCCCTTAAAAAACCTAACACTAACCCCCTGAAGATCCCCTTACCGGGAGACGTCTTCACCCAACCGGGCAGAAGTCCTCAACGAAGCCGGGAGAAGTCTTTATCCAAGCCGGGCAAAGTGGTCCTCCAGACGGGCAGAAGTCTTCATACAGATGGCATCTACTATCTTCATTCATCCGGCGCGGAGCGGGTCCATCTTCAAGACATCTGACGCGGAGCATCCTCTTTTTCCGACGGCTAAACACAGAATGAAGGTTCCTTTAAATGACGTCATCCAAGATGGCATCCCTTCAATTCCGATTGGCTGATAGAATTCTATCAGCCAATTGGAATTAAGGTAGAAAAAATCCTATTGGCTGATGCAATCAGCCAATAGGATTGAACTGGCATTCTATTGGCTGATTGGAACAGCCAATAGAATGCCAGATCAATCCTATTGGCTTATTGGATCAGCCAGTAGGATTGAGCTTCAATCCTATTGGCTGATTGCATCAGCCAATAGGATTTTTTTTTCTACTTCTTCTATCAGCCAATCGAAATTGAAGGGATGCCATCTTGGATGACGTCATTTAAAGGAACCTTCACTTTGTGTTTAGTCGTTGGATGAAGAGGATGCTCTGCGTCGGATGTCTTGAAGATGGACCCACTCCACGCCGGATGGATGAAGATAGAAGATGCCGTCTGGATGAAGACTTCTGCCCGTCTGGAGGACCACTTCGCCCGGCTTGGATGAAGACTTCTCCCGGCTTCGTTGAGGACTTCGGCCCGGTTGGGTGAAGACGTCTCCCGGTAAGGTGATCTTATATTGTAGCTAGTTTAGGGTTTATTTTATAGGTAAGTATTTAGTTTTAAATAGGAATTATTTAGTTAATTGTAGTAATTTTATTTAGATTTATTTAAATTATATTTAAGTTACGTGGGGTTAGGGTTAGGGTTAGACTTAGGTTTAGAGGTTAATAACTTTATTTTAGTGGCAGCAAAGTTGGGGGCGGCAGATTAGGGGTTAATAAATGTAGGTAGGTGGCGGCGATGTTAGGGCCGGCAGATTAGGGGTTAATAATATTTAACTAGTGTTTGCGATGTGGGAGTGCGGCGGTTTAGGGGTTAATATATTTATTATAGTGACGACGATGTCCAGTTTGGCAGATTAGGGGTTAAAATATTTATTTTAGTGTTTGCTATGCGGGAGGGCCTTGGTTTAGGGGTTAATAGGTAGTTTATGGGTGTTAGTGTACTTTTTAGCACTTTAGTTAAGAGTTTTATGCTACGGCGTTGTAGTGTAAAACTCATAACTACTGACTTTTAAATGCGGTACCAGTCTTGACAGGTGAGGGTCTTTCGCTCACTTTTTGTCAGACTCGTAATACCGGCCCTATGCAAGTCCCATTGAAAATATAGGATACGCAATTGACGTAAGTGGATTTGCGGTATTTCCGAGTCTGGCCAAAAAAGTGAGCGGTACACCTGTACCTGCAAGACTCGTAATACCAGCGGGCATTAAAAAGCAGCATTGGGACTGGCCAACGCAGCTTTTTAAGCCTAACGCAAGACTCGTAATCTAGCCAAAAGTGTCTGAATTTAAAGTGTGAGCAATTGACCCAAACAATGTATCACAGTTAAATCTCACAAGCTATTAAAGGTCACAGGCTCATGATGATAACTATGGATTTATAAATGCAGTATCACATCAAATATAGTAACAGCATGTATTTTGTGCTCATCAATACAATCCTACATACCTCAAAGTATTTCAAATGCATTGTGTCACGCTGCCATTCCCAGCTAATGTCTCTAACTAGACTTCCCTACTAAAGTACCCGCTAAGAGATGTACGTAACAGACGTGTAACACGTGACTTAGAAACTTAAGGGAGTGTGTCTGGATGATGAAAATGGCTTGTACACATATGGTAACTGTGAGCGCTAAGTATGAGAAAAACTACAATAATCACAATAAGCCCAGATACTAAGTATGTAGGATTATATTGATGACTGCAAAATACAGGCTGTTAATATATTTGATGTGATATTGCATTTCTAAATCCGTAGTTATCATCATGAGCCTGTGAACTTTAATAGCTTGTGAGATTTAACTTTGATACAAAGGCTCATAGGCTGAAGGCTCGCATGGAAGCAGGGACATTCAGGGCCATTCAGCCCTTAATAAATCGTCCCCATTGTTTGGGTTTATTACTCACACATGATATTCAGATACTTTGGGGCATATTTAACAATGTGCGAGCGGACATGATACGAAGTAGCGTATCATATCCGCTGCACATCACTGTCCACTGCTGTTGGCATTTATCATTGCACCAGCAAAATCTCAGTGCACAAAGGGCAAGGCAGAAAACCACTTTTGAATGCATGTTATCTCTGATCCCTCAGGCGTCACTGTCTCAAAAACCGTCATGAGTCTGTAATGGATATCCTGACATGGGCTTGTGAATGCTTTGGTAAACCTTTGTCAGTTAACACCATTCGCTGCTGCATCCACAGATGCAAGTTAAGGCTTTACTATCATTCCTACTGGCTGATTTTCAAATCCAAATTCAAATCAGCCAATAGAATGAAATGATCAGATGAAAAGATATGGATGAAGATAGAAGAGGAGCACCGCTTGGAGTATTAGCTGCAGGAGATGGATTAAAGTTAGGAGAGTTCCATTTTTGGGTTGTTTTCTTTTTGTTAAAATAGGACTTTTTTTCTCAAAAGAGCTGTAATCATTTTAGGGCAGTGCCCTACCAAATGCTCTTCTCAGGGCTGCTTTTTTTAGAATAGGGTTATTTTTTAATTTTTTTTAATTATTTTTGTTAGGTTAGGGGTGTTGTGAGGTTAGCTGTTAGGAGGTACTTAGTGCTGAGAGGTGTGGTGGCTAGGGGTTAATTGTTTAGGAGTTACTTTGCAACAGGGGGGCTGGCGGGTTGTGGGTTAGTGGTACTTTGAGATGGGGTTGTGGCGATCTAGGGGTTTATAGTGTTGTGAGGTAATTTTTTATGTGGGGTTGTGGTGGTTTAGGGGTTAATAGTGTAGCGGTGTAGTTTGCAATGGAGGGTGTGTCGGTTTAGGGTTTATTAGTATAGTTTAGTGCAACTTTTTCCTTCGGGCAAACTCTTTACATGAACTTTCGAGTCATTTAACATTTTTGAGTGTAAAATGCGATTGCGTTCGAGAGATTACATTTATTTTAAACTTGTAATATGAGTGCACATAGAAAATATATATCTTGCAATCTTGTTTGCGCTACGCGGGCTAACGATAGCGCGCAACTTGTAATCTACACCACAGTGGGTTGATCTTGTAGGGAGAAAATACCCCATTTTATTTGTCTAATTATTTACAGAAAGGCCTCTATATCTTCTTTATAACTGTTTTTTCACAGGCCAATACTTAGAGAGAACAATGGAAAATGAACATTTTAATACCTCTCTGTCACAGCCCCATTTTATCTAAACATATTTTTTTACTTTTTTTTTTTTGCAACGAGAATTTAAGATTAGAAATATAGGTGGGGATACAATAGGCAAAATCAGCTATTTCAAATGTGAAAATAAAGATGGAGTTATTTGTATACAATTTAATACACTCCAGTAGGTAAAATGGATAGTTGGGAACATATTAAAATGGAGAACATATTAGAGTACACCATCCTTTTAAATAAACATTAAATTTTTTTTAATGCTGTTACTTTCATTTTGTTTGCACAATTTATAAGGTTTTGCCAGTTATGAGCTGTTATTAATTTCCTTTTAATTGAGAAAAATAGGCTAATTGACTTTAAGCAATGAAACAATTAATGTCTTCAATATAGTTGTAGAATTATGAAACACATTTTCTATATACAGTAGAAAACCCTTTATCCAAACTGCATGTGACCGGAAAAGGTTTAGATTTCTGAATAGTTTGGATTTAGAATATCTGCATCTGTAAAATGTGACACTTTGGAGAGGGGATGGAACCAAGTGTAAACAACAATATTTTATGTTATTATACAGCTTATACATGTAACCTAAAAGTAGTTTTATATCATTTGTAATACTTTTGTATACATAATACCATCAGAAAGATATTACAGTAGTGTAATCAGACTGTTATTTGCAATTAAGTACACACAAAAAATAAACCCCAAAGTTTCAGGCAGAGAAGTTCGGGACTTACTTGTGGCGAAAATGTAGTTTTATTTAAAAAAAAAATATGAATTAAATTTTTGGGGGGATTTTGGAATAATTCTAGATCTTGGAATTCTGGATTTGGGGATTTGTACCTGTATAACACATATATGAGCTACTAAAAGTTTCAGTGTTCCACCTGTTTTGAAGGGACAGTTTACTCAACAATTTTCTCCCCTTTAATTTGTTCCTAATGATACACTTTACCTGCTGTAGTGTATTAAATTGTTTACAAGTATTTCCTTTACCCTTATATTAGAATTTGAAATAGTTTATTTAGCCTGTAGTATTCCCACATATTCTGAAAGTTTTTGGCCTTAGGTCCAAGCTATAGATAAACTGTGTAAACACAGCCAGCAGAAGAAATTACACTCACAGAGATAAGGTAATAAAATGTTAATTTTACATTGTTCTCTCCAAGTATTGGTCTTTGGTTTATGGACAGATATAAGATAAAGAAGCATGTATATGTACACAATGTGATAAAGTAATGAGATCTGATTTTACCTACAAGCTCAACCCATTTTATTAGATTGTGGATTCAAAACACAAAATCAGCTATTTTATATACACAAATAAACCTTAAAAAGCAAATTCTTATACTTTTTATACTCTGCAGTTGATAAAAAAGTAATTGGAAACACATTAAGGGAAAAACTATTTTACAGTATACTGTCCCTTAAGTCTGATTTTTTTACACACCACTGTTATTGTTCTTTTTAGAAATAATACCCAACTTGGGGGTTAGGATATATTTTGCCAGGCTTAACTGCGATAGATGTTTCTATTGATAATGATCCTTAATATCAGTTAATGAATGAGAAAAGACCTATTCTAATATTCATCAATCCCTTTTATTATTATTATTATTATTATTATTATTATTATCATTTATTTGTATAGCGCCACCAAATTCCGTAGCGCTGGGTACAATGATAGGGGTATACAATGACAAGAATTTGTGATAAAATACAAAACATAACAAAATTAAACAAATCTAGTACAGGCTGAAGAGGGATTGCTCCGGAGAGCTTACAGTCTACAGGTTTATGGTGCAGAGACATAAGGTTGGGGTAGCTTGTCACATCGGTTGTAGTTGCAGAAGTGAGTCAGGCAGTTCATGTATTAGTTTGGTTAGAATGAGAGATGGAGGAGAGATGGTAAACCTCTCTGAATAGGTGGGTTTTCAAGGAGCGTCTGAAGCTATACAAGGTTGGAGATAGTCTTATAGAGTGGGGTAGAGAGTTCCAGAGGACAGGAGCAGCGCGTGCGAAGTCTTGGAGGCGGGAGTGGGACGTAGAGATAACAGGAGGGGAGAGACGTAAGTCAGAGGTTGATCGAAGAGGACGGAATGGGGAATATTTCACGATTAGAGAGGAAATATAGTTGGGAGTTAGACTGTTGAGTGCTTTGTAAGTTAGGGTTAATACTTTAAATTGTATTCTGGAGTGTATGGGGAGCCAGTGTAGAGACTGGCAGAGCGGAGCAGCTGATGTAGATCGGCGACTTAGGTGGATGAGTCTAGCAGAAGCATTTATAATAGATTGGAGGGAGGAGAGGCGGTATTTTGGAAGGCCCTTTTCTTATGCAATCTTCACATCTGTGGAGATAAACAAGTGTATTCATACACAATACAGTAGTGGGTAAATATCAGTGTCCCTGCTGAAGAAGGCCATTCATCATCCAAGGCCACACTGTAGTACAAAGACAGGGCAAAAGCCTCTTGTATTGTGTTGCACAATGACCATCTGTCCATGTGTATTAAATTACATTCACCGCAACAACTGACACTTGGGATACTGGATGTATAGTGTGGAGGGAACTTTAAGGAATTGTGGTCTTTATCTTGTGTGTAAATGACTCTTTTAGATACAAATGCCTTCAGGGTAGGGTGCAGCATTTGAAGAATGATATACAGTTCATTGTTGATTTGTTTGTTTCATATACAGCTTTGGCAACCTTGTTTTGTGATGCTGTTTAAAGTAAACAATGACTTTAGTCATTACAATTGTTTGTACGGTTGTATTAAGCATTACTACAGGCTGAAATTATGTATATTTTACTTAGAGACTGACATTTAGAATTAAAAGGAAGTAAAGGAGCAAACAGTAAATATACTACTGTAATTTATTCATATGACTATGTTATTTTGTTTACTCATTTAATTGATATCCTTGATTTGACTTCCTGAGTTAAGCTCGCAGTGATACCAGAAAACTTCCAATTTTGCAAATACAGTACTTGATTTGTTTAGATACCACATGTACTGGAAATCTTATGTCAAATACACTTCAGTCTTTTATTTAACATTACTTTTTTCCCCTCCCATAAAAAATAATATATATGTGTGTGTGTGTGTGTGTATATATATATATATATATATATATATATATATATAAATGAAGTTAACAGGTCCCTTGGGACCGAAAAAGGTTTGGATTTTGAAATGGTTTGGATTTTGGAATATTTGCATCTGTAAAATGGGACAGTTTGGAGAGCGGATGGAACAAGTATAAACAACATCTTATGTAATTTAGGCAATATTTACATGTCCTATTAGAGCTTATACATGCAACCGAAACTTAGTTTTATATATTTTTAATCATTTTGTATACGCAGTGTCGGATCAGGTCCGCCAGAACTTGATAAATATGCCCCATAGTATCATCAGAAAGATAGTACAGTAGTGTAATGAGAAAGGTAATTTCTGTCTATATTTTTTTTAACAAAATATTAATTAAAAAGTTTGGATTTTGGAATTCCAGATTTGGGGCTTTGTACCTGTATGCATATATAAAGTCTACACATCTGGAATGGCACACTTTCTGTCGAGTTCTTCATTTAAATATTATTCAAGTAAAACAGCTAATTTTTAGATAATTATTGGAATCATTTATTTGATTACATAGTTCCAAAGTTTTTGCCCCAACTTGGGCCTTTCTCTAGTTGGGGCCGAAATGTTGTAAATCTGTAATCATATAAATGATTCCTATTTTCAAATAAAAATTAGATATTAGATACAAATATATATATAAACTGTATATACCGGGCAATTATCCACTAAACAAGAGGAAGCAACAAATCTGAGAACTACGTTTCGTCCTCTTTGGACATTATCAGAGGTTCACTTGCATTACTCTAGAGCATGTGAGGAAGGAGTCCATGTCTTGTTTCCCCATCTTACTTTTAAGTTGACCCTAGAGTAATTTGCATTTAAATAAAAAATAGAGAGACACACTCTACTGAGAATAAACAACAGCTGGAATCATCCTTTGTTTTTGAAAGACGTCACTGATGCATAACAGTTGTAATACTTAAAATGTTAGGTTTTAATAAATATAAAATAAAGTTTTCATATTTTATTTCCTTTATGTAACTGATTGTTATTATTATGCTTCAAGTATAATGGTGCTATCTGTCCTTTAGAATAAGCAGAGTAGATAGACAAACAAACAAACCTTATCTATGGCTTACAGTTGCCATAGCAACACTGACCATCCAACTGTGTTTTGAATAACTATAACTCTGAATTGTCCAATTCTGCAGGTATTTTTAATATCACTACACTTAAGTGAGATCGTTCATTTAACACAGCAATGTGCAACATTATATATTTAGGATGCAAAGACCCATAAGTTAACCCTTTGAGTGCTAAGCACTTTCCCACCCGGGTGCTAAGCTGATTTGAGATTTTTTTTAAATATATATTTCAGATCCCCAAGACTTATACCGTTGGAATGGTTAGGCGATTACCTTTCTAAGGTGGGTCTTGGGGGTCTGTAGCTGCTTAGATGCCTGAGATACAGGCATCTAAGAAACATGTCCCCTTTCCCTATGCTTGTCATTGTGATTTTTAAATAAAGTTGTGCTGTGACGTAATCACGCCATTGCGTGTGACGTCACCGCGCAAAACGTGAAGCCCTGGCGATGCCTGTCACTATACAGGCCCTATCGCCAGGGTAGGAGTGTGTGGGAGCCCCCAGATCTCCCTCAAGGTGGCAGAGTGCTAGCAACGGCTCTGAGCCTTCGTTAGCACCTAACTGAGACAATTTGCAACGGCTCAGAGACGTCGTTAGCACTCAAGGGGTTAAGGACATAAAACCCACATTTTTTCTTTCATGATTCAGATAGAGAATACAATTTTAAACAACTTACCAATTTACTTCTATTATTTAATTTGCTTCCTTCTCTTGTTATCCTTTGCTGAAAGGTTTATCTAGGTTACAGTAACATAAGAGAAATGAGACTTGTTAATTTTAGTTGCAGCAGCCCAGCATATAAGGCCCATAAGATACTTGGTTGTATGGGAAGAGGTATTAGCTGCAGAAAATATGAGGATATTTAATTTTATTTTTGCTACTTTAGAGATCATTAATTAGGTCTCATTTTGAAATTGTATACAGTTCTAGAAAATGTATCACTAAACACGTTAAAGGGACACTGAACCCAATTTTTTTCTTTTGTGGTTCAGATAGAGTATGCAATTTTAAGCAACTTTCTAATTTACTCCTATTATCAATGTTTCTTCATTCTCTTGCTATCTTTATTTGAAAAAGAAGGCATCTAAGCTTTTTGTTTGGTTCAGTACTCTGGACAGCACTTTTTTTATTGGTAGATTAATTTATTCACCAATCAGCAAGGACAACCCAGGTTGTTCACCAAAAATGGGCCGGCATCTAAACTTACATTCTTGCATTTCAAATAAAGATACCAAGAGAATGAATAAAATTTGATAATAGGAGTAAATTAGAAAGTTGCTTAAAATTGCATGCTCTTTTTTTTTTTTATATCCTTTATTTATATGTCCAACAACAGACACAAACGCATACATTTTCACCTTTGTGCACCACGCAGGGTCAGGTGTAGATAAACAAGAAACAGTAACATAAGGTTTATAAGGATCTCTTCTTATGTACATCATTTTATGGGGCAAGAAAAAAAAAAATAACAAGATCTCTCATATAATCCGTTTGTACATGTTGTTGGGATTTTCACATGTAATAACCAGTTAACCCATTCACACTGCCTTTCAAACATGGAAGAAGAGGGAAAAAAAAAAAAAAAAAAAAAAAGAAAAAAAAAAGGGTAAAAGTAAAAGTAAAAAGGGGGCTCACCTACATTATTCTCACGGAGCCTGATTCTTTCGTTGTTTCTTTTAGTCACTTCCCCCCTCGTATTTTAACTGCTTTGACTTTCTTATCTGAATACCTTACCTCTCATCCTCTCTTAACACTAATTATCTTTGTCCCTCCTTAAACTACTCTATAACCAGTTATCCATGCATGTGGGAAATGCTCGAGAGCTACTAAATCCATAAAGGAGTTAGAGGAGAGAAATGGTGCCAGAATGGCTTTTTGTATGACTACAGGATAAGATTGGATAATTGGTAGCCAACCGACTAAGAAGGATTTTGTTCTTCCTTCAGAGGCACTTTTTAAATGAAATGATTCAAAAATGATTTGATTTTGGATCTGTTGCAATATCTGGGATAATCCCGGAACTGCGTTAGATTGCCAATGTTTAACAATCTGCTGTCTAACAGCTAGAATAATAGTATTTAAAATGTTTGCTTGAAAGCCCTTATTACTAGGGACTTCTAACCATATTATCTCCTTGGGTGAGAGAATGACAGTTGTCTTATATAATACATTAAACCAGTATTCTAACTTCCGCCATAATTGAATAATCTTTGGACAGTACCAAAACATGTGTAAGGTGTCCGCCTTAGGTTTCTTGCAGTGGGGACAAAACCCTTCATTAGTCGGATATAATTTCGCCATTCTTGCAGGGGATAAATAATAATTATTAATAAGCTTTAAATGGGATTCTCTCCAACTCCGTGGAATTTCACATTTCTTTAAGTTAATCATACTTTGTTTAATTTTCCCAGAGTCTAGTGCCGGGAAAAAGGGGGTCCACCTTGATATTAACTTATCTTGAAGGATTAATGTTTGTTTGGAGAGCATAATATCATACATAAGAGATATGGAGGAATTACCGATCAAAAATTTTTGAAAACATACATTGAGATCCGACCATGCACCAAATCCACTCCTGTCCCATTTTCGAGTATAAATAAGATGACGCAGCTGAAGATATGCAAAAAAATTAGATCTAACTAGATGAAAATGTTGGGAGAGCATTTCAAAAGAAATTATTTGCCCTTCTTGTGAAAGCATCTGACAAACATATTTAAGGTCTTTCCCGGCCCACTCTCTAAATACTGCCTGCTTAATACCCGGTGAAAATAGTGGATTTCCCATAATCGGCATGAATGTTGAAAATGTAAAATCCACTTTGAGTAATGTACAGCACTTCTGCCAGGCCGCGACTACGTTTCTAATAGACATGAGTGCAGTTATATTATTTGGTAAAGATTGTAGGGGACAATGCAAGATTGCTTTTAAAGAAAGAGGGGAGACCATGTGATTCTCAATCTCTAAGGATGAGATCAGCTCCTTTTCTAAAATCCAATCCACAGCTGTTTTACTTAGACAGACCCAATTGTATAGCTTAAGATTGGGGAGAGCCAGACCAGCTGCTTCAAATTTCTGCATGAATCTCTCCAAAGATATACGCGGTTTCCTGCCGCACCAAATAAATTTGGAGAAGCAGGAATACAATTTACGTAAATCCTTACTAAGGATGAACAAGGGGAGATTCTGAAGAGGGTAAAGTAATCGCGGGAAAATAATTGTCTTGATTAAATTGATGCGGGCTGTAATAGAAAGTTGAAATGCCTTCCACAGATCCAGATCAGCTTTAACCTTCTGAAACAGTGGTAAAAGATTCAGACGATACCAATTCCTCGGATTTTTATGTAATGTTATGCCTAGATATGTAATTGCTTCGACCTCTTTAAATGGGTGTTCTTTCAGACTATTTCTTAATTTAATAATCCACATAAGTTCGCTTTTGTTGAAATTGATTTTATATCCCGCAAAAGAGCTGAACTCTTCTAGACATTGCAAAGCGGTCGGTATTGAGAAAGATGACTTCTTTAAAAATAATACTAGATCATCAGCGTATAAAAGGGTCCTGAGAGAATAGGAACCCATATTGATTCCTTCTAACATACTTCGTAACCGAATAGCTAAAGGTTCTAGGGCCAGGTTAAACAAAAGGGGCGATAACGGGCACCCCTGTCTCGTTCCCCTTCCCAGGATGATCTTTTGCGAGAGAACACCATTTACAATAAGGTACGAAATTGGATCTCTATATATTTTCCGGATAAATTGGAAGAATTGATTCTTGAAGCCAAATTCCTCTAAAACTTTGAAAAGGTGGTCCCAAGCAATAGCGTTGAACGCCTTTTCGGCATCTAACGAGAGAATAGCAAAATCCTCAATAAAGTTATTTTTTTCCCTTTCTTTTAGGTAATTGAAATAGTCAAGGCAAGTCACTATCCTGCGAATATTTTTCATAGAAGTCCTAGATTTCATAAAGCCCACTTGATCTGTGTGAATGATATTACCCAGAAATGAAGAGAGTCTATCTGCTAGGATCGCCATCAGTATTTTATAATCTGTGTTCAATACAGATATAGGCCTGTAAGAGGCCGGATCCTCCGGTTTTTTACCTTTCTTAAGAATTAGCGTGATGTTTGCAGCAGAGAAGTAAGGAGAGATGGAATTATCTGAGCCGTAGTAACTATTAAATAGCTTTTCCAGGGTAGGAATAATTTCCGGTGCAAGTAATCTATAGAATTCTGCTGGGAGACAATCTGGGCCGGGAGCCTTATTCAACCGCATCTTGTCTATCATTACCCCAATTTCCTCTGCTCTAATTGGAGCATTAAGAGATGATAAATCATCTTCTTGTATTTGCGGGAGCTTTATATTAGACCAAAATCTGCCTTGCTTATAAGTGTTGCTAGCCTGCCTAGAGTATAACTTTTGGTAGAATGAAAACAGCACTCTACTAATCTCCCTGGAGTCTGTATAAGAGTTATCGTTTTCTTTGATAACCGGGATATCATTCTTCCTGTTTCTATTTTTAACTAATTTTGCCAAATGTTTCGTGGAGTCCCCGTAAAGACCTCTAAATTGAACATTAATTTGAATCTCTTCCTTTTGAGCTCTCTGTTCTAAGAATACATCTCTCTCTCTTCTAGCCTCCTGGTACTTTTTCCAATTAATCGAGGAACGATCCTCAGCAAATCTTCGATAAGCTTTTCTAACTCTATTGGATAATTGTATTTCTAGGGCCCGCGATTTCTTTTTGCTACTTATTAAATAACTCTTTATATCGCCTCTTAGGACAGCCTTGGCTGCTTCCCAAAAGGTCTCAATTCTGTTAAAGTAAGAAATATTATATGTACAATAATCCCTCCATCTTTGTCTAAGCCAGTTAGCAAATCTAGGGTTATTCAATAAGTATCGTGGAAAGAAGAGAGATTGGCTTTTATCTGTATGATTAATTACTGGGGGCAGAGTAACATATAATAGTGCATGATCGGATATCAGTATGTCTTCAATTCCAGTGTCTACTTGTACAATTGACAAGGATTCGGATAGTAAAAAGAGATCAATCCTGGAGAAGGTTCTGTGTGCTTTAGATTCACAAGTAAAAGTTAGAGCATCGGGGTTTTTGATTCTCCAGACATCTACCAATTTAAGCTGGGAACAGAAAATTCTAAAGTATTTGGCAGTTTTTTTATGTTCTTTTACGTTTGTATTATTAAATCTGTCTAATTCTGGCACTAGTGTCATGTTAAAATCACCCGCTAAGATGAGATTCTCACCTATAAAGGGGAAAATCTTGCTTTTAATGCTTTCCCAGAAGTCTCTGCTATTCTTATTTGGACCATATACATTACAAAGCACATAAACAACCTGGTTAATCTGAATTTGGAGTATGATATATCTGGCCTGTGGATCTTTATCAATATACAAAGTTTTATAATCTAGGTCTTTATGGAGTAAAATCGCCACTCCACCTTTCCTATTTGTACTTGAAGAAGCTACTACTTCGCCCACCCATTTAATTTTAAGTTTGGCTACTTCTAATTCATTGAGATGGGTTTCTTGAATGTATGCAATATCTGGCCTTTTTTTTGCAAGAGTTTTAATTATGAGTTTTCTCTTCATGGGGGAGGTTATTCCTCCAACATTCCACGATAATATATTTACTCCAGCCATTTAGTGAGGAGACGAGGCTTACAATTAAGGATTTGCTCAATTACACCTCTCCCCCTTTCTTGTCTTCTATCCATAATATAGCGAGAAAGAAAGAGAAAAGAAAAAAAAAAAAAAAAAAAAACCCTGTAATTAAAATAGGAGCACACACATACCACATTCATCCACGTCTGAGCTGGAGACCTAACAATCATTAACATCAAAAACATGAGGAAGAGAACAGGATAAAAATATAATTATAATTTCTCAGACTTCAATTTGCCAACTTTAATTTGACATATTCTTTTATATCTGGGATTTCCTGGAATGTAAGTACTGAGCCCCTGTCCTCCACTATAACTTTAGCCGGGTAGACCATTCGGGCTTTAACTCCATTATTTATCAGCTGTGAACAGTATGGGGCCATTAACTTTCTCTTCGTGGATGTCTCAGTAGAGAAATCCTGAAAGAGGAGGATTTTGTTATTACCTAGCATTATCGGACCATTCTTCCTAAAAAGTTTCATTATTTCGATTTTGTCCTGGAATTTAAGAACTTTAAATATACACATTCTGCTCTTAGCTACCTTATCTGCTAGGGGTCTCTTTGGCCCTACTCTGTGTGCTCTCTCTATAATCAGTGGCAAATATTCTGCTGCCATTCCTAGCGCTTGGGGAAGGCCTAGTGAAGTAAATTTCATCAGGTCTTCATATTCCGCTGTCTCAGGGAGGCCCACAATACGTATGTTATTGCGCCTGGAGCGGTCCTCCATGTCCTCCAGGCGCAATTGCATGTTTTGAATTAAGGTGTCTTGTTTCTGGATGGTCCCTTCTTGTGCATTTACCCGGTCCTCCAAATCCGAAATTCTCTCCTCAGCTTCACCAATTCGGGCAGAAAACTGCCTGAATTCGGCGGAGAGAGTAGATAGTTCGGCGGCCATACCAGAAATTTCTTTTTTAAGCATTTCAAAGTGAGGTGCGAATACGGCAGACAGTTGTACTGTCAGGGCCTGTATATCAAAAGAAGGAATAGATAACTCATTTAATGTAGTGTCAAGGCTGGTGTCACTTGATTTAGATTTTTTATCCTTAGGTTTGGCAGGCATTATACGTGAATTTTTCTTCGCCTGTGTGACGAATTTTTCCATTAATTAAAAGTGCGAAAACAAGAGAAAAAAAAAAAAAGAGAAAAAAGACTGAGTGTAAAAAATGTGGGCAAAATTACTGGGGCCACGTCAGGGCGGGGCCTGGTTAGTGAGGAGAGAGAATATTTATGTGAATAGTTTTTCTTCTTTTTTTTAAAAAAAATATTGTGTCTAACTTATATATATGTGTGTATAGGTGATGGTGTAAATAAATAAAAAACAAGGAAGTGAAGTGGACCCTTTACCTAAGGTAAGAGCGAAAAGGTGAAAATAGGCCTGTCAAATTAAGGAGTTTAATCTGAAATAAAAAAAAAAAAATAAAAAAAAAAAGGCAAAGTTCCCTCTTTTCAGTTTCTTTTCCCCCTTCCTTCCTTCCCCCTTCTCTCTGCTTTCCTTTCCCTCTAGATATCTAATAGTAAATGGCAGGATATAATCAGACAACACAAGAGAATTCTATAGTAATATGATTATCTAATTTACATATACACAACCATGGCTCTTTTGGGAAGTAGTAACTGGTAATTCAGAACTAAGCAATCAACTATGTTTTTACTCCCTGAGTAGAGGGGTACCGGGAAAGCATACTCCAGTTATGTAATTGTTTAGAATTCCGCTAGAGATTAATTAGCAGATCCTGTTGGTACAGAGCAAGCCAGGCTGCTAAATATTATCAATAAGAGCCAAACAGCTAAAACCTTCTGTAATCTGGCTAAACAATCAGGCTAGATGGGATAATGAAGATATATAAAGGTGGCCATTAACAAATGAATATTTCTCTCATAAACATGTTAATCACTGCAGAAAATACAGAAAAAGAAGGAAAACATTTTTTTTTTTTTCCCTTTTTCTTTTTCTTTCAATGCACCCCTAGAATTGGCTTCCTTAAGGGGATTAGATTCAGGATATAATGCTTACTTAATAAACAGAAAAAAAGGCACCCAGTATAGCTAAATATACATATACAATTTACTGCCTCAGGGAGAAAAGCCCCTGGAGTCCTTCATATTACAAGCAGGTAAATTAAAGGAAATATCAGCGGCTCTCCTCTGTTTCTTCCTAACAGGAATATCCTTCTGCTGGACAACTGCAAATGTCACAATCCGGCAAACAAAACACTTAGGGCAAGGTTTTATCTCCAAACGCTTTGTTCAGATATATAGAGTTCAAAGGACCACATACAAATTTTACAGTTCTTAGGAACAGATGTGGTATATTCTCTTTTGCAGGGATAAATCTTGCTATGTCCCTTCTTAGTAGATAAGCAAGTAAGCCAAGCGTCTCACCTGTTAGGCTTTTCAAGCTCACTCCCCCTAAGTAACCACATAAAACACCAAGAGGCGAAAAAGCAGGAACAGCAGGGGAAAATAAGTAAGAAGGCTTATACTTGCAACTGGAACTGATTTCTGCGGGTCCGGCTAACCGGCGATGTAAGGGATCTTTACCACTAAGAGGGCACTTCACCCCCGCCAACGGGCTGCAAAAGGCTGGTTCCCAGCTCGGAAAAGCTGCATCGGTCTGTCCAGGGGCCCTCCGCACGACAGTGACTCCAGCTCACCGGTGATAGCGTTACGCCAGCTTCCTGTCACATGTTCCCGGAAGCTGGCCCTGGTGCGCCTGGTCTCCTCCTCCGTATGGGAAACCTCTCCTGTTGTAGCGGTACCGGAGACACTGGAACTTGATGGCCGCACAGGAGGTAGATGTTACTATCCCTTGGGGGTAATGTTTGCAGGCTCTCTTTAATTGTCAGGTACTCCAACACAGACCTCCACTCCAAAAAGCGGGTAGACTTCCAGCCGACAGCCTGGTAATAAGGCTGGGTGCACCACCACACACAACACCCGTTTGCGAGCCCCGGGTTAGATGGTGAAACGGCTTGGGTAGATTTTCCAGCGGTGCTCAGTCACCGCAAACAGGGAGCATGCTTGTCTAAGCTCCACCCCAAACGGAAGCCTCTAAAATTGCATGCTCTATCTGAATCACGAAAGAAAAAGAATTTGGGTTCAGTGTCCCTTTACTACCGTAGAAACTGTTCAAAGGATGGCTACTAAAATGGTACATGTTCTAAAAAATAAAACTCAAAAGCAAATACTTGATGACCTCAATATGTATAGCTTAGAAAAGAGAGGTAATGTTACAGAAACCTTCTAGTTTATTAAAGGGGCATGACACCCAAAATGTTTCTTTCCTAATTCAAGTAGAGCATACAATTTTAAACAACATTCCAATATACAGTACTGCTTCATTATTTTGAAATCTTTTGTTGAAGAAACAGCAGTGCACTATTGGGAGCTAGCAAAAGACATATGTGAGCCAGTGACAAGAGGAAAATATGTGCAGCCACCAATCAGCAGCTAGCTTACAGATATATAGAAGGCAATAAAACCGACTATACCTTATTTACACACAATTTATTGCCTGATTAATATATATTTCCCTAATTGTTCTCAGCAGAAGTCAGAGCTAATAGAAAACCAGTTCAAACAGGGCAGTACCCAGTACTTTATAGAAACTTAATTTTTACGTGTAAACCATTGCTATTTAAACAACTAATATAATGGTAAAAACACATAGGCATATTGTTCTAAGGCTTTGAATACATCATTAGGTCTAGCATGTATTTACTGTTTTATATCCCTTTAATGCATTCCCAATGATCATTTTACAAAGCTCTTGTAGGATTGCCCTTTCAAATACAGATACAGCCATAGAAGCAAATGTGTGGGGGGAGTTAGAGCTGTACAATTCGGAAAATTGAAAGGGTTAATGGCGAGGCACTGCAGTATAAATTTGCAGGTAAAATAATTAGAGTACATATTATTATATTTTGTCTCTATCCCAACTTGTTTTATGTCCCTTTAAGTAGGAAGAAGCTATTTGTAAACAATGCAATACTCTCTAGCAGGTAAAATAGGTCTGTGTGCACAAAAGGGGAGAACAATATATAATACAAAGTGGAACATGAAACCCCAAATTTTTCTTTCATGATTCAGTTAGAACATACAATTTTAAACAACTTTACAGTTTACTTTTATTATCAAATTTGTTTCATTTTCATTATATCAGTTGTTGAAGGAGCAGGAGCACTACTGGTTTCTAACTGAACACATCGGTGAGCCAATAACATTCGGTATATATACGCACTTATGCAGCCACCAATCAGCAGCTAGAACCTAGATTCTTTGCTGCTCCTGAGCTTTCCTAGATAAACCTTTCAGCAAAGGATAACAATAGAAGAAAGAAAATTAAAAAATAGAAGCAAATTGGAAAAATTTTTAAAATTGTATTCTTTGTCTAAATCATGACTCTCTAATTATGACTTTACTGTCCCTTTAAGGCTGTAGCAGACAAACCAATAGCTTGGGACAAATTCTTAATATTCTTCTTCTTTTACAAATGTGTTTTGTGGCGCAATAGCAGCTGCCGGGTAACAGGAGGGCGTTAATGGATTAATGAATTCCCCGCAAAAAAAAAAAAAAAAAGATATCAAGTCTCACAGCTGATCGTTTCCTTGCAATCACATGTTAAAGGTTAACCCACAACACTTCTATTGCTGGAGGCTGTTTAACTAAATAAAATACTTATCCACACATGTAAATTGTGACGTTTTGTTTGCAGCAGGGAGTGAAGTGGGAAACCTGTCTTGTTAGATTGGGTGTGGGGTGAAGATCGCTCTAGAAGAATTCTGAATCAGAGACACACAAACTAATTACTGCTGTGTATCACACGCAAATTAGAATTCTGTGTCCAGCAATGAATAGCATTTTTATGTCAACTAAAAGTACTACTGGACAAAGGTATATTTTTTAAAAATAAAGCTTGTTCAATTACAGGGTCAGAAAACCCCTAAAAACTAACATGATATTAGTTTCTAAATTACAAATTAATATTAATATATATATATATATATATATATATATATATATATATATATATATATATATATATATATATATACATATATATATATATATATATATATATATATATATATATATATATATATATATATATATACATACATACAGTATATATACATATATATACATATATATATATATATATATATATATATATACACACACCTATATATGTATATATTTTACTTACATGGACAGTAAACTCTTTACATTTCTATCATACAAAATAAATAGCACTATTTAAACATGATGAATATAATTTTCTGTTAACGGGACAATCTAGTCAAAAATAAACTTTCATGATTCAGATAGGGCATGCAATTTTAAACAGCTTTCCAATTTACTTTTAGCATCAATTTTGCTTTCTTCTTTTGGTATTCTTAGTTGAAAGCTAAACCTAGGTAGGCTATGCTAATTTCTAAGACCTTGAAAGTTGCGTCTTATCTCAATGCATTTTGACAGTATTTCACAACTAACGGGTGTTATTTCCTGTGTGCCATATAGATTATATTGTGCTCACGCCCGTGGAGTTACCTAGGAGTCAGCACTGATTGGCTAAAATGCAAGTCTGTCAAAAGAACTGACATTAGGGAGCAGTCTGCGGAGGCTTAGATACAAGGTAATCACAGAGGTAAAAAGTTTATCGATATAACTGTGTTGGTTATGCAAAACTGGGGAATGGGTAATAAAGGGATTAACTATCTTGTTAAACAATAACAATTCTGGTGTAGACTGTCCCTTTAAGTTAAAGCTGTTTATTTTTGTCAGCTATCAGAAAGTCTATGTCTGTGTAGAACTGGTCCTTAAAGGGACATTAAACCCAAAACAATTCTTCATGATTCAGATAGAGAATATAATTTTTAAAAAGTTTCTAATTTACATCTATTATCAAATTTATTTCATTCTCATGTTATTCTTTGTTGAAAAGATACCTAGGTAGCGTGTACATGCCTGAAGCCCTACATGACAGGAAATAGTGCTGCCATCTAGTGCTCCTGCTAATGTATTTCATTGTTGCAAAATTGATGCCATATAATGTTGCAGACACGTGCACACTCTTGAGCTTACATTTCTGCTTTTCAAATAAGGATAACAAGAAAACAAAGAAAATATGATAATATAAGTAAATTAGAAAGTTGTTTAAAATGTTATGTTCTTTTTAAATCATGAAATAAAAAAAATGGGTTTTATGTCCCTTTAAGGACTGATTGCTCATTGGCTGATAAAGAGAATTACCACTGCTTTATTGGTTGATAGTGATCACACCCATGGATAACGCCCATCCCCTGTACACATCTGTCTTTAAAATAAGTAATACAACTACAATTTAAAATGCACTCTTAGATACAATAATAAAACAAAATAATGTTGACTTTCTATTAAAGGGACACTCAAGTCAAAATAAAACTTCATGATTCAGATACAGCATGTTATTTTAAACAACTTTCCAATTTACCTCCATTAACAAAATGTGCACAGTCTTTTAATATTTACACTTTTTGAGTCAGCAGATCCTACTGAGCATGTGCAAGAGTTCACAGCATATATGTATATGCATTTGTGATTGGCTGATGGCTGTCACATGATACAGGGGGAGTGGAAATAGACATAACTTTGCAATTTATTAAAAAAAACTACTACTCATTTGCAGTTCAGACAAAGTGCTATTGCATTGTCTTCTTATCATGCATTTGTTGATTATGCAAATCTACTGTGTTGACTGGTCCTTTAACCCTTTCCTGACAGGGTTAAAGTGTCTACATCGGAACAACTGTTTCGATGTAGACAAACTGAAATCACGCGATCGTGCACACGTCCCTATAACCCTAGGAATGCCCTCCAGACCGCAATCAAATCCAGGAAGTGCAGAAGGCTTCAGGACAGCCGTTGGCTATGACGTTCTATTCCATCATAACGGCTCTAAAGCCTAGTGTAATTATGATGGAATAAAATAGCATAACGGCGTTTAAAGGTTAATGTAATACAACAAAATTAAAAGGTTAAGTTAGAACAAAAATTGAATATTCAGCATATAAAATGTTATAAAATTGTTTGGACAAAGGTGAAACGGAAACATATTTTACAGTAATGTCCCTTTATGCATTTGTTTGCAGTTAAAAGAGAGCAATTTAAATTTCATTAGAGGTTTTTTAATATATGTGTCCTGAATAAATCTGCTTTGCTTTCATATTTGTGAAGATGTGTCACTGTTTACTAATTATCAGCTACTGAGCAATTCCTGGGGGTCAGCTGTGCACAAACTCGCATTGACCATTAGTTGCATTGACCATTAATTTCAATGTTAATTTAAAAGGACATAACTCATATTAAAACTAGTGGGCAATGCAAGTTTGTGCACAGCTAAACGCTAGGAAAAGATTGATTCTGCATGAATATCAGATCTGCTTATCCCTCTTTCTCTCTATACACAAAGGTTAATACTTTCATTATATTTGTTTCAATGAAGAAAAGCAGTTATTTAAATTACAATAATAAACATAGACGATGAATTGAATACTTTGCAGATGATATCAGGTCACTGGAAAACACTAAACAATACAGTGTCACTTTAAATGTACTGTTCATTTTGTTACATTAAATATTTATATTAGCGTTTTTGTGTTGCAATATTCTAAAGATTCTCAGGTAGATTACAAATTTTGCATATGTGTTTAAAAATGCTGAAAAAATTGTAGTTTCAGCGGTAAAACAGCAACGCAGCCATTACGAGTCTTGTCGGTATAACTGTACCGCAAACCTTTTAGTCTGTAACGCAACGTAAGTCCCGCACTCAAAAAAAAGACTTTTTTTCATGGGACTTCCATAGCGCTGCCATTACGAGTTTTGCAGTGAGGCTAAAAAGCTTGCATTACACCTTATAAAACGACAAGTTCTGTACCGCCATCTGAGAGCAGTAGTTATGAGTTTTACGCAACAAAACTGTTACATAAAACTCATAACTAAAGTGTTATAAAGTACACTAACACCCATAAACTACCTATTAACCCCTAAACCGAGGCCCTCCCACATCGCAAACACTATATTAAAGTTATTAACCCCTAAAATGTATTAACCCCTATTCTGCCGCTCCCGGACTTTGCCGCCACTAAATAAAGTTATTAACCCCTAAACCTCTGGCCTCCCACATCACTACCACTAAATAAACCTATTAACCCCTAAAACGCCAGCCCCCCACATCGCCAAAAACTAAATTAAACTATTAACCCCAAAACCTAACCTTCGCCTGGACCTTTGCCTTGGACCTTCACCTGGACCTCCACCTCCGTGCATTGACCGCTCCGCCTCTGCAGGGATGAAGAAGATGCCGGTCCCGCGATGGATGAAGATGGAGCCGCCTGGATGAAGATGGAGCCGCCGGGATGAAGATTGTTCAAGTGGGACTTTCATCAACTGTGAGTACCTAAAGAGGGGTTAGTGTTAGGTTTTTTTAAGTTTTTTTGGGGGTGTTTTTTTTTAGATTAGGGGTTGGGCATTTCTTAAAAGAGCTGAATGCCCTTTTAAGGGCAATGACCTTTTTCAGGGCAATGGGTAGATTTTTTTTTATTTTTTTTTATTTTTTGGGTTTGGGGGTGAGGGTTTGTAATGTTAGGGGGTGTTTGTTTTTATTTTTAGAAAAAGAGCTGATTTCTTTAAGGCAATGCCCTACAAAAGGCCCTTTTAAGGGCTATTGGTAGGTTATTATAGATTAGGGTTCTTTTATTTTGGGGTGGTTTTTTTTAAAAAGTGGTATTAGAATAGGAATAATTTTTATTATTTTGAATAATTTGTTTGTTATTTTGTGTAATGTTTTTTTTTTCTTTTTAGGGTGTTGTTTTTTTTTTAGCATAGCCATTTTTTATTTTTAATGGGCAGCAAAAGAGCTGAATGTCCTTAAGGGCAATGCCCTACAAATGCCCTTTTCAGGGCAAAGGGGTAAATTAGGTTTTACTTTATTTTTATTTTGTGGGTTTAACGGGTGGGGGTTTGTTTACTGTTAGGATTTTTTTGTTTTTCTTTTGTAGAAAAAGAGCTGATTTCTTTAGGGTAATGCCCTACAAAAGTCCCTTTTTAGGGCCCTTGGTAGTTTATTATAGATTATTTTTATTGTTTTGGTTAATTTTGTTTGTTATTTTTTGTAATGGTAGGTTTTTAAAATTTTTGTAATGGTAGGTTTATGTGTAAGGCAGCTTAGGTTTTATTTCACAGGTAAGTTTGTATTTATTTTAACTAGGTAGTTAGTAAATAGTTAATAACTATTTACTAACTAGTCTACCTAGTTAAAATAAATACAAACTTACCTGTGAAATAAAAGTAAAACCTAAGATAGCTACAATATAGCAATTAATTATATTGAAGCTAGCTTAGGTTTTATTTCACAGCTAAGTTTGTATTTATTCTAACTAGGTAGACTAGTTAGTAAATAGTTATTAACTGTTTACTAACTACCTAGTTAAAATAAATACAAACCTATTAACTTAGGGGTTAATAGGTTTATTTAGGTTATGTTGGAGGCCAGAGGTTTAGGGGTTAATAGCTTTATTTAGTGGCGGCGATGTCGGGGAGCGGCGGAATAGGGGTTAATATCTTTATTATAGCGTGGGCGATGTTGATGTGAGGGGGAATAGGGGTTAATAACTTTAGTATAGTGGCGGCGATATCGGGAGCGGCAGATTAGGGGTTAATAGATTTATTTCGGTGGCGGTGATATCGGGAGTGGCAGATTAGGGGTTAATAACATTATGTAGGTGTCGGCGATGTCGGGGGCAGCAGATTAGGGGTGTTTAGACATGGTGTTTATGTTTTGGTGTTAGGTTTAAACGTAACATTTTTTTTCCCCTAAGACATCAATGGGGCTGCGTTACTGAGCTTTTTATTCCGCAATAGCAGGTGTTAGGTTTTTTTTCTGACACTCTCTCCCCATTGATGTCTATGGGGAAAGCGTGCACGAGCACGTTAAAGCAGCGCTTGTATTTTGTGCTGTATGGAGCTCAACGCAACCATATCGCACGCACAAACTCAACTTTTTAAAAACTTGTAATGGCAGCGCTATGGAGGGTGAAATAACACAACTTTTGTTGTTCTTTAAATACCCTCTATAGCGCACCACTTGTAATCTAGGTGTCTGTGATTACGAAAATAAAAAAATAAATAAAAGATTTCTGGACTTTAAACATTCTAAATCTTGTATCTGTTGAAATCCCAATTAGAAAATTGAATTCCCCAAAGACATTTAATAATTTATTAATGAAAATAAAACATCATTGTTTTATACATTGATTATTTATTTTGCTTGCTTTGACTGTGCTTGTTGTATGCACCAGATTGTGTACATTAACCCTTTCGTGACAGGGTTAAAGTGTCTACATCGGAACACCTGTTCCGATGTAGACAAATTGAAACTACGCGATCGTGCATACGATCGCGAGATTTCAATTATTGGATCGCATCTGGGGGGCGTCCCTACAACCCTAGGAACGCCCTCCAGACCGCGATCAAGTCCTTGAAGCGCAGAAGGCTTCAGGACAGCCGTTTGATATGACGTTCTATTCCGTCATAACGGCTTTAAAGCCCAGTGTAAATATGACGGAATAGAACGGCATAACGGCGTTAAAAGGTTAAACACATTAACATTGTAATATAAAATGTATAATTATTTGCAGTAAACAGCTTTTCAGTATTCTGAAATCACAATTTTAAACTTTCAGACTTATAGACAAATTGAATGTAAGTGTTAGAAAGTTCATGAATGATTTAAACAAAATATTTGTTATATAGTAAGGGAAATGAAGGAATATTACAATTATTATTAATTGCACACACGTTGTGACAGTAACGGTTAAAGGGACATAAAAGAAAATGTTTTGTCAGAGTATTTTGTTATTTGTAACTGTGTGTTTAACCCCTTAATGACCACAGCACTTTTCCATTTTCTGTCCGTTTGGGACCAAGGCTATTTTTACATTTCTGCGGTGTTTGTGTTTAGCTGTAATTTTCCTCTTACTCATTTACTGTACCCACACATATTATATACCGTTTTTCTCGCCATTAAATGGACTTTCTAAAGATACCATTATTTTCATCATATCTTATCATTTACTATAAAAAAAAATATAAAATATGAGGAAAAAATTGAAAAAAACACACTTTTTCTAACTATGACCCCCAAAATCTGTTACACATCTACAACTACCAAAAAACACCCGTGCTAAATAGTTTCTAAATTTTGTCCTGAGTTTAGAAATACCCAATGTTTACATGTTCTTTGCTTTTTTTGTAAGTTATAGGGCCATAAATACAATTAGCACTTTGCTATTTCCAAACCATTATTTTTCAAAATTAGCGCTAGTTACATTAGAACACTAATATCTTTCAGGAATCTCTGAATATCCATTGACATGTATATATTTTTTTTTATTAGACATCCCAAAGTATTCATCTAGGCCCATTTTGGTATATTTCATGCCACCATTTCACCGCCAAATGCGATTAAATACAAAAAATCGTTCACTTTTTTACTAATTTTTTCACAAACTTTTGGTTTCTCACTGAAATTATTTACAAACAGCTTGTGTAATTATGGCTTAAATGGTTGTAAATTCTTCTCTGGGATCCCCTTTGTTCAGAAATAGCAGACATATATGGCTTTGGCGTTGCTTTTTAGTAATTAGAAGGCTGCTAAATGCCACTGCGCACTACACGTGTATTTTGCCCAGCAGTGAAGGGGTTAATTATGGAGCATGTAGGGAGCCTTTAGGGATAATTTTAGCTTAAGTGTAGTGTAGTAGACAACCCCTAGTATTGATCTAGGCCAATTTTGGTATATTTCATGCCACCATTTCACCACCAAATGCGATCAAATTAAAAAAAAGTTAAATTTTTCACAATTTTAGGTTTCTCACTGAAATCATTTACAAACAGCTTGTGCAATTATGGCACAAATGGTTGTAAATGCTTCTCTGGGATCCCCTTTGTTCAGAAATAGCAGACATATATGGCTTTGGCGTTGCTTTTTGGTAATTAGAAGGCCGCCAAATGCCGCTGCATTTCACACGTGTATTATGGCTAGCAGTGAAGGGGTTAATTATGTAGCTTGTAGGGAGCTTGCAGGGTTAATTTTAGCTTTAGTGTAGAGCTCAGCCTCCCACCTGAAACATGAGACCCCCTGATCCCTCCCAAACAGCTCTCTTCCCTCCCCCACCCCACAATTGTCCCCGCCATCTTAAGTACTGGCAGAAACTCTGCCAGTACTAAAATAAAAGCTATATTTGGGCTTTTTTTGTGTTTTTTTTAGCATATTTACATATGCTGCTGTGTAGGATCCCCCCTTAGCTCCCAGCCTCACTGATCCCCCACCAAACAGCTCTCTAACCCTCCCCCTCTGCCTTAATGGGCGCCATCTTGGGTACTGGCAGCTGTCTGCCAGTACCCAGTGTAGTAAAAAAAATGTGCCTTTTTATTTTTTAAAATGACCTTTTCTGTAGTGTAGCTCCCCCCCCCAAGATCAACCCCCCACCCCTTCCAGGTCCCTTAGCTGTTTATGTACAGCTTTAAAAACTTATTTTTTTTTTACTTTTCCCAGTTTATTTTTCTGTAGTGCAGCGGTTCCCTCCCGCCCCGTGCACGCGCCCGCCCGCCGCCCCCCGTGCACGCGCGCGCTCCCGTGCGCGCTCCCGCCCATCCCGCCCCCGATCCCGCCCCCCTCCACTCCATTCGGCACATCGATGGCCGACCACCCGCCTCCCAGACTTGCTCCCACCCACCAACGATACCGGCCACCGATGTCCGGTGCAGAGAGGGCCACAGAGTGGCTCTCTCTGCATCGGATGGCCAAGGGGGGTTATTGCAGGATGCCTCGATATCGAGGCATCACTGCAATAACCGGAAAGCAGCTGGAAGCGTGCAGGATCGCTTCCAGCTGCTTTCCAGACCAAGGACGTACGCCACACGTCCTCGGTCATTAACTGTCTTTTTTTTGAGGACGTGTGGCGTACGTCCTTGGTCATTAAGGGGTTAAAGGGACATGAAACCCAATTTTTTTCTTTCATGATTTAGAAAGAGCATGCAATTTTAAACAACTTTCTAATTTACTTATATTATCTCATTTGTTTCATTCTCTTGATATTCTTTTCTGAAAAGCATATCTAGATAGGCTCAGTAGCTGCCGATTGGTGGGTCCACATAGATACTTTGTGTGATTGGCTCACCCCTACGCATTGCTATTTCTTCAGCAAATGATATCTAAAAAATAAAACAAATTAAATAATAGAAGTAAATTTGAATGTTGATTAAAATTGCATTCTCTAACTGAATCATGAAAGAAAATTTTTGGGTTTTGTGTCCCTTTAACTCCTGCAAAGGATTGTGTTTAACCCCTGCATTAGGATCAGCAATGCAACAATTCCAACACAGGGATGATTAAAGGACCAGTCAACACAGTAGATTTGCATAATCAACAAATTCAAGATAACAAGACAATACAATAGCACTTAGTCTAAACTTCAAATGAGTAGTAGATTTTTTTTCTGATAATTTTAAAAGTTATGTCTTTTTCTACTCCCCCTGTACCATGTGACAGCCATCAGCCAATCACAAATGCATACACGTACCATGTGACAGCCATCAGCCATTCACAAATGCATACACACTTATTCTTGCACATGCTCAGTGGGAGCTTGTGACTCAAAAAGTTTAAATATAAAAAGACTGTGCACATTTTGTTAATAGAAGTAAATTGGAAAGTTGTTTAAATTTGCATGCTGTATCTGAATAATGAAAGATTAATTTTGATTGAGTGTCCCTTTAACTGGCAGCCAGTGGGCCACATGTGGCCCTCTTCCCTAGTTTTCCTGGTCCTTAGGAAAAACTTCTTAGCCTGCAATCGCCACTTGTGATGTTGCATCGCACACCCCCTGCTCCAGTGCAAACCATTGCGCTAGTGCAGGGTAAACTGTATAACACAATAGCACAACTACGATACAAGGTAGTAATAAAGTTTTAATATCGCCTCAATCCCGCAAATAAAGTTACACTCATATAAGAAAAATAAAAGCAATGTTGTCAACGTTTTATCCAACGTGTATGGGAAATTCCTAGTATAGACCGTCCACTTTGTGAGAGATCAGTCTTATGAAACTCCTTTAATCCCCATGCAAAGCCCTTTAACCGCTTGGTGTCTATCTCGTGGCCAGCAAGAGTCTCCTGCAACAGGTCACGTAGGCGGTAATGTCAGGAAGGGTGATCACATATGGACCTCTGTAAGTAAACGTAAGGGGTCCTGTGTGTGCTGTGATTTCTGCGCTACTTAGAGCAGAAACATTATTGTCAATTTACAGTCAAAGTGTGATGTGATTCTTCACCCTTCCCGTTCAGTCCTAGAGCAGGGAAAGTCAATCACCGTGAACAAGCGAGTGTCAGAGTTATTGATCTCGCCACCTCTGAGGTGGTGGAGAGGAAATAGAATTTTCTGCTTCTTAATTATGTAGCAGCAGGCTCACTTACACAGCCAGAAAAGCTGTAAATGCAGCTCAAAAAATCTACCCTTAAGACTGTAAGCCTTGGGGAATTTTGGTGGCTGTGCAAACCGGGTGGCCACAGCTGAAAAGACCGGTGCCACTGGGCATTTTTAGGAAATATATCATTTGTGTGTTTAATAGCTATACATTTTATATGCAGCCCTTAACACCCACACAAAGAGCAGACCATTTTTAAACAAGTTTCTAATTTACTTCTATTATCTAATTTATTCAGCTATCTCAATATCCTCTGTTTAAAAGCATACCTAGGTAGGCTCAGAGCTTGGAGCTAGCTGCCAGTTAGTGGCTGCACATACTGTATATGCCTCTTATCAATGGATCATCTTATGTGTTCAGTAGTGCATTGCTCTTCTGTTAACAAAGGATACAAAGAGAATGAAGCAAAATTGATAATAGAAGTCAATTGGAAACATGTTTAAAATGAATTCTCTATCTTAGAAGAACATTTTTTGGATTTCATGTCCAAGACCATTAAGGCTCCTAAAATATTTATCTGCAGCCCCCATGTGTTTGGAAAATGGCTGTCACTGCTTTAATGAAAAAGAGCATGGAATTTCAGCATTAGAATATCCCTTTCAGTGTTGACTGAAATTAGACCATCAGATTACCAAGACCAGTCTCTTTCAAACTGTAAGTCAGAGCTTTCCAAACTTTTCATCTTGGTGACACACATTTTAGACCTACATCATTTTGCGACACAGTAATTCAGTTGTACTAGCAAAAAGGAGGTTAAACTAACTTGTTTTAAGAGATACGGACACATACATAAATTATCTAATAACAAAATGCATTTACAAGTAACAGTATGTATGTGCAAGAATTAAAAAAAGTTTAACAACACCAATAGCTACTTACTATTTTAATGGGATGTATGAGGTTGATGGGATGAACACAGTTTCAGAATATTTGGTGTAATATTAGATAAAGACACTCACATTTCATCATCAAGCATTTTTAAGCTTCCACTTCCTATCCATATATCAAGAGCAGGAGCAGCAATGCACTACTGGGAGCTAGTTGCAAAAAAATCCCACTGACTTCTGACTTCAGCTCAGCATTTAAGCTGCCACCGACTGACCGACTGACTACTGCCCACGCTGCAAACACACTGCTGTTCCACTCATTGGCTACACTTGCATTCACGAGCCAATTAAGGAGACTACACGTGCAGTCAGGAGCCAATGTGCCGCCAAATCCGCCAATGGTAATAGTTTCAGTTCCCACTGAGCTGTGCCAATTGGTTAAGATGATCTGTGACCCACTAGGTATCAATCACATGTCAACCATGTGATATGCGTAGCAGGCAGGTGGAAAGTCAGAAACCAAAAAACAATTTTAAATAATAAATTTAAATTTAAAAAAAATTGTGCTGAATCAGGGACACACCTACACACTGCTGCCGACACACTAGTGTGTCCCGACACACAGTTTGGAAAGCACTGCTGTAAGTAATACAATATTATTAGGTTTGTATTAGAGTGAATTTTATAGTTTTTGTTATTAGTTTTTAGGCCTATAAGATAGACTCATATATTTTTTGCAGCACTATCAGGGATCTTTATGGTTTAGGCATTTTAGGAAACTAACGCCTAGATTTAGAGATTTGCGGCCAAAGGGGTGCGTTAGCTACGCGTGCTTTTTTCTGGTCGCACCTTTTAAATACCGCTGGTATTTAGAGTTCACAGAATGGCTGCGTTAGGCTCCAAAAAAGGAGCGTAAAGCATATTTACCGCAACTGCAACTCTCGATACCAGCGGTGCTTACGGACGCGGCCAGCTTCAAAAACGTGCTCGTGCACGATTCCCCCATGGAAACAATGGGGCAGTTTGAGCTGAAAAAAACCTAACACCTGCAAAAAAGCAGCGTTCAGCTCCTAACGCGGCCCCATTGTTTCCTATGGGGAAACACTTCCTAAGTCTGCACCTAACACCCTAACATGTACCCCGAGTCTAAACACCCCTAACCTTACACTTATTAACCCCTATTCTGCCGCCGCTATCGCTGACCCCTGCATTTTATTATTAACCCCTAATCTGCCGCTCCGTACACCACGCAACCTACATTATAGCTATGTACCCCTAATCTGCTGCCCCTAACACCGCCGACCCCTATATTATATTTATTAACCCCTAATCTGCCCCCCACAATGTCGCCGACAGCTACCTACAATAATTAACCCCTAATCTGCCGACCGCATCTCACCGCTACTATAATAAAGTTATTAACCCCTAATCCGCCTCACTCCCACCTCAATAACCCTATAATAAATAGTATTAACCCCTAATCTGCCCTCCCTAACATCGCCGACACCTAACTTCAAGTATTAACCCCTAATCTGCCGACCGGAGCTCACCGCTACTCTAATAAATTTTTTAACCCCTAAAGCTAATTCTAACCCTAACACCCCCCTAAGTTAAATATAATTTTATTCTAACGAAATAAATTAACTATTATTAAATAAATTATTCCTATTTAAATCTAAATACTTACCTGTAAAATAAACCCTAATATAGCTACAATATAACTAAAGTACAAAAAATAAAAAAGAACTAAGTTACAAAAAATAAAAAAATATTTACAAACATTAGAAAAATATTACAACAATTTTAAACTAATTACACCTACTCTAAGCCCCCTAATAAAATAACAAAGACCCCCAAAATAAAAAAATGCCCTACCCTATTCTAAATTAACCCCTTAATGACAACTGACGTACCAGGTACGTCATGCATTAACAATCAGTTAATGACAATGGACGTACCTGGTACGTCAGTTGTCTAACAGAGTGCTGGAAGTGATCACAATCACTTCCAGCAGCTCTGAGGGTATTGCAGTGATGCCTCGATATGGAGGCATCCTGCAATACCCCTTTACAAGACTCCGATGCAGAGAGAGCCACTCTGTGGCCCTCTCTGCACCGGTAGTGATGGTGCCGATGGTGCCTCTGACCGGTGGGAGGAGGGAGCGTGTGCACGCGCGTGCACGTGCACGGGTGTGCGCGTGCACGATGCACGCATGCACGTGGGCACGCGTGCACGTGCACATGCGCACATTAGCCACACTGACACCAATGAAAAAGTAAGGGGAAAAAAAGTTATTTTATTTTTTTTATATTTAAAAGGATCTGTGAGGGGGAGGGGGTGGGGGTATTGTGGGGGGGCTGCTACACTACAGAAATAATTAAACACAAATAACAGTTATAAATACAATTAAAATAAGTTTGGTTTGTGGGGCCAAACTGGGTACTGGCAGTCAGCTGCCAGTACCCAAGATGGCGGTAATTAGGTAGGGGTGAGGGTTAGAGAGCTGGAGGGGGGGATCAGGGAGGTTGGTGCTAAGGCAGGGGTCCATCACAACTAAAATATTTTATAATTTTTATTTAAAAAAAAAAAAAACTCTTTTATTTAGTACTGGCAGACTTTCTGCCAGTACTTAAGATGGCGGTAACAATTGTGGGGTGGGGGAGGGAAGAGAGCTGTTTGGGAGGGATCAGGGGGTGGGATGTGTCAGGTGGGAGGCTGATCTCTAAAATTAACCCTGCAAGCTCCCTACAAGCTACCTAATTTAACCCCTTCACTGCTGGGCATAATTCACGTGTGGTGCGCAGCATCATTTATCGGCCTTCTAATTACCAAAAAGCAACGCCAAAGCCATATAAATCTGCTATTTCTGAACAAAGGGGATCCCAGAGAAGCTTTTACAACAATTTCTGCCATAATTGCACAAGCTGTTTGTAAATAATTTCAGTGAGAAACCTAAAATTGTGAAAAATGTAAAGTTTTTTTTTTATTTGCTCGCATTTGGCGGTGAAATGGTGGCATAAAATATACCAAAATGGGCCTAGATCAATACTTGGGGTTGTCTACTGCACTACACTAAAGCTTAAATTAACCCTACAAGCTCCCTACAAGCTCCCTAATTAACCCCTTCACTCCTGGGCATAAAACACGTGGGGTGCGCAGTGGCATTTAGCGGCCTTCTAATTACCAAAAAGCAACCACAAAGCCATATAAGTCTGTTATTTCTGAAAAAGGGGATCCCAGAGAAGCATTTACAACCATTTGTGCCATAATTGCAGAAGCTGTTTGTAAATAATTTCAGTGGGAAACCTAAAGTTTGTGACAAAATTTGTGAAAAAGTGAACTTTTTTTTTTTTTTTTATCGCATTTCGCGGTGAAATGGTGGCATGAAATATACCAAAATGGGCCTAGATCAATACTTTGGGATGTCTTCTAAAACAAAATATATACATGTCAAGGGATATTCAGATATTCCTGACAGATATCAGTGTCCCAATGTAACTAGCGCTAATTTTGAAAAAAAGTGGTTTGGAAATAGCAAAGTGCTACTTGTGTTTATTGCCCTATAAATTGCAAAAAAAAGCAAAGAACATGTAAACATTGGGTATTTCTAAACTCAGGACAAAATTTAGAAACTATTTAGCATGGGTGTTTTTTGGTGATTGTAGATGTGTAACAGATTTTGGGGGTCAAAGTTCGAAAAAGTGTGTTTTTGTCCATTTTTTCCTCATATTTTATCATTTTTTTTTTAGTAAATTATAAGATATGATGAAAATAATAGTATTTAATGACGAGAAAAACGGTATATAATATGTGTGGGTACAGTAAACGAGTAAGAGGAAAATTACAGCTAAACGCAAACAGTGCAGAAATGTAAAAATAGCCATTGTCATTAAGGGTAAGAAAATTGAAAAATGGTCCGGTCATTAAGGGGTTAAAAAAGTTCAAAGCTCTTTTACCTTACCAGCCCTGAAAAGGGCCATTTGCGGGGCATGCCCAAATAATTCAGCTCTTTTTCCTGTAAAAAAAAACATACAATACCCCCCCCCAACATTACAACCCACCACCCACATACTCCTAATCTAACCCAAACCCCCCTTAAATAAACCTAACACTAAGCCCCTGAAGATCTTCCTACCTTATCTTCACCATACCAGGTTCACCGATCCGTCCACCGAAGTCTTGATCCAAGCCTCCGAAATCTTGATCCAAGCCCAAGGGGGGGCTGAAGAGTGACGTCCATCCTCCGGCTGAAGTCTTGATCCAAGCGGGCAGAAGAGGACATCCGGACCGGCAAACATCTTCATCCAAGCCGCATCTTCTATGTTCTTCAATCCAATGACGACCGGCTGATCTTCAAGACCTCCAGCGCGGATCCATCCATCTTCACCGACGACTTCCCGACGAATGACGGCTCCTTTAAGGGACGTCATCCAAGATGGCGTCCCTCAAATTCTGATTGGCTGATAGGATTCTATCAGCCAATCGGAATTAAGGTAGGAAAATTCTGATTGGCTGATGGAATCAGCCAATCAGATTCAAGTTCTATCCGATTGGCTGATCCAATCAGCCAATCAGATTGAGATCGCATTCTATTGGCTGTTCCGAGCGAGCTTTAGAATAGGGTAGGGCATTTTTTTTTATTTTGGGGGTCTTTGTTATTTTATTAGGGGGCTTAGAGTAGGTGTAATTAGTTTAAAATTGTTGTAATATTTTTCTAATGTTTGTAAATATTTTTTTATTTTTTGTAACTTAGTTCTTTTTTATTTTTTGTACTTTAGTTAGTTCATTTAATTGTATTTAATTGTAGGTATTTTATTTAATTAATTTATTGATAGTGTAGTGTTAGGTTTAATTGTAGATAATTGTAGGTATTTTATTTAATTTATTTATTGATAGTGTAGTGTTAGGTTTAATTGTAACTTAGGTTAGGATTTATTTTACAGGTAATTTTGTAATTATTTTAACTAGGTAACTATTAAATAGTTATTAACTATTTAATAGCTATTGTACCTAGTTAAAATAAATAAAAAGTTGCCTGTAAAATAAAAATAAATCCTAAAATAGCTACAATGTAACTATTAGTTATATTGTAGCTATATTAGAGTTTATTTTACAGGTAAGTATTTAGTTTTAAATAGGATTAATTTAGTTAATAAGAAATAATTTATTTCGTTAGATTTAAATTATATTTAATTTAGGGGGGTGTTAGTGTTAGGGTTAGACTTAGCTTTAGGGGTTAATACATTTATTATAGTAGCGGCGAGATCCGGTCGGCAGATTAGGGGTTAATACTTGAAGTTAGGTGTCGGCGATGTTAGGGAGGGCAGATTAGGGGTTAATACTATTTATTATAGGGTTATTGAGGCGGGAGTGAGGCGGATTAGGGGTTAATACATTTATTATAATAGCGGCGAGATCCGGTCGGCAGATTAGGGGTTAATAAGTGTAGGTAGGTGGAGGCGACGTTGGGGGCGGCAGATTAGGGGTTAATAAATATAATATAGGGGTCGGCGATGTTAGGGGCAGCCAATTTAGGGGTACATAGGGATAACGTAGCTGGCGGCGGTGTACGGAGCGGCAGATTAGGGGTTAAAAAAATTTAATAGAGTGGCGGCGATGTGGGGGGACCTCGGTTTAGGGGTACATAGGTAGTTTATGGGTGTTAGTGTACTTTAGAGCACAGTAGTTAAGAGCTTTATAAACCGGCGTTAGCCCAAAAAGCTCTTAACTACTGACTTTTTTCTGCGGCTGGAGTTTTGTCGTTAGTTTTCTAACGCTCACTTCAGCCAAGACTCTAAATACCGGCGTTAGAAAGATCCCATTGAAAAGATAGGATACGCAAATGGCGTAGGGGGATCTGAGGTATTGAAAAGTCGCGGCTGGAAAGTGAGCGTTAGACCCTTTCCTGACTGACTCTAAATACCAGAGGGCGGTAAAAACCAGCGTTAGGAGCCTCTAACGCTGGTTTTGACGGCTACCGCCCAACTCTAAATCTAGGCCTAAGAAAGCTGACTTTATCTATGTGCTTAATCCCTTTACAGAGGTCAAACATAGGGGTTGATTGCAGTTTAGTCAATTGTGTTTTTTGGGTCACAATACACCTTTTTCTACATTAAAACAATCACAATCCAAACATAAACACCATTTTCATATCAGATATCAGAAAAGTTACCTATACAATGCTTGGGCATGGAAAGCATTCACTTCGGCTATCTCAATTTACCCGACTACAAGTTATTGACTAAATAATGACTAAATATCAACAACAAAATGGACTCATCAAATTCAATAGCCAAAGGCTCTTCATAAAGTCTCAACACACATAGATCAACCGATAATACACATTGAATAAACGATGATGACCACTGATCTGCACTTGTTTAGACCTGAAAAACAAGATGGTGCTTCCTATGCCAACAATAGCAACAGCCCTTTTTGATGACGATTGCCAAATATCTACAAGATAGTGACAGTTGGGAAATTCAGATATCAATATAAACCTATCAGTAACTGACAATGAACAAATATTTTTGTATTAAAAAACAAAAAACTATTTATCTAATTGCAGCACAAACATCAACTGCATTAACCCCCTAACCAACAATAAAAGGAATCACTCCATGGAAGGGACCATGCTACTTCTGAGGTCTGGATGTTGTTTGCGCAGTTGAATTGTTTTATTTGCCCATTGTGGGGAAATTGAGACTGAATATTGTGGAAGTTATCAAATTTTTAAACTAAAGGCGGATTCAATTGTTTGCACAGTGAATGACAATTTCGGAAATATTGGAATTTTTTAAAAGTCTAATTAGTCGCATTTTTGGATTCATGTAGCACAAGTCTGTCAAAAAATGTATTGATATGCATATTTCTTTATGTAACAAAAAAGTGTTGTTATATTTTGTGCCTTTCAGTAATCAAATTCTAATTTGATGTGAGAACTGGAGATTTGGAGATATTTGTTACATAGAAGTCAACTACTTTTTATATTGCATGGTGCTTCTGGGTAAGTTACATACTACCAAAAATGAAAGCACACATATCAATTAGGAGTCACTAACTCAGCTCCTGAGTAGTGCAGTGCAAGTTAACATGTCAACGTGAATCAGCTCATATATTCAGTACTGGATTTGTTATTAGTTAAAGCAGGCAACTGCCTGGGCTCAAATTCTTTCAGTGGGGCACCTTGCCGGTCAAGTGAGGTCACTTTGTAATTTACCTTTTATTGTCTATCATTCAACTTGATGCAAACTTGGCTGTATATATAAGAAAGTCAAACTTTAAAAAATAAAAAAAATAAACAATAAATAAATAAATATATATACAGTATATATATATATATATATATATATATATATATACTTCTAAAATGTTTAATTACAATTTAATTACACTATCTGAATAAAAAAACCTTACTTTATATACTTCATTATTTATTTTCTCCCTTTTACCTTCATTTAAACTCTGTAGGTGTTTCAATTACCCTGAGTTTCTTTAAAGTAATAGATGCCACAATATTCCATGTGGTATCCTAGATTTAAAACTCTGTTCTCTTCTTGGTCTTGAATGAACAGATTCCCTAACTTTAAAATCCCTTTATTACCCATTCCCCAGTTTTTCATAACCAACACGGTTATATTAATATACTTTTTACCTCTGCAGACTGCCCCTTATTTTAGTTCTTTTAACAGACTTGCATTTTAGCCAATCAGTGCTGACTCATAAGTAACTCCATGGGCATGAGCACAATGATTCTCATGGTAATGTTTGCTAATAAAACATAATTAAACTTTAATGTTTAATGTGCATTTAACAATATTTTAATTGTTATTTTGTGTCACAGTGTGTAATTTTCTGCATACCATATCCCTTGTAGTTTGTGCAATTACTTTTTGTTATTTTCCTAATTCACTATCCATTCGACCAGCATAATAGACAGTTATCTTTGGAACATGCTATAATATTTTTCTGTTTTAGCATCTGTAAAATGTGCCCAAGTAGCAGAAATTATATGTTCACTTATTTACTTTGTCAGAGGGAACAAATGTTTTCATTCTAAAGACTGACCTCTCAGGGACTGCCCGCCGAGATGAGTAAATGTGTCACAATCACATTCCTGCTTAACAGCCAGGGCAATCAGTGCTAGCCATGTGTGACAGACCCCCCTTATTTACTTAAGTTAATGGCAGATTTGTCTCCCATCAATATAACAGTAGCCCACAATAATAATCAATTAATTCCAAAGAAGGCTGTAGCTTGTCTAAACATGAAGTGTTATTTGCCACAGCTACTGATTAACTAGTATGTGTTCTCAGGTGAGTGATGTTATACAATGTGTGAGCAGAACACTCTGCAATCCGATAATCTTCTGTTTGGTCTCCTTATGAGGGGATTTTTTTCCTTGTAGGCCCCACCCAGAGATTACCTCCTGGACCCAGAGTAAAGATGAAGATTTTCCTAATTGTCATAATAGAATGAACAGAAATTATTCAAAACTGACCCAAACCATAAAATAGGTGCATCTTCATTATCTACTCCAGCAACTTTCAAGCACTTAGAGCAAGATTTGTCATGACTGCAGACAGGCAAGTTCGCAAGTAGAGAACATATCCGCCAGCAATTGTCATCATCGCATGGTGAAATTTAACATTTGCTGCCCCCTGCTCTTGCTCAACTAATCGTGCGAGACCAGGGCATGTCAATCACCCAGACTGAGCGAGTGGTGAACAGGCAAAATAAACAGTTTCTACTTCTTAAATTTGTGGCTTCAGGCTGTTTCATGCGAGCCTGCTCCAGATTACCTCAAAAGTGTAGCTGAAGGGTCTGTCATGGCACCTGTTTGTGGGTGTCATAGGGAATAATGGCTGAAAACAATACAGATCTCTGGTCTAGTGTCACTGGTGAGATTCCATAAAAACCATTGTCATTATTATGAGGCCCCTCAGGGATTTTTATTTTGGGTACTGTGTATCTCATTGAGGGAAATTCACTAATATACTTTATATTATGGAGAAACATTTACTTTACAATATAATGCTCAGTAAAAAAAAAAACTCCATGCTGGGGAGTTTTTGAGAATTGGGTCCTTAGTGAGAGATGACAGAAAAATCCATGAAACTGCACTATCTAAACATATTAAGTTTATTATTTTTTTGCATGAAAAAGGTACATTTTTGTGTTCTGTATGTTTAAATAATGTAACAGGAAAGGCAAGGTTTATTTTCTCACTTGTTGATAAGCAAATCTGCCAACACTTTATTGGTAGACAAAGGGCTCCATGTACTAAGCAGTCAGCGAGCTACCCGCAACAAATCTCGCGTCAAAATTCGCAAACTGATATGTACAAAGCCGTCAATTATGTTAAAACTCGCATCTTTAAAATTGCGAGCGTACTTATCCGCCAAACCTCGCTACCGCTCCATTTTTCACTGTAATTAGACACATTTGACCACCAACTCGCCAAAAACGAATGTACTAAAAAATCTATTTGTCCGCTCGCTACAATTTCCGCTCCCACCTCGTTATTTTTGCCTCGCCACCTTTTAGGTGGCGGGCAAGGTACAAAACAATAGGAAAGTCAATCTAGACGCCAGTCTAGACATATATAAAAGGCAGTAATATCAGCATTGTACTTACAGCATAACTGGCGTCTAATTTGTCTCTCATTTCCATGTACATAAATTGCGCCCAATTTGTCGACTGTAATTAAAGAGTAATCTATTTAAATTTGTATTGTATAGTTGTCAATCTTTATAATTATTTTTATATTAATATTTATATATTATCAGATCCAGATGAAGCCATATCCAAATTGTAAATAAATATTACAAAAATAACGCTCTGTTATCACTCTTCAAAAAATTTTGAACAATAATAAAGTTGTTTAGATAAGTTGAACTTTTATAGGAGCAAAATTCTATTCCCGCGACTACTATGATGTTTGTGACACCTTGCATGTCACGTGTTAATAATTGGCCAGACAATTCAACTGAAAGTTAAGTACATCAGCTTAGTCGCGGCGAGCGAGGCGTCAAATTTATCAACAATCCGCAACTGCTCGCGGCGGGCTAGACTTGTCTATTTATTGGGGGAATATTAGTACATAGCGACAGCGGACACCATTTCGCCCGCGGCGAGTAACGGCGAGTTTATCCGCGTCTACAATGACGGATGAATTGACTGCTTAGTACATGGAGCCCAAGGACACTCACCTCACAAGCATATTCCATTCCATTAGAAGAAATGTTAGTAAACATTGTTTAATTAGTAAGACAGGAAAATCACATTGAACTCACATTTCCAGGATCTTCTAATTTTCCACAAATCTTCACTGAAGCAAAACACATACTATCAGCAAATGAATTCAATATTATTAACAGTTAAAAATAACACAAGATATGCTGCTCAAAACAGGACTAATACATTTTTTTGAAAGAAATTATAGCCGATACACTTGAAAAGTCCAAAAAGTCCACTTGTCTCTGATTTTCTTGTAATTTAAAGCTGAAGATTGTGTTTTTTTCCCTGCCTAGAGAAGATGGAGAACCTTGACCCTACAACATTCTGCACAATACTTGTTTGATCAGTGCAGAAGCTCATAGGTATTTAGCTACAACAGAGGAGATTTGATAAATATACACTAAAAACAGTTTGAGGGATATACACTCACCGACCACTTTATTAGGTACATCTGTTCAATTGCTTGGTAACACAAACTGCTAATCAGCCAATCACATGGCAGTAACTCAATGCATTTAGGCATCTAGACACGGTGAAGACGACTTGCTGAAGTTCAAACCGAGCATCAGAATATAGTAAAAAGGGGATTTAAGTGACTTTGAATGTGGCATGGTTGTTGGTGCCAGACGAGCTGGTCTGAGTATTTCAAAAACTGCTGATCTAGTGGGATTTTCACGCACACCCATCTCTAGGGTTTACTGAGAATGGTCTGAAAAAGAGAAAATATCCAGTGAGTGGCAGTTGTGTGGACGGCAATGCTTTATTGATTTTAGAGGTCAGAGGAGAATGGGCAGATTGGTTCGAGATGATAGAAAGGCAACAGTAACTCAAATAACCACTTGTTGCAACCAAGGTATGCAGAATACCATCTATAAATGCACAACACATCGAACCTTGAAGCAGATGGGCTACAGCAGCAGAAGACCACACTGGGTGCCACTCCTGTCAGCTAAGAGCACGAAACTGAGGCTACAATTCGCACAGGCTCACTAAAATTAGACAATAGAAGATTGGAAAAAAGTTGCCTGGTCTAATAAGTCTCGATTTCAGCTGGTAGGGTCAGAATTTGGCGTAAACAACATGAAAGCATGAATCCATCCTGCCTTGTATCAAAGGCTTAGGCTGGTGGTGGTGGTGTAATGGTGTGGGGGATATTAGTACTAATTGAGCGTTGTTTAAATGCCATGGGCTACCTGAGTATTGTTGCTGACCATGTCCATCCCTTTATGACTACAGTGTATCCATCTTCTGATGGCTACTTCCAGCAGGATAATGCACCATGTCAGAAAGCTCAAATAATCTCAAACTGGTTTCTTGAACATGACAATGAGTTCACTGTGCTCCAATGGCCTCCACAGTCACCAGATCTTAATCCAATAGAGCACGTTTGGGATGTGGTGGAACGGGAGATTTGCATCATGGATGGGCAACTGAAAAAATCTGCAGCAACTGCGTGATGCTATTGTGTCAATATGGACCAAAATCTCTGAGGAATGTTTCCAACACCTTGTTTAATCTATGCCACGAAGAATTAAGGCAGTTCTGAAGGTACGGTTTAAAAACATTTATTTTGTTAAGAGCTGTGCTGCACTAAATTGCTTATTTCTGACATAGAATAATCTTATATTATTATTATTATCATTTATTTGTATAGAGCCACACAATTCTGTAGTGCCTATATCAGTGGTGTATTTAGTTTTTGTGCCTCATTAAAGGGATAACTCCTTTATTACCCATTCCCCAGCTTTGCACAACCAACATTGTTATTTTAATATACTTTATAACCTTTAAACCTCTAAATTTCTGCCTGTTTCTAAGCCAATAAAGACAGCCTCGTATCACATGCTTTTTTTATTTGCTTTTCACAACAGGAGACTGCTAGTTCATGTGAGCCATATAGATAACATTGTGTTCACGCCCGTGGGTTCTGCATAACACAGCTTAAATGGAAGTCAATAAATAATAAATAAAAAGGCATGTGATCAGGGGGCTGTCACTGTCAGAAGATGCTTAGATATAAGGTAAGCACAGAGGTAAAAGGTGTATTAATATAACTGTGTTGGTTATGCAAAACTGGGGAATGGGTAATAAAGGGATTATCTATCTTTTAAACAATAAAAACTCTATTGTAGACTGTTCCTTTAAGCATTGATAAATACTGCCTCTTAAAGTCACCCATATACCAATCAATTTTATTTTATATTTACCCCACACACAGAGGCCAAGGAAGCATGGAGGGGCATGAACCTCCACTAGACCTTGGACAAAATATTACCCCTAGCTGAAATACAAATAATTCAATATCACTTTAATTGTAACTTGTGGGCATGGGCTACAAACCATCTCAATGTTTTTTTTGTTTAATTGGTATATTTGTCCAATCTATAGCTCAGCAGCAAGGTGGGAATTCAGGTTCCAAGTGCAAGAAATGTCAGTTTCAAATTAAAGAGGACATCTGATCTGCCTTTTGGTCTTCATCAGTTGCACAAGCTTGATGGTTAACATGGAAATGGAGGAGCAAATGTGTGGCCGGGTAGAGGTGTGTTTTTATGACTTTACCCTATACTGCTTTTTACAATAGCCTCTTCAGGCAGTTTCATTGATGTTCTGTGCTCAAACCTTGCTTAAAGAACAAAAGCACCAGAGAGTGTCTAACTTCACAGATTCCTTCCTCAATGAAAGTAAGATGTCTGATATATTTTACAATGCCATAATTTACATGGTAGCAAGTTGAGTTGCATTCCCCATTTGGTGTTATTCTCTTGGCAAATTTATTTTACAGCTGTGGTTACAGATAGTTTTTTTTTTTTTTTTTGCCAAGACAAGGTCAAAGGTGAAGGGGAAAATGTAGATTTAAAGGGACAGTAAAGTCAAAATTAGGACAGAACATGCAATTTTAAACAACTTTCCGATTTATTGTCTAATTTGCTTTGTTCTCTTGGTACCATTTTTTTGAAAAGCATTGCACTACTGAACAGCAGCAATGCACTACTGGGAGCTAGCTCCTGATTGGTTGCTCCACATGTATACCTCTTGTCATTGGCTCTTCTGATGTGTTCAGCTAGCTCCCAGTAGTGCATTGCTGCTCCTTCAACAAAGGTTATTAAGAGAATTAAACTAATATAATAATGGAAGAAAATTGGAAAGTTGTTTAAAATTGTATGTTCTATCTGACTCACAAATGAAAAAGTTTGGGTTTCATGTACCTTTAAATAAGAAAAGCAATAATGAGCAGTAGAAAATCATGACCCTCACCCTTAAAGAGATATTGTAATGTAAATTGTTCTCCTTTTTTAATGTGTTCCTTATTATACATTTTACCTGCAGGGACATAATACGTTGTTTATTAATAGCTCTTTTATCTTTATTTTGTCATTCAAAATAACTGTTTTTGCATGTGAAACCACCACCTATTCTAAAAATTTAAATTTTGCAGTATTGGCTATAGAAAAAAGTATACAAATTGGAGACAGCGGTAGAATTCAACCTCCAGTGGGGAATGAGAAACAGCCCAGCCCATTTGAACAGGGGTTCTTGCAGATGCTTGGAAAGAAATGAACTCTTAAGGCCCCAATATTCAAAGCATTGAAGTATCCCCCATTCCTCCCAGCAGGTAATACCCCAAAACAAGTGGTATACCTAGGTGCCTCATCGAAAACATTGTCGAAAACATACTAAAAGGGCGACTTGATCCCCTGCACTCTGCTTGTAAGGCACCATTTTTAAGAAACCAGGCTCAATTCTGGACCGGCGCTTAGTTCCAGGTGCCCGGCTAGTCTGGTGAGGTTTTGTCGGCACTCTGGTGTTTACCATATCTCCTTGACAAAATATGTATTGTCATGTATAATGTAGATTATTTAAAGTATTTTAGATATCTTAAAAGGTATTTAATGTTTGCTTGCTATTATTTCAAACATAAATATATATTTTAAAATATTTGTTTATGTTTAAAATAATAGAAAGGATTATTAAATGTATAGTAAACACCAAAAATGTTATTGTTTAAAAAGATAGATAATCCCTTTATTTTCCATTCCCCAGTTTTGCATAACCAACACTGTTATAGAAATATACTTTTTACCTCTTGAATTACCTTGTATGTAAGCTTCTGCTGACTGCCTCCTTATCTCAGATCTTTTGACAGACTTGCATTTCAGGCAATTAGTGCTGACTCTTAAATAACTTCACGTGCATGAGCACAGTGTTATCTATATAAAACACAAGAACTAACGCCCTCTAGCTGTGAAAAACTGTCAAATGCATTTAGATGAGAGGCTGTCTCAAGGGCTTAAAAATTAGCATATGAGACTATCTAGGTTTAGCTTTCAACTAAAAATAACAAGAGAACAAAGCAAATTTGATGATAAAAGTAAATTAGAAAGTTGTTTAAAATTACATGCCCTATCTGAATCACGAAAGTTCAATTTGGACTTTACTATCCCTTTAAATACCTTTTAATACTTTAAACAATATGCATTGTACATGACTATGCATATCATTGAAACATTGACCCCTAAACTGTCATAACTTAAAGGGACACTAAACCCAATTTTTTTCTTTCGTGATTCAGATAGAGCATGCAATTTTAAGTAACTTTCTAATTGACTCCTATGATCAATTTTTCTTTGTTCTCTTGCTTTCTTTATTTGAAAAAGAAGGCATCTAAGGTATTTTTTTGGTTCAGAACCATGGAAAGCACTTGTTTATTGCTGGATGAATTTATCCACCAATCAGCAAGAACAACCCAGGTTGTTCACCAAAAAAGGGCCGGCATCCAAACTTACATTTTTGCATTTTAAATAAAGAAACCAAAAAAAGAAGACAATATGATAATAGGAGTAAATTAGAAAGCTGCTTAAAATTGCATGCTCTATCTGAATCCCAAAAGAAAAAATTTGGGTTCAGTGTCCCTTTAAAACTAACTGTAAAAGCTAAGGCCCTAAACATAAATATTTAATATTTAAAGTGATGCATTGTTATGTAGAATGCATATTGTTTAAATATTTGCATATAAATTGAAATGTAATTAATGTTGCTTGTTGTGTTTATTATTTGATTTTAAAGACAGTATAATTAAAATAATAGTTCTACATAACTGGATGCCTGTTATGTAAAAATATAATTTAATGCTACTGACTACTATAAAATAAATATATATTAACAAATATATCTATGTTATCACTAATAAACACAAGAAGCTAACATAAATACATTTTAATGTATATGCAATACTTAAAAACACTATGCAATATACATGCCTAACATTTTAAATATGAAATATCAATCCAAGGTGAGACTACATTATATCTACAATGTTTGAAATAAAATGCATGACCATGCATAATGCATATTAGTTTAAGTATTGAATATAAATTAAGATTTAAATATTCTTGTTTAAAGCGTTTATTATTTTAAATATAAATATATTTTTAAAATAGATATTTATGTTATAAAAGACAGTTGCAGAAATAGCTATCCTTCAAGCTAAGGTAAGTTACATACCTGTTACCTCTACAAAGCTGCCTCAGAAAGAAGCCCCTCTACCCCAGAGATCAACAGGGAAAGGCAGATGGATGTAGGCTCTGGAAGAAGTAGAACAGTAGACCAGAAGCATTGCCCACAACCTCTGCCATTGCAAAATGCTGCTCTTTCCGAACACACTTGTGATGAGGAGATTGCTGTTTCTGAGCCCTCTGAAGCCGTAACAGATAATTCAAATTTATTGGTACCTGATTCTCCAGGTCACATAAAACAGGAAAGAACTGCAGATGTGTTTTTGAGGAAAAGACTGTTAGCGGGTGACTCTATTTTGAGGAATGTGTATTTAGATGAAAGTAAAGGAGAAGCAAGGGAGGTTAGATGTCTTCCAGGAGCTACTGCTCACAGCGATAAGAATCGTATTTTGAGAATTGTTAAATTGAATGTAAATTTTGATGATAAAGTGCCCGGTTTTTAAAAATTCAATTAAAAAAAGGGACACTTTAATTCATAAAAATTTACATTTCACTCGTATTGTGAAAATACTTACCTTTTAATCTTGACGGCCACTGCATCGCTTCCTCCACCGATCGCAAAGCCTCTTCCGGGGTATAAAATGAGGAAGGTTCCTCCAATAACAGAGTTGAATCAGACACTGATTGGAAGATGACTGATCCGTCATTTCTGATGTAGGAAGAGGCTTGCAACAACCGGGGAAAGCTGGAGCGGCTGTCAAGATGAAAAGGTAAGTATTTTTCACAACACAAGTGAAATGTAAATTTTGATGAATTAAAGTGCCCCTGTTTCTAATCGAATTTTTTAAAACGGACACTTTATCATCAAAATTTACATTCACTTTAAGGCAGCAGGAAAGGAAAGCGAGTTAGATGTGATTGTTCATTTAGGGACAAATGATCTGGCTAGTAATGGTGTTGCTGCTGTTCAGAAAGAGTTTTGTGAACTAGGTAATCAGAGAATGTGGCATCAACTCTATAATTTTCTGCTATTTTACCTGTGTATGGCCAGGAAGCAGGAAAGATGGAGCGGATAATAACATTTAATTATTGGTTAGATAAGTGGTGCAGAGAATGAGGATTTGGTTTTATTGGCCATTATAGCTCTGTTTGGCAAGATACTACGTTATTTAGGATAGATGGCTTGCATTTGGATGTTAAAGGAACATAGTATCTGGTAGAGGAGTTCAAATGCTTTATTAGAAATCATTTAAAATAAAGAAGGGGGTAGCATTAATATATCCACCTGCCCCCCACATCATGCCAAAACTGTTAGTCCAAGTAACAATTCTAGAAATTCTAGTAGAAAACTTCTTTGTGCCATGAACTCACTTCAATAATGAGTAGGGACAACTTGGATTTCGTAGCTATAACAGAAACATGGTACAATGATTTGCATGACTGGGACATAGTCATACCGGGATACAGGTTATTTAAAAAGAACAGGGTAGGAAAGAAAGGTGGAGGAGTTGCTCTGTATGTAAATAAAAAATATAAAGGTTACTGAAATTGTAGGAACAAATAATGCGGTGGAAAGTATTTGTATGTATGTATGTATTGGGTACTTGTAAAGCGCGGCTAATCACCTGTAAGGGTCTCAAGGCGCTGTTCATTTTATCAACCTCGGAAGGATGAAAGGCTGAGTGGACCTCGCCTTAGCATACTGAGCTATCTGTCCGGCTATTTGGGTGACTTTGGAAATTGGAGATAAAAATGTGTTAGAATAGGGGTTGTATAAAGGCCTCCTTTGCAAGATGAAAAACTGGATATTAGAAGAAATAACCAAAATGACCATAAAGGATAAGGCTATAGTAATGGGGGACTTTAATTTGCCAACTATAGACTGGAAGGGGAACCAACTCATAAGGATGCTATATTAGATTTAATACTTACAAACAGTGATACAGTTTCAGATGTGTCTGTAGGTGAGAACTTAGAATCCAATGATCATTAATCTGTTTGTTTTAGTTTTCATGTGCAGAAACTGTCCACCCAGACTAAAACAAGAGTTTTAGACTTTAGGAAGGCAGATTTTTCATTAATGGGAGAATACCTAAAAAAAACAATTTAAAAGGGAAAACTCTTATTACAGGGGTTCAAGAACAATGGGAATTTGTGAAGGGTGCCATTTTAGATGCAACCGCACAGTGCGATAGACGTGTCTGTAAAAGTAAAAGAAAGCGGAAACCAATTTGGTTTTCCAAAGAAGTAGCACATGCTGTAAAGACAAAAAATATAGCTTATAAAAATTACAGACACACACAAGCAGATGATGATATGAAAATATGAAGACTCCAACAAAAAAAGACTAAGCAGTTAATTAGGAAGGTTAAAGCTCATGCAGAAGAGAAGATATCACAGTCAGTAAAGCATGGGGACAAAACATTCTTTAGATGTATCAGTGTAAGAAGAAAAAATAAGGTAGGAATAGTAAAATTGAAAACAGTTGATGGTAGAATAATAGAAGGAGATAAGCAGATTGCAGACTGTCTCAATGATTACTTCTGTTCTGTTATACACAGAAGATTGTAAATATACAATGTCTACATTAAGGGATGCTACGAAAAATAGAAACACGTTGAACACTAATCTTTTTACAGAGGATGAGGTTTTGTTAGCATTATCAAAAATAAATGTTAAAAAGTCAGTGGGTCCTGATAATATTCATCCAAGGGTTTTAAAAGAAATTTGATCAGTGCTAACTGTCCCATTAACTGATTTGGTTTACTCAGTCACTATTAACAGGAGCTGTTCCAGATGATTGGAGAATAGCAAATGTAATACCTCTTCATAAAAAGGGCAGTAGGGAAGAATCTTGTAACTACAGGCCAGTTAGTTTAAAGGGATAGTCTAGGCCAAAATAAACTTTCATGATTCAGATAGAGCATGTAATTTTAAACAATTTTCCAATTTACTTTTATCACCAATTTTGCTTTGTTCTCTTGTATTCTTAGTTGAAAGCTTAACCTAGCAGGTTCATATGCTAATTTCTTAGACCTTGAAGCCCACCTCTTTCAGATTGCATTTTAACAGTTTTTCACCACTAGAGGGTGTTAGTTCACATATTTCATATAGATAACACTGTGCTCGTGCACGTGAAGTAATCTGCGAGCATGTACTGATTGGCTAGACTGCAAGTCTGTCAAACAAAATGAGAAGTGATATGCAACAATTGGAGGATTGGACAAATGACTGGTATCTAAAGTTTAACACAGAAAAATGTAAAATTATGCATTTAGGGAAGAAAAATCCATATGTTAATTACAGACTCAATGACACTTTACTGACTGTTACAAATGAGGAACAGGACTTGGGAATTATTATTTCAGATGATTTAAAACTTAGTAAACAATGTAGTAATGCAGCGAGTAAGGCCAGCAGAATGCTTGGATGTATTGGTAGAGGTATTTGCAGCAGAAATAGTAAGGTTCTTATGCCACTTTATAGATCATTAGTTAGGCCTCATCTTGAGTATTGTGTGCAGTTCTGGAGGCCATATCGTCAAAAGGATATTAACAAACTTGAATCTGTGCAAAGGAGGGCTGCCAAAATGGTACATGGTCTAAAAAAATAAAACTTACTAAGATAGGCTAAAAAATGACCTAAATATGAATAGCTAAGAGGAGAGAAGGGAAAGAAGTGATATGATAGCAATTTTCAAGTAAGTTAAAGGGCTTAGTAAAACTGAGGCTGTGGGTATTTTACATAGAATGGAAAATTCAAGAACAAGGGGTCATGATCTCAAACTGAAGAGTAGTAGATTCAGGAGTAATGTGAGGAAGCACTTCTTTACAGAAAGAGTGATTGATTTATGGAACAAACTTCCTCAAGAGGTAGAAATGAAAAACACTGTGGGGGACTTTTAAAAAAAATGCCTGGGACAAGCATAAGGCTATCCTAAGAACTAGATAAGTTTATACTTTTAGCTAATATCGGGCAGACTTGCTGGACCTATGACTCTGCTGTCAATATCTATGTTTCTATGTTTCTATTATAGTAAAACATAACTTCATGTTATAGTATTACATAACTTCATGCCTGTTATTTAATAATATAATTGTAATACTAATGCCTTTTGTAACATAAATATCAATTTTACAATATATAGTTATGTTCACAATAAAAAACACAAGAAAAAATAAATACATATTAATTTATATGCAATAGTTACAAGAATATGCATCATACATAATATTTAAACATTGTAGAAAAATGCACTATCAACCCCTAAGCTGCCATAACCTAATCACCTAATCAACCTCCATACAGGTATGGGATGTGATTAGGAGATTAAAGGTATAGTATACTACAATTTTCCTATAACTGCATATTATAGACACTATAAAGAAGAATATACACAGATACTGATATAAAACTCCAGTATAAAACCTTTTAAAAACTTACTTAGAAGCTCCAAGTTTAACACTGTTGATGAGATTAAGCTGGGACGCCCAGTGAAAGGGGCTGGAAGCAGACACTCTCCCCCTCCCCCCTTTAATGCATGTGAAAAGACAGATTAGACCAACAGAAGCCAGCAATAGATTGTAAACGCGCGTATACATTTGACACTTGGGATATTGGTTAGGAGGCTGAAAATCAGCACAACGTTATTAAAAAATAATACACATTGTTACCAAAACACTCTCAAATGGACTATATAAATGGATCATCTGGAAAACATTTACGCAAAGAAAAATCTGGTGTAAAATAGCCCTTTAAAGGGGCAGTAAACATACAAACAAATGTTATATAATTCTGCACATAGTGCAGAATTCTATAACATTAGCTTAGTAGCAGATTTATACATTAAAGGATTGCAGAGAATTTTTATTTTAAAAGTTCATTTTTCCAGAGCGCCGCTCCTTGCTCTACTGATCTGGTCTGGTTTTTTCTCAGCGCATCGCGGCAACACTGTCTAGTCACAGGGTGCCCAGTCGCGCCATTAAACTGAATGTAGCTCGCTCCTGCTCTGGTCTAGTAGCAGGAGGGAGCTACATTCAGTTTAATGGCGCGACCGGGCACGCTGTGACTAGACAATGTTGCAGTGATACGCTGAAGAAAAACCAGACCCGTTCAGTAGAGCAAGGAGCGGCGTTCTGGAAAAATGAACTTTTAAATAAAAATTCTCTGCAATCCTTTAATGTATACATCTGCTACTAAGCTAATGTTACATAATTCTGCACTATGTGCAGAATTATATAACATTAGTTTGTAAGTTTACTGCCCCTCTAAGGCCTACTGCATCCTTAACATCAATAATCACATAATCAACCCCCATGCAGGTATGGGGGATGGCTAGGTGATTAAGGCCTACTGCATGCTAGTCATCATTAATCACCCAATCAACCCCCATGAAGGTGTGTGTGTGTGGGGGGGGGGTGGCTGGTGGTTAGGTGATTAAGGCTTACTGCATGCTAGTCATCATTAATCACCTAATTAACCCCCATGCAGGTATGGGGGATGGTTAGGTGATTAAGGCCTACTAAATGCATAACATCAATAATCCCCTAATCAACTCCCATACAGGTATGGGGGGTGGTTAGGGGATTAAAGGGACAGTATACTGTAAAATAGTTTTTCCCTTACTGTGTTTACAATTGATTTTTTTACCAACTGCAGAGTAAAAAATGTATGAAAATTATCTTTTTAAGGTTTTTTTCTGTATATTAAAGCTCTGATTTTGTGTTTTGAAGCCACAGCCTAATAAAATGGGTTGAGCTTGTAGGTATAATCAGATCTCATTACTGTATCACATTGTGCACATATACCTGCTTCTTTATCTTATATCTGTCGTTAAAACAATCACCAGTACTTTGAGAGAACAATGGAAAATCAACATTTTATTACCTTATCTTTGCTTTATGACACTGGGAGTGTAATTTCTTCTGCTGGCTGTGTTTACAAAGCTTATCTATAGCTGGTACGCGCGGCCACAAACTTTCAGAATAGGTGGGGATACCACATACTAAATTAACAATTTCAAATGCCAATATAAGGGCGAAGGAGCTACTTGTAAACAATTTAATACACTCCAGCAGGTAAAGTGGATCATTGGGAACAAATTAAAGGGGAGAAAATTTTGAGTAAACTGTCCCTTTAAAGTCTAAACCACCACCTTCCAACGCAAGCCAGAACTACACTACCACCTAACCCCCCTTCTAAACTAAATCCCCTAAATTACATTGAAAAAAAAATCTAAATTACAAAAAAATAATAATCTGTTGTCTATATTCAGCATTGCTGACTGATGGCATGTATAGTAAATGCCTCTCGGCGATGCCGCTATGTCAGAAGCTTGGAATATTTTGACAGGTTTGCTAAACATAGTGGCAGATCCTTTGGAATATTTTGCCACCTTGTAGTACTTTCGATCATCAGGGCCTTAAAGTAATGGTAAATCCGAGTGTTTAAAAAATGCTCGGATTTACCATCACTAGAAATAAAGTGCACTTTCAGTGATGAGTAAGTAAAAAAAAAAAGGGTGCTAAACTCACCCTTTCTGTGTCGCGGCACCTATTTAAAGTTTCAGCACCTCCGGCCGACCCATGGCACAACACTCTTTACCAATGAGGTGACGTTTCCACCTCTAAACCAATAGCCGTGCTAGCATACAGGACACTGTCAGATGACTAGCACAGCTATTGGTTTAGAGGTGGAAACATCACCTCATTGAGAAAAGAGCGATGTGCCGTAGGCGCTGAGTTTAGCGAGGAGCCGAAAGTAGTTGTGAGTTTAGCACTCTTTTTACAAAGTGGTCCCTGAAAGTCCACCTTATTTTTAGTGATAGTAAATCCTAAAAAAAATTAAACGCTTGGATTTTCAAACACTTTAAAGGTACATTGTGCCTTATATATGTAGCTCTGTTTAAAGCTTTGATAGGTCCCAGAAGTTCTACAATTTCCCTTAGTTCAATATATTTAGATTAGGTATTTTTTTAAAGACAATTAAGGAATGTGCTCATATTCTCTGGGTTTAAAGCCCTAGAGCTTTTCCACCACGGTGTGGTGCTAAAAAGCGCTAAAGGTCCTTTTCAGAAGGGTTTTCTTGTTGTTTATACAGAAAAAAGCCCACATGTAAAAAATAAACTATTTTCTAGTGAAAATACTGTTTGAACTTTGTTACAAAATTGATACTAGCTCCTGAGGTGAGGAAAATTATGCTTTGAAATGGGATGAATGCTTGTCTTTAATGAAAGGGCTTGGCACCTTTTGGTAATGTGTGCCCCTACTATTCTGCCAATTATCGCAAGATGACTAAAGTGTATGTGATTAACAGACTGTTTGGTGATGACTGGTGGGGGTGAGTGCTGTTCTTGTTGTATGTTTTACCTTCATGATAGATAGATTGATAACCAGATAGACAGACAGACGGACAGACAGACAGATAAATAGATAGATAAACAGACATACAGATAGACAGACAGATGATAGATAGAAGATAGACAGACGGACAGAGAGACAGATAAATAGATAGAAAGATAAATAGACAGATAGACAGACATACAGACAGATAGATAAACAGACATACAGATAGACAGACAGATGATAGAAGATAGACAGACAAACAGAACAAACTATTATTGGTCTAAGAGAGTTTTAGTATAGAATAGCAAAGACCAGTCTATATTTTTAAATTTTCACCCAGGATCGATTACGTATTTCTTTATACCATAAATGCATCCAAGGCCACTTAGCCAGCAACAGAGTGTACAAATTTGCCTTGCTAAGGATAAGCACATCATTGTCTGTGGTGCTGTGATCTCATTCCAGGCAAATGAGGACTGCAGCATCTGCTGTATCGCTCCGCGTGTTTAGCTGCAGTGCTGACCGCATAACCTTGTAATTGACTTCACCACTGTAAGATGAAATATAAAAATAGCCACTTGAAGTGAAGTATCAACATATAACTCTGTGCCATTTATCACTATGTAAGTCTTCTGGCAGTTTACAAACTACATTTTATTGAGGCACATTACAAAATATACAACGGCCAAATGAAAACTGACCTTACAGAGTCGTGTTTACAGCAAGAAAGATAGTGTGGGGCTGCTTGTCAGCATGGAATGAGTTAATGGGTCAGTAAAGTCATAATTAGACATTCATGATTCAGACAGAGCATACAATTTTAAACAACTTTCCAACTTACATATATTATTTAATTTGCTTCCTTCTCTTGTTATCCTTTGCTGAAAAGTTTATCTAGGTAAGCTTAGGAGCAGCAAAGAACCTAGGTTCTAGCTGCTGATTGGTGACTGCATATTTATACCGATTGTCATTGGCTCACCCATGTGTTCAGTTAGCAACCAGTAGTGCAATGTTGCTCCTTCAAAAAATTATACCAAGAGAATGAAACAAAGTTGATAATATAAGTAAACTGGAAAGTTGTTTAAAATTGTATGTTCTACCTAAATCCTGAAAGAAAATGTTTGTCTTACCCCTGCCTGACATGGAATCTAGTGTATGTGTGTGTGTTGCAACTTTGTTGCAAAGGAGTGGGTGGGTTTTGGTATTAACTGTTTTGTTTTGCAGGTATTATCTGCTGAAGCCAGAAAAAAAATATGTGTGTAGTTGCAGGTCTGCTCTAATAATTTTTTTGTAAGATAGTAACATAGTAAATGAGGTTGAAAAAAAGACTGAAGTCCATCGAGTTCAATCTATGCAAATCTTATACTTACAAAAAAGCTCCAGCTGAGCTTATATTGATCCCATTAAAAAGGTGACCCATTTAACACAAGCAATCATATCCCTGAATTCTGTTTCTAGACAGAAATGTATCTAAACCATTTTTAACAATATCTAAGGTATTGGCATTTACTACCTCCTTAGCTAATGAGGTCTACAATTGTATTGCTCTTTTTGTTCCAGTTTTCTGCACTGTGTTTTCCCCTACCTCCCTATGTTTTGTGCTGTTCTTCTGCAGGTGCAGTGGAGTGGTGGCACTGAGGCAATATGACTTCTTAGAGTTGCTGTTTTAGTTATTGCGATGGGAGTTTGATTAGTTGGACTTTCTCTTGTAAGCCCTTGGCCCTTCATTTTTTCTGCCATATGTATTGGTTTGCAGTTTGGCTTGCCTTATCGTTACCCCTTTTATTCTTCTTCTTATTATTAGTTATTTGTAGAGCGCCAACAGATTCCGTACCCCTTACGGATTGGAAGTTGTTGTTATCCTCTGGTAGCGGGGAGGTCAAGGCTTAATATGAGGGCAGAGCTGTTAGGAGGTGACGGTTGAGCTAATGGGTAAAGTGGTGTCTCTTGGTGTCGGCCTATGGGTACTCCACCCCATGAACCTGCTGATCGTTCTCCTCTAGGGCATTTTGCTACTCCTTGGAGGTGGGGCCTGGCAGAGGTCTGACGTAACATCTAAGGCCTTGTCCTCTTGCTGTTTGGATTATTTGTTAGGGTGCCCAACTGCTGCAACCTGTGTCGAGAAAACATTGAGATAAGTCTTAGGTTTAAATGTATTAAGTTATTTAAAGTTTATTTATAAAAAATGACCATGACCAGTCTTTATTCAAACTCTGTGTCAGGGTCTTATGCTGTAGTATAAAGTTTATTTAATTAAGTTTGGGGAGTTATTTGTTTAGAAGGGAATGTCCAATGGGGGCTTAAGCCCTTACACTTTGTCTAAATGATATACAATTATATTCTTACTAAAAACTAGGTAGACATTCTGTTTCTCAGTGCTTTGCAAAAGAAAACCAAAGCATAAACTGGTAGCAAAATACATAATTTAATGGTGGATAATAGCTATTTAGTTTGCCTTATTAATCACTAGGAAATAATCTCATGGATATATTCCACCCATCATGATCCATTTAATATGCCCAATGTTTTAAAGAGATAGAAAGGTCAAAACTGAAATGTGTACATGTGCATGCGTGCATTTCAATTTTAAATAGATGCATTTTTGCAATATAATTCCGTTAGCAATAATGCTTCTAGTAAAAGTTCTGAATGTTTTTCAGCAGCATATGCACATATGCTGTGAGGGCCTGTGCACCAGTATTAAAGCTCAGAGAGCTTGCGGTAGTGTGTATTGCTTTTGACTTTATTTGTGTTATATAAGCCACTGCTGGCTCTCTGATAAGCTGTGAGGTTAGAATACTGGTGCACAGGCCCTCATAGTATACGTGTGTATGCCTCTTAAAAACACTAATAACTTTTGCTAGAATTATTTTTGCTAATGGAAGTATATTGCAAAAATGATTCTATTTAAAATTGCAGTGCACATATACACATTACCATTTTGACATTTCTATTCCTTTAACTTATTAAGACATTAAAGAGACAGTATATCACTTTTCATATAACTACATGTAATAGACATTATTATTATTGGTTATTTGTAGAGCGCCAACAAATTCCGCAGCGCTATAAACATAGGCGGAATACAAGGAAACATTTATAGCGTTTAGATGGGTAGAGAGCCCTGCCAAGAGTCACACTGTTGTAGTCAGCTCTAAAGAAGATGACCTACAAACAGCTGTGCTCTTAGGCTTACATGCTAAGGGGGTTCAAGGGGATAGCAATGGAGGAGAGGAAACGGTATAAAGAAAGATTAGTGTAGGTTGTATGCATCCCTGAACAGTAGAGTCTTTAGGGAGCGCTTGAAGTTTTCAAAACTAGAAGAGAGTCTTATGGAGCGAGGCAGAGAGTTCCACAAGATGGGAGCCAGTCTGGAGAAGTCCTGTAAACGGGAGTGTGAGGAGGTAACAAGAGAGGAGGAGAGTAGGAGGTCATGAGCAGAGTGAAGGGGATGGGAGGGAGAGTATCTGGAGACAAGGTCTGAGATATAAGGGGGAGCAGAGCAGTTGAGGGCTTTGTATGTCAGAGTGAGAATTTTGGTTTAATCCTAGAGGCAAGAGAAAGCCAGTTAAGGGATAGGCAGAGAGGGGCAGCAGATAAAGAGCGACGTGTAAGGAAGATGAGCCGGGCAAAGGCATTCATTATGGATTGTAAAGGAGTTAGGCAGCAGCTGGGGAGACCAGAGAGAACAGAGTTGCAGTAATCAAGGCGTGAAAAGGATGAGAGAGTGGATTAAAATCTTAGTTGTGTCCTGTGTAAGAAAATGTCTAATTTTAGAGATGTTTTTAAGGTGGAAGCAGCAGGATTTAGCCAAGGACTGAATCTGAGGAGTGAAAGAAAGATCTGAGTCAAATGTGACCCCAAGACATTGGGCATGCGGGGTAGGGGTAATGATGGAGTTGTCAACAGTTATAGAGAGATTGGGGGTGGAGATTTTGGAAGAAAGAGGGAAAATAAGGAGCTCAGTTTTGGAGAGATTTAGCTTGAGGTAGTGAAAGGACATCCAGGAAGAGATGTGAGAAAGACAGTTAGTGACACGGGTTAGCAAGGAAGTAGATAGGTCTAGTGCAGAGAAGTAGATTTGGGTGTTGTCTGAATACAAATGATATTGGAACCCGTGGGACTTTATTAGGGAACCTAAAGATGACGTGTAGATTGAGAAGAGAAGGGGACACTACTATAAAGAAGAATATGCACAGATACTGATCTAAAAATCCAGTATAAAACATTTTAAAAACTTACTTAGAATCTCCAAGTTTAGCACTGTTGATGAGGTTAGGCAGGGATACCCAGTGAAAGGGACTGTAAGCAGACAGTCTCACCCCCCTTCCCTGCATATGAAATGACAGATAACATAAACAGAAGCAGTCTGAAGTCTGTGTACATCAGTATACATCTGACACTTTGGGGCCTGGTTAGGAGTCTGAAAATCAGCACAATGTTGTTAAAAAAATAAGCAAAACTATAGATTGTTACAAAACACTCCCAGATGAGCTATATAAATAATTCACATACAAAACATTTATGCAAAGAAAAATCTATTGTACAATGTCCCTTTAAAGAGACAGTAAGCATCTTGCAATTACAAGACGTTTGTTGTCTTGCTAAAGAACAGCTAAGTCTAAACATTTTTATAATAAATTAACATCATTTGGTGCACTTGCTTTTCAACAGCCAAACTCCACCCACAGTTATTATGTTAGTATAAAGTACATTGATTTGCAGGTGTTATCTGCTGAAGCCAGGGAAAGTGTACAGTGGGAAGAGCTTGTAATTAGCTAGCTAAAGATTAGCCCTTTATATATAGATATGATAGGGGCTGTAAAGATGTCTTGCGTCTGTTTGTGCTCCTGCTGTCTCTGACAGATGTATTTTTGTGCATTTTGTATGTGTACATTTGCTTTTATGGACATTCAATAAAGATTTATGTAGCAGGAGAATCAGAAGAGCTACAGTTTTAAGAGCTAAATTACATGAAAATGGGGCAAAATAAATAATAAACACATATGGAAAAGTTGTTTTGCTACCCATAAATAAACACTTTATATTAAAAAAATCTCAAGGTTAATCCTAATCCTTTAAATACCTCTTGCTTGTGTGTAACAATTGTGCTTGTACCAAACTCCCTAGAGAGCCCCAAAAAGCAGATTTTGTAACCTGCAAATACCACAAATGAAATAGCTTGTGTAGGTAATTTGAAGCATTTTGAAAACCCAGGTAGAATAGGATTTCAACCCAGCTGCTATTTTACCTACATGGGGCTTAGTTCCATTGAGTAGTTAAAAATGGAGCCGTCTACTACAGAAGTTGCCAACAACTAAAAGTAGTTTACGCCTCTATTTTAGTACTAGGTTTCTATAGAAATATTTGGCGCAGTGCGTGCAGTCAATCTTTTCATGTATGTGTAAGTTAACATTGCGTTTACGATTTCATTCGAAGTCAGATTTGTGAAAATTGCACCTTTACAAGTTTGTTGCTATGGTAACCCGACCTAACACTATACAAGTTAAGTTTAATGCCTGCGCTCCTTACCTGCGTTTGCCTCTAGAGAGAAAAACACAGGAGTTATGTAGATCACAAAACAAAGATGCAAGATGTTTTATGACATTTTTAAATTTGTTGATATAATAATATTTATTGCTGCCCTAGGCATAGATCTAGTTGGAATCATGGAAATATGTGCTTGATTATATTTGTACATGTATATACAAATTGATTTCTAAATAGGAACATGACTCCAACTAGTCCTACACCATGGGTCAGCAATAAATATGACATATAATAATACATTTATAAAGTGAAAAACTTGCATTGTTTGTAAACTTTAATATCTCAATGGGAACTAAACCTCAAGAAGCTTATTTTTCCTCTTCTGACGTAGTTTAATATGTGGTAATGTTTGAGACATTATTGGCAGCCTCCGACAGTGTTTTACCTGTGTTCATTTGAAACCGAGTGTAATTTTGCCCTTTTTAGGCTTATATTATTTTCTATGGGAGGTGAAATTTATTTTTGCAGCTGGACCCCCGCTGCTGGTAATGACGGAAACTGTCAATAAACGTAATGGATTCCTACAGCAGTTTTTTTCGTTTTACAACCTTGTGAAAACCCAATTGTGGCTTAATGAAAACAAGCCCATAACCAGTACTTTTGAGGTTCAGGTCAAAGTTAAAAATAAAGATGAAATATATAACTATTTATAATTTACTTTGCAGATTTTTTGTTTTAATTTTAAGGGACAGTAAACTCTTTTTGTAATTTCAATACATTTCTGTTGTGTTGCTATAGAATAACACATTAGTCAAGACTGAACACTTTTAAAACAGACTTATCCTTTTTTAATGCAATTATTTTTGAAATACTAAATTACACACACCATTTACCTTATTTGGAGGAGTCAATCTGAACTTTAGTCCACAGATAACAAGGTTAGTCACTGTCATAAAGTTAGTGGTAAGTAAATAGTTTTGCAGTTATCTAATAAAGCCAGTTAGGGACAGATATGTAGCAGGTTTAACCTTGAGAAGTCAGCAAGTGCATTTCAAGTTCTAAGAATTAGAAATTACTGAGTTATAATGGCTAAATTACATGAAAAGAGGGAAAAATAAATAATGAAAATAGATTGCAAGGTTGTTTCATTATGCCTTACTAAACATTTTATATAAAAATCTCAAGGTGTTTAACTGTAAGAAATATGTTTTTTTTCTATTGCCGCAGAGACATGACCATGCAATATGCTCCACAATCATTGTTTGATCAATGTAGGGGCACCTTTATATTGGTGTTTAATGAGTGGCAGCAAAGTAGATAAGATAAAAATATTCAAGCAGCATTTTCAACAATATTTTCCTGGACTGCAAAACAATGTCTATTTTGCTCACTAAATGTCATATGAAATTGTTTTAAAAATTTACTTTGTATGTAGATCTTTTGCCAAGTAGTGCATAAAGCTCCTCTTCAATATATATTTATGTATATCACAGGTGTCTGGCATTTATTTGATGTATTTGCCATTTACCACTTTTGCTAGGAGACAGTTCCATATCTCAGCTACTACTTCATTAAAAATAAAATCTCTATCTATCTATCTATCTATCTATCTATCTATCTATCTATCTTCTATCAATATATATAGAAGATATATATATCTTCTATCATGTATCTATCTATCTATCTATCTATCTATCTATCTATCTATCTATCTATCTATCTATCTATCTATCTATAATCTATCTATCTCTCTATAAATCTATCTATAATCTATCTATCTATCTATCTATCTAACTATCTATCTATCTATATATAATCTATCTATCATCTATCTATCTCTATCTATATCTAATTATCTATCTATCCATCTATCTATCCATCTATATATCTATCTATCTATTTATCTATCATCTATCTATTTCTCTCTCTATCTATCTATCTATCTATCTATCTATCTATCTATCATCTATCTATCTAAAATCTTGTATAGAAAATAAATACTTTTAACCAGGGTGCAAATTATATTTTTTCTGTAAATATTAATACTCGCTACATCTTAAACTCTTCTTTTGGTTCATGTCCATTATAAAGTGTCTGTGAGAAGGGGAAACATATTCAGTCAGTTCAGGCTGTGACTGGTTCGAGCTAGCTTCTCTATTTGAGGGTTACCAGTAGCTATTCATCATCCTCATTCTGCTCCTTGTAGACAGAAATTCCGGGTAACAGAACCACATGCAGCACCCAGTGAATGTCATCAAACTATAAGTACATTCTCCAAATAGGAAACATTTGTCTTCCATACACACACGGTAATAGAAGTGTAAATCTTTTTGTTTGTTTATATTTCTAGAACCAGCCAGAAACAGTTTGTTCTTGTTTTTTAAAAGTGTTTCCTATTGGGATATCTGCATTTTTGGTATCTGCGGAATATACTAGAATCTCCAACAATAACTCTAATATAACTAATGCATTTTATATATATATATATATATATATATATATATATATATATATATAAACAGTGGATATACAGTGGATATTAAAAGGCTAATTTTATGTTTTCCAACAAACAAAAATACAGAGAAAAAAATAGTTAATTTTTGCTAACTTTATGAGTTTAGATATCGCGATCACGCTTACTCCTTCTCCACATAGACTTCTATGGGGCACGCAACTAAAAAAAAAATAAAAAAATATGCTATCCCAACACCGCACTACACTCTATGCACTACACACAGAAATACACATGTATACACTCGCACACACAGATATATATATTTATATGAGCCCTTTCCATTCAAACACCTTGTCGTATACCATATCGCTTTTAACCCTTATAAAACATTTTTATTAATATTAATAAAAAATATATTAGAAAGTGTATATATGAGTTTAATAGTTTATTTTAACATGTTGTGAATGTGTTTTGTGAACATTTGTTAACCCTTACAGTTTACGCTAGGTCTAAAGCCGCTCTTATTCGTCTAGCGCAGTTTCTGTTTGCTTTCTGTTTACTTTCAACTTGTAATATACATGCTAGTTAGTGCGGTTGCGATAATGCTTATTGCGTCCCACACTACCATTAGTGTGCCACTTGTAATCTAGCCCTAATACTTGTGTGGAGGCACCTTTTATTACAGTGGGAAATCTTTGTGAATAAATCTTTATTTACTTTGCACATCTGGACTTTAGAATTTTTTTCCACTCTTCTTTGCAAAAAAGTTCAAGTTCCTTCAAATTGCAAAGGGTTTTCCTGTTTACAGCTTTCTTTAGTCCATTCTACAGGTTTTTGATAGGTTTGATGTCTGGGCTCTGTCTGGGCCATTCCAAGGCTTTGGTTTTCCTTTTCTGAAGCCACGCCTTGGTTGGCTTGGATGTGTGCTTTGGATCATTGTCATGTTGGAATGTGACATTTTTGTTAATCTTCAGCTTTCTGACAAAGGCCAACAGGATTTGTTACAAAATATCTTGATATTTGAAGATATTCATTATCCCAGTTGTCTTGAAAAGAGCCCCCTGACCCAGCTCTAGAGAAACAGCCCCAAGGCTTGATGCTAACACCACTATCCTGCAAAGTTAATACGGTGTTGCTTGGATGATGAGCATTATTTTACTTGAGCCAAACATATCTTTTACAGTTTAGGCCAAAAAGTTAAACCTTTGTCTCATCAGACCATAACACATTTTCCCACAAGATTTGGGGTTACTGAATGAATCTTTTTGCATTATTTAGATGTTCCTTTTTATAAGAAAGTTTTTTTGTCTTTTCACCGTACCCCATAGCCAGACCAGTGCAGAATACAAGAGATGGTGTTCACATGCAAGGAGTGACCGGTACCTGCCAGAAATTCCTGTAGTTCCGTGAGTCTTACAGTTGGCCTCCATGCTAATTTTTCTCCTTGTCCTCTTATCAACTTTGTAGGGTCATCCTGATCTTTTTCTCTGTGGTGCCACATTTTCTCTACGTATTGATGATGGTTTTGACAGTTCCTGGTCATCCAGTGCCTTCAATATTCTTTTATATCCCTCTCCTGATTGGTACTTTTAAACAATTAGCTCTCATATTTTCGTTGGCAACTCTTTGCTAACCATGGCTCTCCAAGTTAGATGCAACACCAAATATTTAAGCAAATCCTACAGCAACAGCTTACTCTTATCTGGGTTTAATCATAATCATTTTTATTAATATATTATGCTATTTACCTACAGGCATGAATTAGAATGTGATTGGGTTACTGTGAACACAACTAGAGCCCTCATTATGTGCAGACTTATGAAATCAGGGTGTTATTGTAGTTTTTTTAATTTAAAATGTTCTTAATAGGACATCATCTTTTGCACTTTTGCCATTCTTAACTCATGTGTCATAGCAGTTGGTGTGGGTTAATATGTGAACTTCTTTTTTTCCTGGGAAGTTCTGCCTCACACAAGTTTTGTAATCCTGGCCGACCTTCAGTTTGTACTGCTATAACTAATGCGACAACACCACTTATGAGACATCTTTAAGTTATTATATAGTTTACCCATATGCTGTATTGTTTCTGTGATATTTGAAGCTGTTGCCTTTTTTTACATTGATATCTTTTATATTCTGTTTTTCGAGTTAAATCATTCATATATATATATATATATATATATATATATATATATATATATATATATATATATATATATATATATATATATATATATATATATATATATATATATATATATATACCATACCAGGACGCTAAAATAAAGATAGCAGAATAGCAAGCCATAATATTTGTTTGTTATTTGTTTGTTATTATACTGATCAGACAGTTGTAGTATTTATATAGTAATCTGCACACTATAGAGCTCAAATAAATTTCGCTATGAGAGGTTTAAGAAATTGGAGCCTCTTCAACCTTTTTTTTTTCCCTCTTGTCCGACCTCATTATATAGATATTGTGGTGAATCAGAGCTGTATTGATAATGTGGAAACCGTGACAGTGGGATAAGTAGGCACTTTGGATCTTATTTGATATTTGGACATTCACTATCCACGAACATATAACAATCCTTTAATGAACATTAAACACTTTGAGATTGTAATATAAGATGATTATTTGTATATATAAATTAAAGTCTGCAATGTACCCTCATTATTTATTTTTCACTTTTTCCTGTAATTCCTTTCTGAAATTGTCAGCTTTTCAGTTCCTGTTACAAAATGGAAGTGCAGAACACTGTTGTATTCCACACAGCCATTGGCTGCACACTCTAGTGACCTATTTATAACTGTCTCTAATTGGCCACAGCAGAGAAGGTAACCTTTGTTACAACATGGCAGCCCCCATTGTTTTATAGACAATACAACTTTACACTTGTTTTGTCAATATCTAAATAACTAATGAAACTTTAAAAAATGCATCTACATGTTATTCTCAGACTAATCTTTCCTTTGAATGCACCATTCTATCTAGCATTTATTTAGTGTTTAATGTGCCTTTAATGGGCATTATAACCTATATGTTCCTCTTGCTCCTGTTACTCACTTACCCCTTTAACTTAGTTTAGACTGAGGTATTATACCGCAAACCTTATAGTTCTTGGCTTGGTAATTTAATATTTGATGTGATATCTGCTTCCTTTCTAGGCGGAGGGTGTAAACAAATATATTTTGTTTTAAAAATGTTAGTTACACCATTTACTCAACTCCCCTTTCCCATCTTTGGGCCATATTACAAGTGGAGCGGTATTTAACGCTCCTGCTCAATCGCTAACTCCGCTAGAAGATGTTTGTATGCGTCAGGTAGCGCTTGTATTACAGTTTTCCATTGCGTGCTAACCCGATGCTCGTAAAAAGACAAACTTAGAATATTGCATGCGCTATAACTTATTCCCCCATAGAAGTCAATGGAGCAAAAAAAAGTGTATAAATACTTAAACACCCTACTCGTGTGCAAACACAATGGCATATTCTCTTATGATCTTCACATAGCAGAATATGTTCTATTTATTCATAAATACATATTTCTATATTTATATAAAGTTTTTGGTACAATATATATATATACCTACATATATACTGTATATATATATATATATATATATATAAACAGTATCTCACAAAAGTGAGTACACTCCTCACATTTTTGTAAATATTTTATTATATCTTTTCATGTGACAACACTGAAGAAATGATACTGTGCTACAATGTAAAGTAGTGAGTGTACAGCCTATTTAACAGTGCAAATTTGCTGTCCCCTCTAAATAACTCAACACACAGCCATTAATGTCTAAACTGTTGGCAACAAAAGTGAGTACACCCCTAAGTAGAAATGTCCAAATTGGGCCCAGAGTGTCAATATTTTGTGTGGCCACCATTATTGTCCAGCACTGCCTTGACCCTCTTGGGCATGGAGTTCACCAAAGCTTCACAGGTTGCCACTGGAGGCCTCTTCCACTCCTCCATGACGACAACACGGAGCTGGTGGATGTTAGAGACCTTGCGCTCCCCCACCTTAAGTTTGAGGATGCCCCACCTTCCGTTTGAGGATGCCCCACAGATATTCAATAGGGTTTATGTCTGGAGACATGCTTGGCCAGTCCATCACCTTTACTCTAAGCTTCTTTAGCAAGGCAGTGGTCGTCTTTGAGGTGTGTTTGGGGTCTTTATCATGTTGGAATACTGCCCTGCGGCCCAGTCTCCGAAGGGAGGGGATCATGCTCTGCTTCAGTATGTCACAGTACATGTTGACATTCATGGCTCAGTCAATAAACTGTAGTTTCCCAGTGCCGGCAGCACTCATGCAGGCCCAGACCATGATACTCCCACCACCATGCTTGACTGTAGGCAAGGCACACTTGTCTTTGTACTTCTCACCAGGTTGCCACCACACACGATTGACACCATCTGAACCAAATAAATTTATCTTGATCTCATCGGACCACAGGACATGGTTCCAGTAATCCATGTCCTTAGTCTGCTTGTCTTCAGCAAACTGTTTGCAGGCTTTCTTGTGCATCATCTTTAGAAGAGGCTTCCTTCTGGGATGACAGCCATGCAGACCAATTTTATGCAGTGTGTGGCGTATGGTCTGAGCACTGACAGGCTGACCCCCCCCCCCCCTTCAACCTCTGTAGCAATGCTGGGAGCACTCATACGTCTATTTTCCAAAGACAACCTCTGGATATGACGCACTCAACTTCTTTTGTCGACCATGGCGAGGCCTGTCCTGAGTGGAACCTGTCCTGTGAAACCGCTGTATGGTCTTGCCCACCATGCTGCAGCTCAGTTTTAGGGTCTTGGCAATTTTCTTATAGCCTAGGCTATCTTTATGTAGATCAGCAATTCTTTATTTCAGATCCTCAGAGAGTTTTTTGCCATGAGGTGTCATGCTGAACTTTCAGAGACCAGTATGAGAGAGTGTGAGAGCGATAACACCAAATTTAACACACCTGCTCCCCATTCACACTCACCACTTAACATTGTAGCAAATTGTCATTTCTTCAGTGTTGTCACATAAAAAGATATAATAAAATATTTTCAAAAATGTGAGGGATGTACTTACTTTTGTGAGATACTGTATATGTATATGTATATATATATAATTATTTATAGGAATATATATATATATGAATATATATTTATAAATACATAGCACATGTTCTGCTATGTGCAGAACATTGGAATGTGAAATATTTGCAGTAAATACACAGAATAACACTTTATTAAATATGAATATTGCATAAATATGCTTTTTCATGTTTTTCAACTAGTTAATTGCAAACGGCTTCAATGCGCATATATATATATATAAGTCTATATGTTTGTACATATGTATTTATGTGTTTATATTTGTATATATGTCTCTAAATACATATATACACATATAAATACACAAATACATATGTACACACATATAGACATATATCTATACATGCTTATACATATTTAGACATGTGTATGTATGTGTCTCTATGTTAAAACCCTTTGCCTGCCTTTTTTTTTCTAACACCTGAGACCTCATATCTTTGAGCCCTGATAACTTTTTTGTGCAATTTTTTTTGTTTCGGGAAACAGTTAACCATAGCTCTGAGGATGCGGTAATCATTCTAGTGTAAATCACGATTGCGCTCAAGTGATCACCTTTACTTTCAACTCGTAATAGAAGCGGTAAACCAAACGCTCACAAACAACCGCGATAAATCCATTTTCTCTTGCGTGTAACTGTTAACGTGCTACTCGTAGTCTGGCCCATCGTGTTTATCCTCAGCACTGTCATTTGGATGGTGTTGATGTGTTATCAGCTTTTGATTACAGCCAAACATTATACATCCAAAAGTGGCCTCATCTAACAAACTATTTCCCCCAGATAATACCCCTAAAATTAATGTTTTTCTCTTAGTGGCGCAGGAGAAGCTACCATTGATCATTTGAGGATTGTTTTATCATTGGCTGTATGCATACTCACTGGGGTAAGTTTTTACTTCTAGTGCTACTAAAATTGGGATCCTAAAGTGGTCTCTAACTTTCATTTACTATTTTCCACCTTCTTTAATTTGTGAATGTTAAAATAGCTGTTAGGGTACAAGAGTTGCCCCTTTTTTTCCAGTTAGAAGGTTATGATTTAATCTACATACTATTAAAAATGTGAACTGAGGTTTATTGAACATCCATAGATAAAGACAATCTATTTTAGTACTAGAATGACCTTGAATTGTTTGACCTATTTACGTGTTCCTTATGCATATTTTGGTCAGTAGCAGAATTGTAAACAACATATATAATAATTGTATTATTATATGCATGTCCATATTTGTGTACTAACGCAATATTTTGTAATTTGTTTGTTCTGTCTTTATACAGTTAACCAAAATAAAATCAATAAAAGAATGTTCCTAATAATTAACTAGTTGTTTTTTCTCTGAATTTTTGTTTGTTGGAAGATCACATTATCGATGGAAAAAGTATGACATTTACATTTTTCTTATTTCTGTCTTTACATTTTAAAAACCTGCAATTTCATACAGGTGTGGGATATCCACTATATCTATCTCTATATGTATGTACGTATGTGTGTGTGTGTGTATATATATATATATATATATATATATATATATATATATATATATATATATATACTAACTCCCAGGGGCGTCTGCACTCTCACTTCAAACGGTCAGCTACCAGTGTGCCAGAAATAAATAAAGATATCACAATAAAACAGAGAACTGCACTCACTGGATTTCAAGTGTCAAGTAACATAATTTTATTCAAAACTGTGAAGTTACGGAGTCAACGACCCCATCCTCAGACCAATCATTAGTGACATACAAAGCATTTTAAATAAGTCAGAATTGATTCGTGTGAGAATACAAGACATGAAATGTATTGTATGGATAGATGAGTGAAAAACCTTAACTGGTACGATGTCAGTAATATCTGATAATGGAGCTATACTATCCATTATTCATGGCTTATAACACGGAGTAACAACATGTTTATTTGGGTGACATCACAAAAGGGGTTTTACAGGAAGTGTGGAGACTCGATCACAGGGAGGCGTTCTGAGGTCCACTTGTTTACTATATACTTATTTAAGTTTCGTTTCATTATGTAAAAGGTAACTGATACATTGGTAGGATACTGTCTTGTTATTTTGAATACACATAGTTGTATTACTATTTTTCTATCTACACACATTGATTTGCTTATAAAGCCACATTGAGAATTTAACTTACTACATTGGGAATATGGTTATCACTAAGCTCTTGGATTCATGTTGCCACTGATAAATATATATGTGCATATTTTATTATTGTTTTAAACAGTTACTCAGTTAATCACTGTTTTATTTGTGTGACATGCTGGAATCAATTGTTATGTTTTACACAGTGAAATGTATTTGTTTATATAAAGAGTTGTTACTATGACTAACACATTTTGGCGCAATTTGGGAGGTTGGGGGAGTGGTTTAGTCTTATTTAAAATGCTTTGTTTGTCACTAATGCTTGGTCTGAAGAAGGGGTCGTTGACTCCAAAACGTCACCGTTTGAATTAAATTTTGTTACTTGACACTTGAAAATCTGGTCATATATACACATTCCTATGTAAATACCCACAACATATTACTTGCAGAATGCAGAATTTTACATTCTATGTGGTTTTAATTAATAAAATATTTGTTCTCATAATAACATAAACTCCTGTCCACTGAGTGATAACATTCAGGGTCACCCCTCAGACCCACAAAATATCTAAAAAGGTAGTGAAGTTGCACTCCATGGGGCCGAATTATCAAGCGTTGGGCAAACATGATGCGCTGTGGCAAATCACGTCTGCCCGACATCGCTAAATGCCGACAGCATGTGCTGTCAACATTTAACATTGCACAAGCATTTCTGGTGAAAGGCTTGTGCAATGCCGCCCCCTGCACATTCACCTCTAGCAGGGGCTGTCAATCATCCCAATCATATCGGAATGGAATGATTGCTGTCCACCACCTCAGAGGTGGCGGATGAGTTAAGGTCTGTATATATCTATACCTTTATATAACCATATAGATATATTGGTATAGATATATATTTTACCCAAAAACATCAGCTATATATATATATATATAATTGCAAATGTTGTCACCAAGCACTCACGAGTTGTAATCTTCTGCCCCGGTGCGGTGCATAAAAACACACGTTTAGCAAGAACTTGAGACCGCACTCTGAGGACTTAATCCAAACCACTTCCGTGGTGTTTTAATTCAGGTAACGTTTCGGGGTCTCCCCTTTTTTGTTTGATAAAGGGGGAGACCCCGAAACGTTACCTGAATTAAAACACCACGGAAGTGGTTTGGATTAAGTCCTCAGAGTGGGGTCTCAAGTTCTTGCTAAATATATATATATATATATATATATATATATATATATATGTATTTAAGAATAATTACAAAATATTCTGCTATGTGAAAAACATTGGAATTTGAAATACTTGAGAAAATGCGATCAGGTTTGTGTTTTTTCCCCCCACTTTTTGTGCTTCATTGAAGTCTATAGGATAGATTATTTTTAGGTGGCTGCCAGTAAGCAGGGGCAGCATTGCACAAGCATTTCACTAGGAATGCTTGTGCAATGATAAAAGCTTACAGCGTATGCTATGACATTTAGCGAGGTCAAGCAGACATGATTCGCTACAGTGAATCATGTCCGCTCGACCTTTGGTAAATCCACCCCTACGGGTGAATACGTTAACGCACTCACCATATTCGAACTTTGGCTTTTTGTGTGCGTCAGGTTAGCACTCCGGACTGGCGAATGTTTAGCAACATTCAAAAATGAAACTAATTGTAATACATTTGTTCGTTTTGAATTTCTAATGTTTGTATAACATTCTAAATTTTTTAAATGTAATAGTATTTGTAATGCTTTCTTTAAATGTTATATTCTATTCAATTTTTTCTAATAATTTGAATATTGCATAATTTGAATTCGAAAAATTGGAATCTATCACCTAGATTACGAGTTTTGCGTTAGAGGCTATGCGGTGCTAACGAGCAGTTTTCCCTCACCGCTCACTTACATGCAGCGCTGGTATTACGAGTTTTCAGAAACCCGTCGCTAAAAGACAAGAAGTGAGCGTTGAGCAAAATTTTGCTCATTACCGCACTCCAATACCAGCGTTGCTTGTATTAGCGGTGAGCTGGTTGTACGTGCTCATGCACAATTTCCCCATAGGAATCAATGAGGAGAGCCGGCTAAGAAAAAGTCTATCACCTGCAAAAAAGCATTGTAAAACTCAGTAACGCAGCCCCATTGATTCCTATGGGAAAATAAAAGTTATGTCTACACCTAACACCATAACATGAACCCCGAGTCTAAACACCCCTAATCTTACACTTATTAACCCCTAATCTGCCGCCTCCCGACATCGCCGACACCTACATTATATTATTAACCCCAATCTGCCCCTCCGGACACCGCCGCCACCTACATTATAGTTATGAACCCCTAATCTGCTGCCCCCAACATCGCCAACACCTACATTATATTTATTAACCCCTAATCTGCCACCCCCAACGTCGCCGCCACTATATTAAAGTTATTAACCCCTAAACCTAAGTCTAACTCTAAACCTAACACCCACTAACTTAAATATAATTTAAATAAACCTAAATAAATATTCCTATCATTAACTAAATAATTACTATTTAAAACTAAATACTTACCTATAAAATAATCCCTAAGGTAGCTACAATATAACTAATAGTTACATTGTAGCTATCTTAGGGTTTATTTTTATTTTACAGGCAAGTTTGTATTTATTTTAACTAGGTAGAATAGTTATTAAATAGTTATTAACTATTTAATAACTACCTAGTTAAAATAAAGACACATTTACCTGTAAAATAAAACCTAACCTAAGTTACACTAACACCTAACACTACAATATAATTAAATAAATTAACTAAAGTAAATACAATTACCTAAATTAAATTAGCTAAAGTACAAAAACAAACAAACACTAAATTACAGAAAATAATAAACAAATTATAGATATTTAAACTAATTACACCTAATCTAATAGCCCTATTAAAATAAAAAAGCCCCCAAAAATAAAAAAAAACCCTAGCCTGAACTAAACTACCAATAGCCCTTAAAAGGGCCTTTTGCGGGGAATTGCCCCAAAGTAATCAGCTCTTTTACTTGTAAAAAAAAACAACAACCCCCCCAACAGTAAAACCCACCACCCACACAACCAACCCCCCCAAAAAAATACTATCAAAAAAACCTAAGCTCCCCATTGCCCTGAAAAGGGCATTTGGATGGGCATTGCCCTTAAAAGGGCAGTTAGCTCTTTTGCCATCCAAACCCTAGCCTAAAAATAAAGCCCACCCAATACACCCTTAAAAACACCTAACACTAACCCCCTGAAGATCGACTTACCGGGAGATGTCTTCATCCAAGCCGGGCCGAAGTCCTCAACGAAGCCAGGAGAAGTCTTCCTCCAAGTCGGGCGAAGTGGTCCTCCAGACAGGCAGAAGTCTTTATCCAGATTGCATCTTCTATCTTCATCCATCCGGCGCGGAGCGGGTCCATCTTCAAGACATCCGACGCGGAGCATCCTCTTCATCCGGAGTCTTCTTACTGAATGAAGGTACCTTTAAGTGACGTCATCCAAGATGGTGTCCCTTAGATTCCGATTGGCTGATAGAATTCTATCAGCCAATCAGAATTAAGGTAGAAGCAATCCTATTGGCTGATCCAATAGAATGCAAGCTCAATCCTATTGGCTGATTGGATCAGCCAATAGGGTTGAACTTCAATCCTATTGGCTGATTACATCAGCCAATTGATTTTTTCTACCTTAATTCCGATTGACTGATAGAATTCTATCAGCCAATCGGAATCTAAGGGACGCCATCTTGGATGACGTCACTTAAAGGTACCTTCATTCAGTAAGAAGACTCCGGATGAAAAGAATGCTCCACGACGGATGTCTTGAAGATGGACCCGCTCCGCGCCGGATGGATGAAGATAGAAGATGCCATCTGGATGAAGACTTCTGCCCGTCTGGAGGACCACTTCGCCCGGCTTGGATGAAGACTTCTCCCGGCTTCGTTGAGGACTTCGGCCCGGCTTGGATGAAGACGTCTCCCGGTAAGTCGATCTTCAGGGGGTTAGTGTTAGGTTTTTTTAAGGGTGTATTGGGTGGTTTGTTTTTTTTAGGTTAGGGTTTGGGCGGCAAAAGAGCTAATTGCCCTTTTAAGGGCAATGCCCATACAAATCCCCTTTTCAGGGCCATGGGGAGCTTAGTTTTTTTTAGATAGTATTTTTTTTGGGGGGGTTGGTTGTGTGGGTGGTGGGTTTTACTGTTGTGGGGGTTGTTTGTATTTTTTTTTTTTACAGGTAAAAGAGCTGATTACTTTGGGGGCAATGCCCCGCAAAAGGCCCTTTTAAGGGCTATTGGTAGTTTAGTTTAGGCTAGGTTTTTTTTTATTTTGGGGGGGGGCTTTTTTATTTTAATAGGGCTATTAGATTAGGTGTAATTAGCTTAAATATCTGTAATTTGTTTATTATTTTCTGTAATTTAGTGTTTGTTTGTTTTTGTACTTTAGCTAATTTAATTTAATTTAGGTAATTGTATTTAATTTAGTTAATTTATTTAATTATATTGTAGTGTTAGGTGTTAGTGTAACTTAGGTTAGGTTTTATTTTACAGGTAAATTTGTCTTTATTTTAGCTAGGTAGTTATTAAATAGTTAATAACTATTTAATAACTATTCTACCTAGTTAAAATAAATACAAACTTGCCTGTAAAATAAAAATAAACCCACTGACCTAGATTTGGAGTTTGGCGTTAGCCGTGAAAACCAGCGTTAGAGGCTCCTAACGCTGGTTTTAGGCTACCGCCGGTATTTGGAGTCACTCAAAATAGGGTCTAACGCTCACTTTTCATCCACGACTTTTCCATACCGCAGATCCCCTTATGTAAATTGCGTATCCTATCTTTTCAATGGGATCTTTCTAACTCCGGTATCTAGAGTCGTTTCTGAAGTGAGCGTTAGACATCTAACGACAAAACTCCAGCCGCAGAAAAAAAGTCAGTAGTTAAGAGCTTTCTGGGCTAACGCCGGTTTATAAAGCTCTTAACTACTGTACTCTAAAGTACACTAACACCCATAAACTACCTATGTACCCCTAAACCGAGGTCCCCCCACATCGCCGACACTCGAATAAAATTTTTTAACCCCTAATCTGCCGACCGCAAAGCGCCGCCACCAACGTTATCCTTATGTACCCCTAATCTGCTGCCCCTAACACCGCCGACCCCTATATTTTATTTATTAACCCCTAATCTGCCCCCCCACAACGTCGCAGCCAGCTACCTACAATAATTAACCCCTAATCTGCCGACCGGAGCTCACCGCTATTCTAATAAATGTATTAACCCCTAAAGCTAAGTCTAACCCTAACACTAACACCCCCCTAAGTTAAATATAATTTACATCTAACGAAATTAATTAACTCTTATTAAATAAATTATTCCTATTTAAAGATAAATACTTACCTGTAAAATAAATCCTAATATAGCTACAATATAAATTATAATTATATTATATCTATTTTAGGATTTATATTTATTTTACAGGTAACTTTGTATTTATTTTAACCAGGTACAATAGCTATTAAATAGTTAAGAACTATTTAATAGCTAAAATAGTTAAAATAATTACAAATTTACCTGTAAAATAAATCCTAACCTAAGTTACAATTAAACCTAACACTACACTATCAATAAATTAATTAAATAAACTACCTACAATTACCTACAATTAACCTAACACTACACTATCAATAAATTAATTAAATACAATTCCTACAAATAAATACAATTAAACAAACTAGCTAAAGTACAAAAAATAAAAAAGAACTAAGTTACAAAAAATAAAAAAATATTTACAAACATAAGAAAAATATTACAACAATTTTAAACTAATTACACCTACTCTAAGCCCCCTAATAAAATAACAAAGACCCCCAAAATAACAAAATGCCCTACCCTATTCTAAATTACTAAAGTTCAAAGCTCTTTTACCTTACCAGCCCTGAACAGGGCCCTTTGCGGGGCATGCCCCAAGAAGTTCAGCTCTTTTGCCTGTAAAAAAACATACAATACCCCCCCAACATTACAACCCACCACCCACATACCCCTAATCTAACCCAAACCCCCCTTAAATAAACCTAACACTAAGCCCCTGAAGATCATCCTACCTTGTCTTCACCTCACCAGGTATCACCGATCCGTCCTGGCTCCAAAATCTTCATCCAACCAAAGCGGGGGCTGGCGATCCATCATCCGGTGGCTGAAGAGGTCCAGAAGAGGCTCCAAAGTCTTCATCCTATCCGGGAAGAAGAGTAGATCCGGACCGGCAACCATCATCTTCCAAGCGGCATCTTCTATCTTCATCCGATGAGGACCGGCTCCATCCTGAAGACCTCCGACGCGGACCCATCTTCATCCGGCGACGTCCAACTGAAGAATGAAGGTTCCTTTAAGGGACGTCATCCAAGATGGCGTCCCTCGAATTCTGATTGGCTGATAGGATTCTATCAGCCAATCGGAATTAAGGTAGGAATATTCTGATTGGCTGATTCCATCAGCCAATCAGAATCAAGTTCAATCCGATTGGCTGATCCAATCAGCCAATCAGATTGAGCTTGCATTCTATTGGCTGATCGGAATAGGAATAATTTATTTAATAAGAGTTAATTAATTTCGTTAGATGTAAATTATATTTAACTTAGGGGGGTGTTAGTGTTAGGGTTAGACTTAGCTTTAGGGGTTAATACATTTATTAGAATAGCGGTGAGCTCCAGTCGGCAGATTAGGGGTTAATAATGGAAGTTAGGTGTCGGCGATGTTAGCAAGGGCAGATTAGGGGTTAATACTATTTATTATAGGGTTAGTGAGGCGGATTAGGGGTTAATAACTTTATTATAGTAGCGCTCAGGTCCGCTCGGCAGATTAGGGGTTAATAAGTGTAGGCAGGTGGAGGCAACGTTGTGGGGGGCAGATTAGGGGTTAATAAATATAATATAGGGGTCGGCGATGTTAGGGAAGCAGATTAGGGGTACATAGGGATAATGTAAGTAGCGGCGGTTTACGGAGCGGCAGATTAGGGGTTAATAATAATATGCAGGGGTCAGCGATAGCGGGGGCGGCAGATTAGGGGTTAATAAGTGTAAGGTTAGGGGTGTTTAGACTCGGGGTACATGTTAGAGTGTTAAGTGCAGACGTAGGAAGGGTTACCGCATAGCAAACAATGGGGCTGCGTTAGGAGCTGAACGCGGCTTTTTTGCAGGTGTTTGGTTTTTTTTCAGCTCAAACAGCTCCATTGTTTCCTATGGGGGAATCGTGCACGAGCACGTTTTTTAGGCTGGCCGCTTGCGTAAGCAACTCTGGTATCGAGAGTTGAAGCTGCGTTAAAAATGCTCTACGCTCCTTTTTTGGAGCCTAACGGCCATTCTGTGGACTCTCAATACCAGAGGTATTTTTATGGTGCGGCCAGAAAAAAGCCGGCGTTAGTTTTTCGGGTCGTTACTGACAAAACTCCAAATCTAGCCGTAAGATAGCTACAATGTAACTATTAGTTATATTGTAGATAGCTTAGGGTTTATTTTATAGGTAAGTATTTAGTTTTAAATAGGAATTATTTAGTTAATGATAGGAATATTTATTTAGATTTATTTAAATTATATTTAAGTTAGTGGGTGTTAGGTTTAGGGTTAGACTTAGGTTTAGGGGTTAATAACTTTACTCGTAATACCGGTGCTATGGAAGTCCCATAGAAAAAAGACTTTACAAAGTTTACGTAAGTCGTTTTGCGGTAAGGCCAAAGAAGTGTGCGGTGCCCCTAAACCTGCAAGACTCGCAATACCAGCGGGCGTAAAAAAGCAGCGTTAGGACCTCCTAACGCTGTTTTTTTACCCTAATGCACAACTCGTAATCTAGCAGTATATATTTTTAATACTATTTCTAATGGTCTCTTTAAATGTAATATTCAAATTGTGCAATATTCGAAATAGAAACATTTGAATTTATATATTTGTATCTAATATGTATCAATTTACTAAATTCCCTTCCAGATGACCTATTTTACTTCTGAATAGTACTTGTTAAATAGAATGTTACATTTTAAATTTCGAATGAGGATACATTTGTATGCTAATTATGAACATTCGAAAATGAAAGTAACACTCGAAAACTGGAAATAACATTCTATTACCGAATTTTAATGGATTTTCATTCTAATCAACATTCGATTGTCCAAAACGAATGTCCACAGGTCTATTCATTCTACCAAACGAATTACACTTTCAGCACATTCACCCATACATAGTTAGTGTTAATGCGAAAACAATTTACTTTTAACTTAATAAATAACTTAATACGTGTGCAACCGATGCATGCAAAAATCTTACTTCTAATGGAGTTAACGCACAAGCGGGAGCGCAAAATACCACTCCACTTGTAATCTAACTCTTAAAGGGGAACTCCGAGATACATAATTATTTAGTGATCTATACCTTTAATAATTTATTATTTATTTAGATATGTTTTATTCATTATCTTTACATAGGACCCAATGGCATGCCTCTACTTAATTAGAGGGAATTAAATTCCCTATTCAGGCCTCTTGGATACATGGGAGCCGATTTATGAAAGTGTAAGCGAACATGATACAATGTAGCGTATCATGTCCTCCGCACATCAATAAATGCTGACAGCATACGCTGTTGGCATTTATCATTGCACAAGCAGTTCTGGTGAACTGCTTGTGCAATGCTGCCCCCTGCAAATTCACGGCCAATCGGCCGGTAACAGGGGGTGTTAATCAGCCCGATCATATAGGATCATGCGGATTGAAGTCTGAAGCCTCAGAGGCAACGGACAAAGTATGGAGCAGCGGTCTTTAGCATCAAGCTCCATTCAGAGCTTGCTAATTCGGCCCCATTGTATCCACTTTCCATATCCATCTGGCATCCCTGTACAGTAAATCTCTAAGTCTGTCTCCCCCCTATATATTTTATGGACTTGGCCAATCACCATAAACCTTAACTGGTTTAACTGATGTCCTTCCTCACGCCTCTAGATATAACAGTATTTTAATTTTGTATTCATTTATGTATATTAATCTCTCCTACTTCGTGTAGCACTGGTGTTTCATTTGAATTATAACTGCTTTATCTTTCACATTTCATTGACTTTTTTTTCTGTCTGTGTACAGTTTGTCTTCAAGCAAAATAAATCTCATGTTCCAGAAGTGTTTCTCACACCCTTGGCACAATCTAGTTTTCTGTAATTGGCTGCAGAAGTGGTACCTGACTTTATAAATTGATGGGAGCATTGGCACAAAACTACATATAAAGGGGGGGGGGGGGGGCTGATACTGGGTTATTGCATTTTTTACTGTTTCTCTTACTTCATTCAGAATTATTCTCCACCATTACCATTACCCTCTCACCTTGCCCTGGATAAAATTAATGTCATATAATAAGGTGACTGTCTTATATGTCTATTGCTGTTGGTGCCCTTAGATATAAGGGGAGCTACAATATTGATTGATTGTTGCACCAGAAGGGCCCAATTCAATTCAATTCAATTCACCACTGGTTCTTCGTCTGTGTAAATTTGTCATCACATTCTGTCTGTGCAATATATAGTACCAGTATATATTTCCCTGTCCTTTCCATAAGATTTTTTAATCAGTCATATTTTTCTGGTCAAAATTACTATTTATAATTGCTATGTTTTGTTTTGATCGGCACACTTATGAACATTTTTGGTCTCATAATAAAAAGGATGGTTTCTTTATTTGGAAGATTTTATGTTACCTAGTGATTTCACCTACAGAACAGCAGCCCACATTCCTGTTTAAGGTATAGTAAAAATGAAAGCCAGTAAAACGGAGTTGAGTTACATTCTGTACACACATATAATTATAAATATCAATGGAAAATAATTTTACTGAGTTCCACGTTTAGTATTTGTATTCCGTTTATATTGTGTGAGGATGTGACAGAACCCACACCTCATTACTGCACAGTAGAATGAGGCATTCAAACATTTTCTTCCACATTCCTGCTGTTGATTTTAGATTATATTATTGATAAAACTACTGCTAATATTTTATTATTATCTTTATTTGCAATGCACAAACATATTCTACAGTGTTACAGTGGATACGTAAAGAAATAAAAAGGAAGGGATTGATTGGTTGAAACTGAAAGATGAGCTATTTTGACTAGAGAGTTTACAATCTAAGAGATTGCTGGAAAGGAATGGTCCCATACAGGGCCGGACTGAGACCAAAATTAGACCCTTTTATGTAATTAACCATATTCCAGAAATCAAAAGTATAGAGGGGCCCCTGGCTGCGCCTGGTTTAATCTGCTGAACTTTAATCTCTGAGACAACTGGCTCTGGTTGGGTTTGACTGTAGTGTGCATAGAGTTGAGGTGCATCATTTTATTCTTGGACCCAGGTAGAACAATGTCTTGAGCCTGCCCAGCCTTTAAAATTGTCTTTGTCCCTCTTTTTCCTTAATAGTTTGTCTCCTTTCATTTGTGCCCCTCTGTTGGTGAGGCTGTGTCCTTCTACACTCTGTTTAGTGCTCCATAATCTCTTTAACCAAACACAAATCTTGTGCGGCTAGTAGCTGTGTTCAAAGCTCACACCGGGGTTGAGTTTGTCATTTACACCATGTTCACCAATCCTCAATCAAACCATATATATTTATCCAGCCCATTTAACGTTCAAACGAACTTGTCCAAGGCCCCCAAAGTCTTTACCCTTTTAACACTATTGCAAATACCCCCAAATCTATACATCTGTTTATCTATTACCTATTACACACAAACATTGCACTGTTAAGTTTTCTTCCCCTTAATACATTGTACCTACTGGAGTGTATACAAAGTTTACAAATAGCTCTTTTATCTTTATTTTGTCATTTGAAACAAGTGCTTTTGAAACCGACACCTGCACTGACAATGTCAATACTGCAGTATAAGCTGTAGAAATGCTATATAAGGGAAAGGAAGCAAATTAAATCAACATCCCAGTGAGGTTGGGAGAGACAGCACAAGCCATTAGATTCTAATTGGCTGCTTGCCTGAGTACATTGTCCCTGTGGTTTCTAAGTCAAATATTAAACAGCAAATAGGGAATTTCAAAACTAACTCCCCATCAAATAGAATATTGTTTTATATTGCATGATTACATTCTGTGGGGTAGGGGGTTTAATTTAGAATGCTCATGCAATTTGATTACACTTTTTTTGTGAAACCAGTATCTTAAAGAAAAATCTGCCACAACTTTGCCACTTGAAAATAACAGAATTCAAAGAGATTTCTAACCTCCCATCAGAGCAGCAAGTTGTGAAATTGACTTTTATCTTGCAACTGTTAACATCCTACCGAATAGAACAACTTCCACTGTTACGCATAACGGTATCACAAACGTATTTCAAAGATTTCACAAAACAAACTAATAAGAAACCATAAAAAACAACAACAGCCTCTATTAAACAGTCCTCTGTAACATATATGCACAAAAGAAAACAATAAAAAGTTCAAGAAAATAAAAATAAACAAAAAAACTAGTCATTGTTTACGTGGAAAAAAAAACTATCCCCATCACAAAACACCTCAGAGCGTTCGCAGCCAGCCTCTCAGGTTCTAGGTAATGACATTAATTTAACGTAACACAATATTTTTAAAAAGCATTTTGGAAATGTTTTTCCAAAGGGTTGAGCTTATAATTATTTTTGTTTTGCGTTTTGATGTGCAAGATATCATGTTTTGGGCCTATAGATATTAATTGCTGGAACACCCATTGATAATTTACTTTAAGTGACCCCTCGTCAACCTACTGCCCAACCGTCACCCATCCTGAGGGATTCTAACAGGTCCTGCTATCCTGCCTGCAGCACCTTAGTGTCTCATTTTTAAGGAACTGATGAGCCCTGCCTGAACATGCCCACGGACCACGTGTATCCCCACTCACCTGCATTTAACCCCGCCCATCCCATGCATGGTCCCTCCCACAAATTAATTGCCTACAAGCTTTTAACCTCCCACATCCCAGAAATCATCCACAAATCTAGCCAACATTTGTTCAAGAATGTAAACTCTTTTGACATTTATTTAATAGATTTTTGATTGTGAAAAATGTAAATCTGTGTGTTTATGAGTAGCGTGTGCTATGTGTGTGTGTGTCAAAGTACAAGGCACTACCAAGTGTACTCTGCAGTAATCAGCTTGTACTGTGGGGAACACTTAGTACTTTGCAGAGAAGTTATCTGATTGTACAGAATCAATATGAAAAGATGATAAAATAACCCATTTAAGTGGCTCCGGGATCAATAATCTTTAACAACAAATGGCAGTTAAATGCTGTTTGATCTCATCTGTTTATGTATTATACAAGGCTGTCTGTAGCTCTATATGCCTTTTAAACAAAAGCTAAACAATAAAAATTTTTGACAATCTACACTGTCCCTGTATTTGAAATGTATTAATAATAAATGTGTTCATTAAAGAGTGATTCATGTGACAAATAATGACATGTTTATTTGCTGGGGTTATTTAAACAATAGCAACTGAAGTTTTCCTTTTTTAGAAGCAATAACTCCTACAAACAACTATTTTACCTTTATTTTGTCATTTGAAATAGCTCATTTTGGGCCAGGTTACAAGGCGTATTTTTTTTATTTATTTTAATATTGCGGGTTCGCAATATTCATATTTTATAATATTACAAATGCAATGGCGCAATTTTGTTTTAATTATAATATTCCATTTGCGTCTTATTAATCAAGAACACATTTGTTTCAGTGCAAACGCAATATTATAAGTAAAACACAATCGCGCCATCGTGTTTGTGTCTACTATTCAAAACACTGTCCTCCATTTTAGCTATACCTTTTCCGACATACCAGTCTCGCCTGCTTTTCAGTGGCGATATTTCCCATTATGACAAATCTAGTGCATAATTTAAAATGTTACTACACAGAAAACATTTTTTATGTTTGTGAACGCACAGTTTATTTTGTGTAAACACGCTTTAAGGACAGCTCCTGCCCCCCACTGCCTACGTCACAGCTAATTGGCGATGTCTGCAGATATTTTCTCAAGTTGGGATCCCCATTATATCCTAAGGGAGATACATTGCCACTTGTCAGCACAGCGAGGTTTAGCCCACTTTTTGGGACTATATCACCAGACTGACAGACTGCGAGCCTGGCGAACCCAAACAGGCAATTTCTCTAGGCGATGTTTTGAATATCAGGGCCAGGGATAGGTACGGACCAAGGCTGTGGCAGACATTTTCCAAAGTACAGACTTTAGTGAAGGACACCAAGGTACATTTCAAATAAAAACATCAAAAAACACTCTCTTTACAGAGAGGGTAGTGGATACATGGGGGAATAGCCAATCAGCAGAAGTGGTAGAGACAGTGATGTAGTTTAAACATGCATGGGATAGGCATAAGGTTATGCTAGGTATAAGATAAGGCCAGGAACTAATGAAAGTTTTCAGAAAATTGGGCAGACTAGATAGGACGAATGGTTCCTATCTGCCGACATAGTCTATGTTTCTATAAGTCAGGAGAGCGACACTTTGCTGTCAAATGGGCTGCACGTTGGACAGCCCTTGTCTAGTTCCACAAGTAGAAATTAGTCATCTAATCAAACAAGTTTAAAATAATATTTATATAAAGACTGCTTGTGGTATTACCTTTTTTTTTTTTTTTTGGTTATATTGATGTTAGGGTTTTTTCCCTGTTGTGTTTGCCATGTGCTGCTGGCAGCCATTTTACTCACCTCTCTTCCTGACTATGGTGCATTGTGGGGGATGCTGCTCAATTCCTGCACTTCCTTTTATGGCCAAACTGCTGTGCATCATCCATGTGAGACAGGATGCAGTCTCAGAATTGTGATGTCATCACTTATTATTTAAAGGGCCTCTGTTCAGTATGCTTTGCCTTTGCGTTGTCTCAGACCTGTTTGTGAGAGTTCCTGTGTATTACCTGGCTGCCTGATGTCCTTCCTGGTTCCTGATCCCTGGCTTGTTCCTGACTCTGCTGTTCTCCTTGTTCCTGATTCCGGATCGTCTGACTATTCGGTTTGGCTCCTGTCTCGGCTTGTCTGACTACCAGTTCTGGTTTTGATACCTGGCTTGTTATTTGACTTGTGGACTTTTTATTATTTTTTGTTATTAATAAAGGTGTGATTATTTTTGCACTTCTCATCTCAGTCTGATTCCTGGCACCCTGACAATTGAGAGTCTGCAACTCCTGACCAAACCCACCCACCTTGATGTTAATTGCATGATCATCATGGTTGGTTACTTATTTGGTTATGTAAGGTTTGTCAGAGTAGGCAGCGGTCTTCTACACACAGACACCAGCACCATGCTGCCGCACAGATCAAGGAATTAAGATGGGTCACGACTCACTGTTAGTTGACTGCAGGCAGCTTGCTTCTTCCCTCAATTTCCCGCTACTAAACGTGGCGCTGCTTGGGTCAAGGAGGAGTGAGGACCAGCATTCATCTGTTGTACTCCTCCCTCCCCTCCGCAAAACGGGTGGCGGACACTGCAAGGGCCAGTCACTGACACCAGTTCCCGTGTACGGACACCTTGCCTATCCCTGATTAGGGCCAGAGAAATCATGAGCCTGACTAGTATGTAATTATGGAATAGAAACAAGTTTCAAATAAGGAGAAAGAAATACGTTTTTTTAATTGTATGCTCTGACACTCTGAATTACGTTTATTTTTTATTTTCATGTCCTATTGTTATTATTAATAATAATGTGTTGTAGATAGTATGACAAGTTCTGTACATAAAGTAACAATACGATATGACTAAACACTTATATAAACCATTCTATGATTCTTCCTTCCTTTCTAGTCTTTCTTGTATCTCTGTGGTAAATGATATTATGGAATGTATTTACTTAAAGGACACCGTAAAGCACTAATTTGCCTATAATTGTAGCATTACTTAAACCTATGTGTTTACCCTGCAACCCTGTTGTGTGACTGTCATTGCTAATTGGCTCAATTGTAGTGTCTGTTTAGAACCAGCAGTTCTCTGCGGCTCCTAAGTGGTACTTTTTGCCTTTAACCCTTTTGCCGGGTTAAACACATAGGGCCAGATTACAAGTGGAGCGCTAAATATTGCATGCATGCAATTGATATTAGCGCTCCACTTTGCAATACCAGTGCATGATACAGCAAGGTAATCGCAAGCTCGTGTTTGCATTGCTAGGAAGCATTGTGCTCAGGAAAGGATGCTTCCATAAGCTCCTATAGGAGTCTCGTTCTGAAGCCATCACAGACGGCATCTTAACCGTGCGCAGCGAAGGGGTAAGTAGTGCAGCAATGTGCAGCATTTTAAAATATATACATATTAACACATAAATATATACATGTATGTATATGGTCATATACATATATATTTACATTGCCGTCTATGGTAACTTCTAACACCCCACTACCACCAACTTTAGACCCAAAAAACTGCCTAGTGCAGTTGTTTTTAATTAAAAAAAGGCTTTTTTTTTTTTTTTTTTAATTAAAAATTACAATGCCCTCTATTTTAAAGGGCATTTGGGACACTTATAGAAAATGAACCAGGAATCTAATCTTTAGTTTATTTTCGGAGTGCTTTATGCTATCGTGAGGTCACGGCAGCAATAACAGCCACTTGTAATGGCTGGTTAATTATTAAATTAGTATATTTTCCCGTTTGCGGTAGCGCAATAATATATCCCACAGAATTACATTGGACGGGATAGGTAGTGAATATAGGGGAGTGCTAATTAGAATTTTTAATTATGAATGCACAACCAGGAAACACAGCATGTGCTATAGGCATAGTAAAAACAGATGCACAGCTGGGAAAGAAATAGGATCCCCAGAGCATTTTCATTTTCCATTTAGGTAACAAATTGATTTCAGATTGTGTGGGTTTACTGAATGAATTACTTCAATCAGCAACTGAATAGAGATGTTTTCTCTTCAATGCTCAAACAAAACATACCTGAAACTGGAGAAACAAAATGCTAATTTATTCACGGAAATATTTAATTCAACATCAGCTCACCCTAAGCAGAAAAGGTTCATTTAAATTTCTAACAACTGTCGCATAAGCATTTTACATTTATTTATTACATGATATATCTATCTATCTACATCTCTCTCTCTCTCTCTCTCTCTCTCTCTCTCTCTCTCTCTCTCTCTCTCTCTCTCTCTCTCTCTCTCTCTCTATCTATCTATCTATCTATCTATCTATCTATCTATCTATCTATCTATATATATCTATATCTACTTTCATCTATATAAATATAAACACTATGGGCAAGATTACGAATGGAGTGCAATCAATAGCTATGGGGTTTTTGCACTTGAGCAAATTCCAAAATACCATTGTAAAATTCATACCTGATGTAAACAGTTATTGCTTGCTAGTGTGCATAATAAAACACATGACAATGCTATAAAGAGACATAAACCCCAAAAACTTTAATTCATCATTCAGATAGAACATACAATGTTAAAACATTTTAAACAACTTTACAAATAGTGTCTATTATTTAATTTGCATTGTTCTCATAATATCCTTTGTTTAAAGGCAAAATATTGCACCACGCGCTATCAATTGCGCTCCACATGTAATCTACCATTTTATATTATAGCGTTAAATATCCCTTTAACTTGTCAGAGCTTTAAAGGGACAAGAAAACTAAAAATGTTCTTTCATGATTCAGATAGATAATACAACTTTTCAATGTACTTCTGTAATCTAATTTGCTTTATTCTCTTGGTATCCTTTGTTGAAGAAACAGAAATGCACATGTGTGAGCCAATAACATAAGGCATATATGTACAGCCACTAATCAGCAAATCCTGAGCCTATCTAGGTATGCTTTTCAACAAAGGAAGAGAATGAAACAAATTAGATGATAGAAGTAAATTAGAAAGTTGTTTAAAATTGCATGTTCTATATGAGTTGTGAAAGAAACAAATGTAGGTTTCATATCCCTTTAAATATGACTCTATGATAAGTTTTATGAATCTGCAGCAGCTCTTAAAACTATAAAAAATATATTATTAATAAAAATAAGAAGTTAAAGGACTACTCAATGCAGTACAATTGCATAATTAAGAAATGCATAACACAAAGACAATGCAATAAAATCTACTCTGACTTTCAAATAAGGAGTAAAAATTTTTTTGACACATTTATTTTTTTCTCCCATTTTCCGGACCCCGTCTCATGTGACAGACATCACCCAATCACAGACTAGTATACGTATACCCTGTGAGCTTGTGCACCTGCTAAGTAGGATCTGGTTCCCCAGAAAGTGTAAATATAAAGACTGTGCAGAATTTGATAATGGAAGTAAATTGGAAAGTGTCTTAAAACTGCATCCTGTATCTGAATCTTAAGTTTGTTTTAACTTGAGTGTCCCTTTAACATGAAAACTGTGCATTATACAAAGGAAGATAAACTCTGACTGTGTGATGGACATTTTCACCAAACAAAAAGGAAATACACTGCCTAAGAATATGAATCCTGGTTCATGAGGAGACAGGATGTTATTGCATATAAGATAAATATTATAAAACCCTATACACATACTGTTTACTTTATCCTACTGCTCCATTTAACTAAAATCCCATTCTCAAAGACCTCTAACTGGCCCCTTTTTTGGATATCTCAGCTTCAGCACAGGAGATTGGCCAAAAGCTTAGCAGTTTTACACAGGACTATCCTAAAAACCTCAACTTGTGGTCGGAAACAATTACATTTCATGCACAATAAATCAGAAGACAAAGAGTATGAAGCTAAAATAAAAATAATAAAAGACAAACAAAAAAAGTATTTAATAAAATTGTTGATTTTGTTTTTACAGCACTTTTGGTACCGTGCCACTAAGGATAAAAAAAAAACCCTACAGATTAATATGTTGGCTAATTGGAATCTTTTTGAGCAAAACCAGATGGAAAAAAATAAATAAAATAAATGTAAAAAAAAGTAGCAATACTTGGGAGAAGTATAGGAAGCCGACTATAAGAGAGAAGCACAACTGTAAACCGCAATGCACATACTGTATATACTGGAGCAGGAGGCAAGCGGCCAAGTAATACTCCCTGTGGGCTGAGATGTTGGAATGCTGGAGTTATTGCAGCTGCTCTGAAGCAATAGGAGGAAAAAACTACAGAAGAAACATCAGTCACATCATGTGATATAAGAGCCCTTTGTGATCTCACTTGCTCTCAGCTGTCACTGCTACAGATTGTAGTGCCACATATATCTCTGTGCCCTTGAAGGAGCAAATACATAGACAGAAACATGGCAGCTTCACAGATACACTCACTGCAAGCCATACTCATTAAAAGAAAAAAGATTAAGAGAAAGTTAAAGCGATATGAAGGGACAAACATAAAATGCTTTATTGTACTATAGCATTTTTATAATATTGCTTGAGCAGAACTATGTGGTGGCTGCACATAAATGCCTCTTTTTATTGGTTCACCAGATGTGCTCAGCTAGCTCCCAGTAGTGCATAGTTGCTTCTATACCAAGAGTGAAGCAAATATGATAATAGCTGTAATGTGGAAAGTTGTATAAAATCACATGCTCTGTCTGAATCATACAAGAAAAAAATAGGTTTCATGTCCCTTTACTGTAGATAAAGCCAACTGCAGAACAGTAATGCTCTACTAGTACAGAGCTGAGCCAATCAGGGGTGGCCTATGTTAGTAGCCCCCAACTGTGATTGGCTCAGGATTAGCAATGCATTGCTGCTCTAACTATGACTTAAATTTATACAACTCTTTCCCAAAAAGTGGGCACAAATTAAATCTCACATTTATCAAAAAGTATTGCACCAACAGAAGAGTATGAATCTGAGAGTGGATGAGATGACTTTACAGCATTGTAATCTGTGCATAACATTTATGTTTTTTTTGGTGCAGCAGGATTCACTGTATTTTCTTTAAATAAATATTTGCACATTAGTGCTGGTTTACTGTGAATTAAAGGGACATTCCAGTTAAAAATTAAATGCACATAGATTTATTACATCTTTGAATAGAAACATATTTGCAATATACATGTATTGGCAAAATGCTTTTAGTGAAAGTTATCACTGTTTTAGATAGAAGATGCCGTCTGGATGAAGATAGAATACGCCACCTGGATGGATGAAGACCACACCGCCTGGATGTAGACATCGCGGCCTGGATGTCCGGACTAAAAAAACTGTAAGTGGATCGTCGGGGGTTAGTGTTAGGTTTTTTTAAACTTTTTTTGGGTGGGGTTTTTTTTAGATTAGGGTTTTGGGCTTTCTTAAAAGAGCTAAATGCCCTTTTAAGGGCAATGAAAAAGAGCTGAATGCCCTTTTAAGGCAATGCTCATACAAATGCCCTTTTCAGGGCAGTGGGTAGCTTAGGTTTTTTTTTTGAGTTAGGTTTTTTATTTTGGGGTATTGGTTGGGTGGTGGGGTTTACTGTTGGGGAGCTCTTTGCATTTTTTTACAGGGAAAATAGCAGATTTATTTAGGACAATGCCCTACAAAAGGCCCTTTTAAGACTATTGGTAGTTTATTGTAGGCTAGGGTACTTTTTTATTTTGGGGGGGCTTTTTTATTTTTATAGGGCTATTAGATTAGGTGTAATTGTTTTTATTTTGGATAATTTCATTTGTTATTTTTCGTAATTTAGTGTTTGTTATTTTTTGTACTTTAGTATATTTTTTATTTTTTGTAATTTAGTATTTTTTATTTTTTGTAATTGTAGATTTTTTTTAGTAGTGTTAGGTTTTTTTAATGTGTAATTTAATTTATTTAATTTGTAGTTATTTTAATTTTAGTATAATAGTAATATTAGTTTAATTTATAGTTTAAATTTATAGTTTAAATTAAACTCCCTCCTTGACCCACTGCAATCTAGATTTCGTTTCCATCACTAAGGTTACCAACGACCTACTTACAGCAAAATCAAAAGGCCACTTCTCTCTGCTTATCCTCCTTGATCTGTCTGCAGCCTTTGATACTGTTGACCATCCTCTTTTGCTCCAAACCCTCCAATCCTTCTGTATTTGTGACACAGCCCTATCGTGGTTCTCTTCCTACCTGTCAAACTGTACCTTTAGTGTAGCCTTCTCTGGGGCCTCCTCTGCCCCGTCACCACTTTCTGTTGGGGTACCGCAAGGCTCTGTCCCCTTCTCTTCTCAATCTACACATCATCATTAGGTTCCCTTATAAAATCCCACGGGTTCCAATATCATTTGTATGCTGACGACCCCCCAAACTATTTTTCTGCACCAGACCTATCTCCTTCCTTGCTAACCCATGTCACTAACTGTCTTTCTCACATCTCTTCCTTGATGTCCTCTCACTACCTCAAGCTAAATCTCTCCAAAACTGAGCTCCTAATTTTCTCCCCTTCTTCCAAAATCTCCACCCCCAATCTCTCTATAACTGTCGACAACTCCATCATTACCCCTACCCCCCATGCCCAATGTCTTGGGGTCACACTTGACTCAGATCTTTCTTTTACTCCTCACATTAATTCCTTGGCTAAATCCTGCCGCTTCCACCTTAAAAAGATCTCTAAAATTAGACATTTCCTTACACAAGACACAACTAAGATTTTAATCCACTCTCTCATCCTTTCCCGCCTTGATTACTGCAACTCTGTCCTTTCTGGTCTCCCCAGCTGCCGCCTAGCTCATTTACAATCCATAATGAATGCCTCTGCCAGACTCATCTTCCTTACACGTCGCTCTTCATCTGCTGCACCTCTCTACAAATCCCTTCACTGGCTTCCTCTTGCCTCCAGGATTAAACACAAAATTCTCACTCTGACATACAAAGCCCTCAACTGCACTGCTTCCCCCTACATCACAGACCTTGTCTCCAGATACTCTCCCTCCCGTCCCCTTCGCTCTGCTCATGACCTCCTACTCTCCTCCTCTCTTGTTACCTCCTCACACTCCCGCTTACAGGACTTCTCCACACTGGCTCCCATCTTGTGGAACTCTCTGCCTCGCTCCACAAGTCTCTCCCCTAGTTTTAAAAACTTCAAGTGCTTCCTAAAGAGTCTACTGTTCAGGGATGAATACAACCTACACTAACCTTTCTTTATACCATTTCCTCTCCTCCATTGCTTTCCCCTTGAACCCCCTTAGCATGTAAGCCTAAGAGCACAGCTGTTTGTAGGTTATCTTCTTTAGAGCTGACTACAACAGTGCGACTCTTGGCAGGGCCCTCTACCCGTCTGATCCCTATAAATGTTTCCTTGTATTCCGCCTATGTTTATAGCGCTGCAGAATCTGTTGGCACTCTACAATAAACCGATAATAATAATAATAAAAATTTACGGCTAGATTACGAGTTTTGTGTTAGAGGCTATGCGGTGCTAACGAGCAGTTTATGCTCACTGCTCACTTACAGACAGCGCTGGTATTATGGGTTTTTACAAACCAGACAAGACGTGAGAGTTGAGCAAACTTTTGCTCATTACCGCACTCCAATACCAGCACTGCTTACGTTAGCAGTGAGCTGGTGTAACGTGCTCGTGCATGATTTCCCCATAGGAATCAACAGGGAGAGCCGGCTGAAAAAAAGTCTAACACCTGCAAAAAAGCAGCATAAAATTCCTTAACGCAACCCCATTGATTCACACCCTAACATGAACCCTAAGTCTAAACACCCCTAATCTTACACTTATTAACCCCTAATCTGCCACCCCCAACATCGCCGACACCTACATTATAATTATTAACCCCTAATCTGCCGCTCCGGACACCGCCGCCACCTACATTATACTTATGAACCCCTAATCTGCTGCCCTCGACATCGCCGACACCTACATTATATTTATTAACCCCTAATCTGCTGCCCCCAACGTCGCCGCCACTATAACAAACATATTAACCCCTAAACCGCTGCACTCCCGCCTCGCAAACATTACTTAAATATTATTAACCCCTAATCTGCCGGCCCAAACATCACCGCCACCTACCTACATTTATTAACCCCTAATCTGCCGCCCCCAACGTCGCCGCCACTATATTAAAGTTATTAACCCCTAAACCTAAGTCTAACCCTAAACCTAACACCCCCTAACTTAAATATAATTAAAAGAAATCTAAATAAAATTCCTATCATTAACTAAACTATTCCTATTTAAAACTAAATACTTACCTGTAAAAAAAAACCTAAAATAGCTACAATATAACTAATAGTTACACTGTAGCTAGCTTAGGGTTTATGTTTATTTTACAGGCAAGTTTGTATTTATTTTAACTAGGTACAATAGGTATTAAATAGTTATTAACTATTTTATAACTCCCTAGCTAAAATAAATACAAAAGTACCTGTAAAATAAAACCTAAACTATGTTACAATTACACCTAACACTACACTATAATTAAATTATTTCCCTAAACCCCCCCCACTAAATTACAGAAAATAATAAACAAATTACAAGATTTTTAAACTAATTACACCTAATCTAATCCCCCTAACAAAATAAAAAAACGCCCCCCAAAATAAAATAAGCCCTACCCTACACTAAATAAAAAAAAGCACTTAAAAGGGCCTTTTGCGGGACATTGCCCCAAAGTAATCAGCTCTTTTACCTGTAAAAAAAAGTACAAATCCCCCCCCAACATTAAAACTCACCACCCACACAACCAACCCTACTCTAAAACCCACCCAATACCCCCTTAAAAAAACCTAACACTAACCCCTTGAAGATCACCTTACCGGGAGAAGTCTTCATCCAACCGGGCCGAAGTCCTCAACGAGGCCGGGAGAAATCTTCATCCAAGCCGGGCTAAGTGGTCCTCCAGACGGGCAGAAGTCTTCATCCAGATTGCATCTTCTATCTTCATCCATCCGGTGCGGAGCGGGTCCATCTTCAAGACATCCGACGCGGAGCATCCTCTTCTGACGACTGCTAAGACTGAATGAAGGTTCCTTTAAATGACTTCATCCAAGATGGCGTCCCTTCAATTCCGATTGGCTGATAGAATTCTATCAGCCAATCGAAATTAAGGAAGAAAAAATCCTATTGGCTGATGCAATCAGCCAATAGGATTGAGCTCGCATTCTATTGGCTGATTGGAACAGCCAATAGAATGTGAGCTCAATCCTATTGGCTGATTGGATCAGCCAAAAGGATTGAAGTTTAATCCTATTGGCTGATTGCATCAGCCAATAGGATTTTTTCTACCTTAATTCTGATTGGCTGATAGAATTCTATCAGCCAATCGGAATTGAAGGGACGCCATCTTGAATGACGTTATTTAATGGAACCTTCATTCAGTCTTAGTCGTTGTCAGAAGAGGATGTTCTGCGTCGGGTGTCTTGAAGATGGACCCGCTCCACGCCGGATGGATGAAGATAGAAGATGCCGTCTGGATGAAGACTTCTGCCTGTCTGGAGGACCACTTCGCCCGGCTTGGATGAAGACTTCTCCCAGCTTCGTTGAGGACTTCAGCTCGGTTGGATGAAGACTTCTCCCGGTAAGGTGATCTTCAAGGGGTTAGTGTTAGGTTTTTTAAGGGGGTATTGAATGGGTTTTAGAGTAGGTCTGGTTGTGTGGGTTGTGTGGGCGATGCCCCGCAAAAGGCCCTTTTAAGGGCTATTTGTAATTTAGTGTAGGGTAGGTCATTTTTTTTATTTTGGGGGGGCTTTTTAATTTTGTTAGGTGGATTAGATTAAGTGTAATTAGTTTAAAAATCTTGTCATTTGTTTATTATTTTCTGTAATTTAGTGTTTTTTTTTTGTACTTTAGCTATTTTTATTTAATAGTATTTAATTGTATTTAATTTAGTGAATTAATTTAATTATAGTGTAGTGTTAGGTGTAATTGTAACTTAGGTTAGGTTTTATTTTACAGGTACTTTTGTATTTATTTTAGCTAGGGAGTTATTAAATAGTTAATAACTATTTAATAACTATTGTACCTAGTTAAAATAAATACAAACTTGCCTGTAAAATAAAAATAACACATAAGATAGCTACAATGTAACTATTAGTTATATTGTAGATAGCTTAGGGTTTATTTTATAGATAAGTATTTAGTTTTAAATAGGAATAATTTAGTTAATGATAGGAATTTTATTTAGATTTATTGTATTTTAGTTAGGGGGGGTTAGGGTTAGACTTAGATTTAGGGGTTAATAACTTTAGTATAGTGGCGGCGACGTTGGGGGCGGCAGATTAGGGGTTAATAAATGTAGATAGGTGGCGGCGATGTTAGGGATGGCAGATTAGGGGTTAATAATATTTAACTAATGTTTGCAAGGCGGGAGTGCGGCGGTTTAGGGGTTAATATATTTATTATAGTGGCGGCGATGTCCGGTTCGGCAGATTAGGGGTTAAAAATGTTAGTGTTTGCGATGCGGGAGGGCCTCGGTTTAGAGGTTAATAGGTAGCTTATGGGTGTTAGTGTACTTTTTAGCACTTTAGTTAAGAGTTTTATGCTACGGCGTTGTATCATAAAACTCTTAACTACTGACTTTAAAATGTGGTACCAGTCTTGACAGGAGAGGGTCTACCGCTCACTTTTTGTCAGATACAAGTCCCATTGAAAAAATAGGATACGCAATTTACGTAAGTGGATTTGCGTTATTTCCAAGTCTGGCCAAAAAAGTGAGCGGTACACCTGTACCTGCAAGACTCGTAATAACAGCGGGCGTTAAAAAGCAGCGTTAGAACCGGCCAACGCTGCTTTTTAAGCCTAACGCAAAACTCGTAATCTAGCCGTTAGTTTTTTTTTATTTCCCAGGTAAGTTTTTATTTATTTTAAGATAGGGATCTTGTAATTTTAATTTAAAGTTATTAGGTTGTTAGGTTTAGGGGTTAATAGGTTTATTTAGTGGTAGTGATGTGGAAGGCCAGAGGTTTAGGGGTTAATAACTTTATTTAGTGTCGGCGATGTCGGGGAGCAGCGGAATAGGGGTTAATATCTTTATTATAGTGTGGGCGATGTTGGGGTGCGGGGGAATAGGGGTTAATAACTTTATTATAGTGGCGGCGATATCGGGAGCGGCAGATTAGAAGTAAATAACTTTATGTAGGTGTCGGCGATGTCAGGGGCAGCAGATTAGGGGTGTTTAGACGTGGGGTTTATGTTAGGGTGTTAGATTTAAACGTAACTTTTTTTTCCCCCATAGACATCAATGGGGTTGCGTTATGGAGCTTTTCATTCCGGGATCGCAGGTGTTAGGTTTTTTTCTAACACTCTCTCCCCATTGATGTCTATAGGGAAAGTGTGCACAAGCACTTCAAAGCACCGTTTGTATTTTGTGCGGTATGGAGCTTAACGCAACCATATCGCGCGCAAATATGGAGGGTGAAATAATGCAACTTTTGTTGCATTCGTTTCACACCCTCTATAGCGCAAAACTTGTAATATAGGTATCTGAAAGTAAACTTTTTACATGCATTTTACAAGTTAAAATTATTTTTTTTGTATGTGAGCGAAACCCAACACGAGCAAACTTCAGGTCTTCGGGTATAGCGCGACCACGCTAGTTTCTACTCCACATAGACTTCCACAGAAGGCGCAAACTGGACAAAAAAACACATTGTTTGCGCGCTAACCCAAAGGTATTTGTGAAAATTTTACATTCCAATGTTCTTCACATAGAATAAAATGTTATTTTACAATCTATCGGCTAGATTTAGAGTTTTGTCGGTAACGACCCGCGTAGCTAACGCTGGCTTTTTTTTCCCCGCACCTTTTAAATACTGCTGGTATTTAGAGTTCACAGAATGGCTGCGTTTTCAGTGCGTTAGGCTCCAAAAAAGGAGCGTAGAGCATAATTTACCGCCACTGCAACTCTCGATACCAGTGGTGCTTACGGACGCGGCGAGCTTCAAAAACGTGCTCATGCACGATTCCCCCATAGGAAACAATGGGGCAGTTTGAGCTGAAAAAAAACCTAACACCGGCAAAAAAGCAGCGTTCAGCTCCTAACGCAGCCCCATTGTTTCCTATGGGGAAACACTTCCTAAGTCTGCACCTAACACCCTAACATGTACCCCGAGTCTAAACACCCCTAGTCTAACCTCTAATCTGCTGCCCCCGCTATCGCTGACCCCTGCATATTATTTTTAACCCCTAATCTGCCGCTCCATACACCGCCGCAACCTACGTTATCCCTATGTACCCCTAATCTGCTGCCCATAACACCGCCGACCCCTATATTATATTTATTAACCCCTAATCTGCCCCCCACAACGTCGACTCCACCTACCTACAATTATTAACCTCTAATCTGCCGATCGAACCTCACCGCTACTATAATAAATGTATTAACCCCTAATCCGCCTCACTAACCCTATAATAAATAGTATTAACCCCTAATCTGCCCTTCCTAACATCGCCGACACCTAACTTCAAGTATTAACCCCTAATCTGCCAACCGGACCTCACCGCTACTCTAATAAATTTTTTAACCCCTAAAGCTAAGTCTAAACCTAACACTAACACCCCCCTAAATTAAATATAATTTTTATGTAACAAAATAAATTAACTCTTATTAAATAAATTATTCCTATTTAAAGCTAAATTCTTACCTGTAAAATAAACCCTAATGTAGCTACAATATAAATAATAATTATATTGTAGCTAGCTTAGGGTTTATATTTATTTTACAGGCAACTTTGTATTTATTTTAACCAGGTACAATAGCTATTATATTTATTAACCCCTAATCTGCCGCCCCCAACATCGCCTCCACCTACCTACAATTATTAACCCCTAATCTGCCGACCGTACCTCGCCGCTACTCTAATAAATGTATTAACCCCTAAAGCTAATTCTAACCCTAACACCCCCCTAAGATAAATATAATTTAAATCTAACAAAATAAATTAACTCTTATTAAACAACGTATTCCTATTTAAAGTAGTAAACCCTAATATAGATACAATATAAATTATAATTATATTGTAGCTATTTTAGGATTAATATTTATTTTACAGGCAACTTTGTAATTATTTTAACCAGGTACAATAGCTATTAAATAGTTAAGAACTATTTAATAGCTACCTAGTTAAAATAATTACAAAATTACCTGTAAAATAAATCCTAACCTAAGTTACAATTAAACCTAACACTACACTATCAAAAAATAAATTAAATAAAATACCTACAAATAAATACAATTAAATAAACTAACTAAAGTACAAAAAATAAAAAAATTAATTACAAACATAATAAAAATATTACAACAATTTTAAGCTAATTACACCTACTCTAAGCCCCTAATAAAATAACAAAGCCCCCCAAAATAAAAAAATGCCCTACCCTATTCTAAAATTAAAATAGAAAAGCTCTTTTACCTTACCAGCCCTTAAAAGGGCCTTTTGCGGGGCATACCCCAAAGAATTCAGCTCTTTTGCCTGGAAAAAAAAAACATACAATACCCCCCCCCCAACATTACAACCCACCACCCACATACCCCTAATCTAACCCAAACCCCCCTTAAATAAACCTAACACTAAGCCCCTGAAGATCTTCCTACCTTGTCTTCACCATGCCAGGTATCACCGATCGCTCCAGGCTCCGAAATCTTCATCCAAGCCCAAGCGGGGGCTGGAGATCCATCATCCGGCTGAAGTCTTCTATCAAGCGACTGCTGAAGAGGTCCAGAAGAGACTTCAAAGTCTTCATGCTATCCGGGCAGAAGAGTAGATCCGGACCGGCAACCATCTTCTTCCAAGCGGTGACAAGCGGCTCCATGTTGAAGACCTCCGGCGCGGAACCATCCTCTTCTTGTGACGTCCTAAGTCCGAATGAAGGTTCCTTTAAATGACATCATCCAAGATGGCGTCCCTCGAATTCCGATTGGCTGATAGGATTCTATCAGCCAATCGGAATTAAGGTAGGAAAAATCTGATTGGCTGATGGAATCAGCCAATCAGATTCAAGTTCAATCCAGTTGGCTGATCCAATCAGCCAATCAGATTGAGCTCGCATTCTATTGGCTGATCGGAACAGCTAATAGGATGCAAGCTCAATCTGATTGGCTGATTGGATCAGCCAATCGGATTGAACTTGAATCTGATTGGCTGATTCCATCAGCCAATCAGAATTTTCCTACCTTAATTCCGATTGGCTGATAGAATCCTATCAGCCAATCGGAATTCGAGGGACGCCATCTTGGATGACGTCCCTTAAAGGAACCTTCATTCGTCATCTAGTCGTCGGTAGAAGAGGATGGATCCGCGCTGGAGGTCTTGAAGATCAGCCGGTCGTCATCGGATGGAAGAACATAGAAGATGCCTCCTGGATGAAGATGTTTGCCGGTCCGGATGTCCTCTTCTGCCCGCTTGGATCAAGACTTCAGCCGGAGTATGGATGTCTTCAGCCCCCCCGCTTGGGCTTGGATCAAGACATTGGAGGCTCTTCTGGACAGATCGGGACCCGGTGTGGTGAAGACAAGGTAGGGAGATCTTCAGGGGCTTAGTGTTAGGTTTATTTAAGGGGAGTTTGGGTTAGATTAGGGGTATGTGGGTGGTGGGTTGTAATGTGGGGGGGGGGTATTGTATGTTTTTTTTTTTACAGGCAAAAGAGCTGAATTCTTTGGGGCATGCCCCGCAAAGGGCCCTTTTAAGGGCTGGTAAGGTAAAAGAGCTTTCCTATTTTAATTTTAGAATAGGGTAGGGCATTTTTTTTATTTGGGGGGTCTTTGTTATTTTATTAGGGGGCTTAGAGTAGGTGTAATTAGTTTAAAATTGTTGTAATATTTTTCTAATGTTTGTAAATATTTTTTTATTTTTTGTAACTTAGTTCTTTTTTATTTTTTGTACTTTAGTTAGTTTATTTAATTGTATTTATTTGTAGGTATTTGTATTTAATTTATTTATTGATAGTGTAGTGTTAGGTTTAATTGTAGATAATTGTAGGTATTTTATTTAATTAATTTATTGATAGTGTAGTGTTAGGTTTAATTGGGTTAATAAATATAATATAGGGGTCGGCGGTGTTAGGGGCAGCAGATTAGGGGTACATAGGGATAACGTAGGTGGGGGCGGTGTGTGGTCGGCAGATTAGGGGTTAAAAATGTTAATAGAGTGGCGGCGATGTGGGGGGGCCTCGGTTTAGGGGTACATAGGTAGTTTATGGGTGTTAGTGTACTTTAGAGCACAGTAGTTAAGAGCTTTATGAACCGGCGTTAGCCCATAAAGCTCTTAACTCCTGACTTTTTTCTGCAGCTGGAGTTTTGTCGTTAGATTTCTAACGCTCACTTCAGCCAAGACTCTAAATACCGGCGTTAGAAAGATCCCATTGAAAAGATAGGATACGCAATTGACGTAAGGGGATCTGCGGTATGGAAAAGTCGCGGCTGCAAAGTGAACGTTAGACCCTTTCCTGACTGACTCCAAATACCAGCGGTAGCCCAAAACCAGCGTTAGGAGCCTCTAACGCTGGTTTTGACGGCTACCGCCAAACTCTAAATCTAGCCGTATATTTCTATATATATCTAATGTATGTTTTTAAAATATATGTTTTGGAAAACTAAAAAGTGTTACAAAACACATCAAAAATACATTGCAAAGTATAGTTACACTCATAATAACACTATCTAATAAAACTTGTTAAAAAACAAAACAAAACATTGCACACAAAAGTTATAAAGGCTCAAAGATATGAGATCTCAGGTGTTAGAAAAAAAGAAGAAGCAGGCAATAGATATACATACATACGCATGTCTAAAGATGGATGTGTATGTATGTATAGATATATGTAAATATGTTTGTAAATATGTATTTATATATTTATATGTGTATATGTATTTACAGACATATATACACATATAAACACATAAATACATATGTACACACATATAGACATATATATATAAGTGCATTGGAGCCCTTTGCAGTTAAGTAGATGAAAACATTAAAAAAACATATTTACGCAATATTCAAAATTTAAAGTGTTATACTTTATATTTACTGTAAATATTTCACATTCCAATGTTCTGCACATAGCAGAATATGTTCTATGTATTTATAAATAGACTAGTCCTAAAGCCTGTGTACACGGACCATTTTTTACAGTACAGCAGTCCCACCCCTTGCTCTCTCTCTCCCCCTCTCTTTGCTCTCTCTCTCTCCCCCTCTCTTTTGCTCTCTCTCCCCCTCTCTTTCACTCTCTCTCCCCCTCTCTTTTACTCTCTCTCTCTCCTTTGCGTGCTCTCTCTCTCCCCCTCTCTTTTGCTCTCTCTCCCCCTCTCTTTGCTCTCTCTCCTTCATCTTTTGCTCTCTCATTCTCTCTCTCTCCCCCTCTCTTGCTCTCTCTCTCCCCACTCTTTTGCTCTCTCTCTCCTACCTCTCTTGCTTTCTCTCTTCCCCCTCTCTTTTGCGCTCTCTTTCTCCGCTTCTGTTTTGCTCGTTCTCTCCCCCTCTCTTTTGCTCTCCCCCTCTCTCTCTTCCCCTTCTCTTTTGCTCTCTCTCCCTCCTCTCTTTTGCTCTTTACCCCCTCTTTTGCTCTCTATCTCCTCTCTCTTTTGTGCTTTCTCTTCCCCTCTCTATTGGGCTCTCTCTCCCTCTCTTTTTTGCTCTCTCTCTCCCCCTCTATTTTGCGCTCTTTCTCTCTCTCCCCCTCTCTTTTGTTCTCTCTCTCCCCCCTCTCTTTTGCTCTCTCTCTTCCCCCTCTCTTTTGCTCTCTCTCTCTCCCTCCTCTCTTTTGCTTTTCCCCCTCTTTTGCTCTCTATCTCCTCTCTCTTTTGTGTTCTCTCTCCCCCTCTCTATTGTGCTCTCTCTCTCCCCCTCTTTTTTGCTCTCTTCCTCTCCCCCTATATTTTGCGCTCTCTCTCTCCCCCTCTCTTTTGTTCTCTCTCTCTCCCCCCTCTCTTTTGCTCTCTTTCTCACCCCTCTCTTTTGCTCTCTCGCTCCCCCCTTTTTTTGCTCTCTCTCCCCCTCTTTTGCTCTCTCTCCCCCCTCTTTTGCTCTCTCCCACCCTCTCTTTTGCTCTCTCTCCCTCTCTTTTGCTCTCCCCCCTCTTTTTTGCTCTCTCTCCCCCCTCTTTTGCTCTCTCTCCCCCTCTCTTTTGCTCTCCCTTCCCCCTCTCTTTTTCTCTCTCTCCCCCCTCTTTTGCTCTCGCTTACCTCTCTTTTGCTCTCTCTCCCTCCTCTTTTACTTTCTCTCCCCTCTCTTTCGTTTTTTCTCCCCTCTCCCCCCCTCTTCTGCTCTCCCTTTCCCCTCTCTTTTACTCTCTTCCTCTCCCCCTATATTTTGCGCTCTCTCCCCCTCTCTTTTGTTCTCTCTCTCTCTCTCCCCCCTCTCTTTTGCTCTCTCTCTCCCCCCTCTCTTTTGCTCTCTCTCCCCCCTCTTTTGCTCTCTACCACCCTCTCTTTTGCTCTCTCTCCCTCTCTTTTGCTCTCCCCCCTCTCTTTTGCTCTCTCGCCCCTCTTTTGCTCTCTCTCCCCCCTCTTTTGCTCTCCCTTCCCCTCTCTTTTTCTCTCTCTCCTGGCTCTCTTTTGCTCTCTCTGCTCTTTTTTGCTTTCTCCTCGCTCTCTCTCCCCTCTCTTTTGCTCTCTCTCCCCTCTCTTTTGCTCTCTCTCACCTCTCTTTTGCTCTCTCTCCCTCCTCTTTTACTCTCCCTCCCCTCTCTTTTGTTTTTTCTCCCCTCTCTCTCCCCCTCTTTTGCTCTCCCTTCCCCCTCTCTTTTGCTCTCTATCCCCCCTCTTTTGCTCTATCTCCCCGCTCTCTTTTGCTCTCTCTCTCTGCTCTTTTTTTGCTTTCTCCTTGCTCTCTCTCCCCTCTCTTTTGCTCTCTCTCCCCTCTCTTTTGCTCTCTCTCCCCTCTCTTTTGCTATCTCTCACCTCTCTTTTGCTCTCTCTCCCTCCTCTTTAACTCTCTCTCCCCTCTCTTTCGTTCTTTCTCCACTCTCTCTCCCCCCTCTTTTACTCTCTCTCCCCCCTAATTTTTGCTCTCTCTAACCCCTAATTTTTGCTTTCTCTCCCCCCCCCCTCTTTTGTGCTCTCTGTGACCGCTCCCACCCAGCCCCCACCACACCCACCCCGTCACGTCAAGCTGGCCCCGCCCTGTCATGCCTACCATTCTCACAGCGTACAGCGGATCAGGTGCCAGGTCAGTTTGTTTAAGGCCAGGTGTGTTTGTCCTTGCGCTGTCTCTACTGCGCATGACAGCTTTGGACAAACACACTTGGCCTTTTATATTATAGGATATTCCTATTTGGATATATGTATACCTATATATAATCTTATAGATATATAGTTATAGATTTATATGGTACCAAAATACCATCAGATATATTTAGAAATATGTATTTATTAATAAATAGAACATATTCTTCTATGTTAAGAACATTGGAATGGGAAATATTCATATTTTCATGTTTGGTTAGCATATTTGAGAATATGCGTTCAGGTTAGTGAGTTAGTGGGGTGTTTTATTTCTAAAATTTTTTCTACTTCTTGGGGTAATAGGTTATCGCACACACAATATTCTTACTTTGGCTTTTTGCGTGTGTCGGGTTAGGGCGCAAGTGAAAGCGCTAAATATATTTGTAAAAACTATAGCAATTCAATAGTAGTACAATTACTTTAATGTTAGGGACTAAGCTTTCTGTGATACCAAAAAGAAGGGATATTCCTGACTGTAAGCCAGTTGACCTTTATTAGAGTCTTCTTCCAGGTGCATTTGCATACTGTATACATACATACTATCTTTATTAATGTGTTATTAATCAAATAGAAGCACAAGAACAAACACACTTCTTTGCATCTTGAAGGATGTACAGTATGTGCATATGACTTTGTATACACACAATCTTAGCACAGCCTATTCAGAATGATTTAATATTACTTAGCACTGCAGTACTTGTGTCCGTATTTGTTTAAATTAGCAAAGTGAAAGCTTGGGAACACAAACAAAACCGAGACATGTGAGATGTGGCTTAATTTGGATGTGTTTACATACACTGTACACTCTGCATTATGTTTGTTGTTACAGCACTAGCAGTCTCCAATATTATATTTTATATATATATATATATATATATATATATATATATATATATATATATATATATATATATATATATATATATACAGTTGTGCTCATAAGTTTACATACATACATGCAGAATTTATGATTTCTTGACCATTTTTCAGAGAATATGAATGATAACACAAAAACTTTTCTCTCACTCAAGGTTAGTGTTTGGCTGAAGCCATTTGTTATCAATCAACTGTGTTTACTATTTTTAAATCATAATGACCACAGAAACTACCCAAATGACCCTGATCAAAAGTTTACATACCCTGGGGATTTTGGCCTGATAACATGCACACAAGTTGACACAACGGGGTTTGAATGGCTATTAAAGGTAACCATCCTCACCTGTGATCTGTTTTCTTGTTATTAGTGTGTGTGTATAAAAAGTCAATGAGTTTCTGGACTCCTGACAGACCCTTGCATCTTTAATCCAGTGGTGCACTGACGATTCAGAATTCTGAGTCATGGGGAAAGCAAAAGAATTGTCAAAGGATCTGCGGAAAAAGGTAATTGAACTGTATAAAACAGGAAAGGGATATAAAAAGATAGCCAAGGAATTGAGAATGCAAATCAGCAGTTTTCAAACTCTAATAAAGAAGTGGAAAATAAGCACACTCACAGGAACGAACAACTGGCTCAATACTATTGTTAGACTGTTCTATGGCGATTTACCACCTGGGTGCAGCTTCTTTAAGGCCAGTAATGCTTTTCACAGAGTAGAACTTTCCTGTAGTATTTCAGTCTGATCCCGCCTATTATGGTCAGTCCAGCGCCGAAATACCAGGCAATTCCTCTCTGAACAAGGAACACAGCAACCCCAGACGATCGTTTCGGCCTTCATTGGGCCTCGTCAGTGAGGTGTAGCCATATTCCTCTAAGCACACTGAGCAAGGACGGGGCCCAATGAAGGCCGAGGCGATCGTCTGGGGTTGCTGTGTTCCTTGTTCAGGGAGAAATTGCCTGGTATTTCGGCGCTGGACTGAACGTAATAGGTGGGATCAGGTGGGATTAAAAATGTTGGCGTAGACTGTCCCTTTAAGCTCTGTGAAGCAGTCTGACACTTCTGTGAATGCAGGGGCTTTGCTGATACCATTAACCACATTGTAGTGTCTCAGTTAGTGTGGTGGTGGTGGGGGGGCTGTGAAGAGCTCAGAAAACACAACCTCCCCTGGATGACAAAATGTGGTTCTCATGCAAACTAAAAGCACTGTGCAGATGACAACCATGTGTCGTCATTCACAGCAAAGGGGTTAACTTTTTTTTGCATGGGAATTATTTTTCTTTAAAAAAAATGTAAATTCCCTTAGCTACAATTTTAAAATACATTGGCCTCTATTTATCAAGGTCTGTTGGACCTGATCCGACAGTGTGGATCAGGTCCGACAGACCTCGCTGAATACGGCGAGCAATACGCTCTCCATATTCAGCATTGCACCAGCAGCTCACAAGAGCTGCTGGTGCAACGACGCACCCTGCAGACTCGCGGCCAATGGGCCACCAGCAGGGAGGTGTCAATCAACCCGATGGTACGCGATTGGGTTGATTTCCAGCGATGTCTGTCCGCCTGCTCAGAGCAGGCGGACAGGTTACGGAGCAGCTGCCTTTGTGACCGCTGCTTCATAACTGCTGTTTCTGGTGAGCCTGCAGGCTCGCCAGAAACACGGGGCATCAAGCTCCATTTGGAGCTTGATAAATATGCCCCTCAATCTCAACAAACTGTTTCAAAGAATACAAAAGTCACAGACACAGACTTTAATACAAACTGAACTCTTCAAACAGATCACTTAATGATAACAAAACATTTAAAGGTGTTATCCATTTATTTTATACAAACAAGTGCATGTTTGGTGGGTGATTAAAGGGACACGAAACCCCAAATTTGTCTTTCATGATTCAAATAGAGCATACAATTGTAAAAAACTTTCCAATTATTAACTTCCATTATCAATATTTCTTAATTCACTTGGTATTCTTTATTGAAGGAGCAGAAATGCACTACTTGGAGCTAGCTAAACACATTGATAATGATAAGAGGTATATGTGTAGCACTGTAGCCACCAATCAGCAACTAGTTTCCACCTTCTGAGCCTACCTAGATATGCTTTTCAACAAGGGATAACAAGAGACTAAAGCTAGTTAGATAATAAAAGTAAATTGAAAGTTGTAAAATTGCATGTTTTCTGAATCATGAAAGAATATCTAACATAGATGTTGGCTATATCCTATATCCATCTTTTTGATGTAAAGTATAAACCTTTAAAAACTGATAGTCCTTTAATTGCAAATATATACAAACAATGGCCTATATTCACTTAAAACCTATTTGTGAAACTCATATCTCATAGGAAAAAATGATCTGCAACAGTGATAAAGGGGTCAGATATAAATCATACAATAAAAGAGAACGTGCAAACAAAACACATGGAAACCCTCTTAGATAGTGACTTTAAGAATGCTCTGTTCCACACAGGCTTGTATGCACACTATTTTATTTCTATTTTATTGCACATTTTAATTTGCCCTCAGCAGAAGAAATGGAGAAGGGAAAAACCTAGGTACTAAAATGGTTGCATCGATTAGGTTATAGAAACTAAACATTTACACTTATATCTACAATATTTACACAACTAATATCATTTTTAAAAATGCATCTACATATTATTTTCAGGCTAATATTTGCCTAAAATACATCATTATAGCTAGCATTTATTTACTGTATAATATCCTTTTAATATAGCAAGCAGAATTCATATCAGATAGGGATGGACAAATGTTTTGCAAAATTCGAGAAATGAAATTAATTTTAACTTATTTGTTTGTTTGTTTTTAATGTTTGCACTACAGTCTAACAGTTGTTTAATGTGATAGTATTTCTAATGCTTTCTTTAAAGTGAAAGTTAGTCCTAGCGTTGTACAAACACTAGGATTGACTATTGAAACAAATAAAGGGGACTTTCATTCATGAAGTATAAGACACTTCATGTAGAAAGTTCCTTTAATTGTCTCAATCGATCCCCGTTCTTAGCTGCTTCGGCAGCCCACGGCTAAAAATTTTTTTTTGCTAAGAGGTGACGTTTTCACCTCTTAGCCAATAGCCGTGCGGTAAATCTGGCTTGGCGCCCATGGGAGTCGGATTTACCGCACGGCTATATTATTTTTTTTAGCCGTGGGCTGCTATAGCAGCTAAGATCGGTGATCGGTTGAAACAAATAAAGGAACTTTCTACATGAAGTGTCTTATACTTCATGAATGAAAGTCCCCTTTATTTGTTTCAATAGTCAATCCTAGGAGCGTTTGTACAATGCTAGGATTGACTTTCACTTTAAATGTAATAGTCAATTAGAATTTTTCAAATAATTTGATTCGAATTATGCAATATTCAAATTCGAAAACATTTATTTATATATTTGTAATAGTATTTCTAATGCTTTCTTTAAATGTAATATTCAAATTATGCAATATTCGAAATATAAATATTTGAATTGATATATTTGTATCTATTGTGTATCAATTTACTAAATTTCCTACCACATGAACTATTTAACTTCTGAATAGTATTTGTTAAATTTAATGTTACATTCGAAATGTGGAAATAACATTTTATTATCGAATTTTGATGGATTTTCATTCTTATCAACATATCCAAAACGAATGTTCACAGAACATTTTGTTCTACTACATGAATTACACTTGCAGCACATTTGCCCATCCCTAATATCAGACACAGGGTGAGCAACAGGTATCCAACATACGGCTCTTTTCCATTGAGTCATTAAAAATGCAGCTGTAAGTTACTGAAGTTGCCGACAGATAAAAGTAATTTACGGCTCTATTTTAGTACCAGGTTTCGATTGAAATATTTTGCACAATTAATAGTTAATGTTGTGTTAACGCTTCCATCCGGCGACGGATTTCTCAAAACTATTGCCATGAAAAGTTTGTTGTTATGATAACCCGACCATAGATTATAAAAGTTACATTTAGCGCTTGCACTCCTTACCTATAATCAGGGAAATCACGTTAGTTGCAGTTTTAGGAGTCTGGTGTTTTTTGAGCTAGGTAAAGTGATTTGGTCACCTAATAAATAAATAAAAAAATTAAAAAGATTTCATTTAAAATTAAGATCAGACATTTGTTTTTGTATGTAATATTTATTGCTGCCCTAGGCATGGGTCTAGTTGGTTATGTGCTTGATTATCTTTTTATATGAAGTACATATTGAAATAGAATTAAGAACATAACTCCAACCTGCCTGGTGTAGCACTAAATATTACATCTAAAAATGCTGTAATGTTTGAGCTTCCTGTAGTGTTTTAACTGAGTGCTTAATGGAAACTGGGTTGAAATCTCTTTTGCGCTCTCTCTGTGACCGCTCCTGCCCCGCCCCCACCACACCCACCCCACAGTCTCCACTGCGCATGACAGCTTTGGACAAACACACTTGGCCTTTTATATTATAGGATATTCCTATTTGGATATATCTATACCTATATATAATCATAGATATATAGGTATAGATTTATATGGTACCAAAATACCATCAGATATATTTAGAAATATGTATTTATTAATAAATAGAACATATTCTTCTATGTGAAGAACATTGGAATGGGAAATATTCATATTTTCATGTTGGGTTAGCATATTTGAGAATATGCAATTAGGTTAGTGAGTGAGTGGGGTGTTTTATTTCCACATTTTTTCTACTTCTTGGGGTAATAGGTTATCGCACACACATCATTCTTACTTTGGCTTTTTGCGTGTGTCGGATTAGCGCGCAAGCAATAACTTTTTTTCTTTCAACTTGTATTACAAGCACACGCCTACATTTACTTTTAGCAAAGTTAGTGAGTGAAAGCGCTAAATATATTTGTAAAAACTATAGCAATTCAATAGTAGTACAATTACTTTAATGTTAGGGACTAAGCTTTCTGTGATACCAAAAAGAAGGGAGAGTCCTGACTGTAAGCCAGTTGACCTTTATTAGAGTCTTCTTCCAGGTGCATTTGCATACTGTATATATACATACTATATTTCTCCAAAAGTTACATTTAGAGCTTGCACTCCTTACCTATGATCAGCCTTAGAGGGAAATCCCGTTAGTTAGTTGCAGTGTTAGGAGTCTGGTGTTTTTTGAGATAGGTAAAGTGATTTGGTCACCTAATAAATAAATAAAAAATTAAAAAGATTTTATTTAAAATTAAGATCAGCCATTTGTTTTTGTATATAATATTGAGTGCTGCCCTAGGCATAGGTCTAGTTGGTTATGTGCTTGATTATCTTTTTATATGAAGTACATATTGAAATCGAATTAAGAACATAACTCCAACCTGCCTGGGGTAGCACTAAATATTACATATACAAATGCTGTAATGTTTGAGCTTCCTGTAGTGCTTAATGGAAGCTGGGTGGAAATCTGCGTTTTTCGGCTTCTATTATTTTCTATAGGAAAACACGCCATCAGAAACTGTTGATAGGCGTCATGGCTTCCGACAGTATTTTTTTTTTTGTTTGGCAACCTCGCAAAACCATTTATGGCTCAATGAAAATGAGCCCATAGTCTGGAATCGGGCAGACATGAGAAGAGTCAGGGTTTATGCAAAAGGATGACAACTGGACATGCAGACCGTGGAGAATTGCACTCAATAACAGCATGATTACAAGTAGCACATTATGACTAGTGATGTCGCGAACCTAAAATTTTGGGTTCACGAACGGCGACCGCGAACTTCCGCAACTGTTCGCGAACGGGCGAACCGCCATAGACTTCAATAGGCAGGCGAATTTTAAAACCCACAGGGACTCTTTCTGGCCACAATAGTGATGGAAAAGTTGTTTCAAGGGTACTAACACCTGGACTGTGGCATGCCGGAGGGGGATCCATGGCAAAACTCCCATGGAAAATGACATAGTTGATGCAGAGTCTGGTTTTAATCCATAAAGGGCATAAATCACCTAACATTCCTAAATTGTTTGGAATAACGTGCTTTAAAACATCAGGTATGATGTTGTATCGATCAGGTAGTGTAAGGGTTACGCCCGCTTCACAGTGACAGACCAAACTCCCTGTTTAAAGGGACAGTCTACACCAGAATTTTTATTGTTTTAAAAGATAGATAATCCCTTTATTACCAATTTCCCAGTTTTGCATAACTAACACATTTATAATAATATACTTTTAACCTCTGTGATTATCTTGTATCTAAGCCTCTGCAAACTGCCCCTTTTTTCGGTTGTTTTGACAGACTTGCAGTCTAGCCAATCAGTGCCTGCTTCCAGATAACTTCTCGTGCACAAGCACAGTGTTGCAATCTGAAAGAGGTGGGCTTCAAGGTCTAAGAAATTAGCATATGAACCTCCTAGGTTAAACTTTCAACTAAGAATACCAAGAGAACAAAGCAAAATTGGTGGTAAAAGTAAATTGGAAAATTGTTTAAAATTACATGCTCTATCTGAATCATGTTTATTTAATCTACACTACTGTTACACCAGATATGAGTTGCACTGGGGTGACACTGTGCCCTGGCAGGCAGGCACTGAAACGCACACGTGTGAAGGAAACTGACTGCTATTATTTAACACAGTCAAAAAAGTGTTGTTTTTTTTTAAATCTACACTACTGTTACACCAGATATGAGTTGCACTGGGGTGACACTGTGCCCTGGCAGGCAGGCACTGAAACGCACACATGTGAAGGAAACTGACTGCTATTATTTAACACAGTCAAAAAAGTTTTTTTTTTTTTTTCAATCTACACTACTGTTACACCAGATATGAGTGGTGGCACTGGGCAAGTGGGCACAGTATACGCTGTGAGCCTGACACACACGCTGGCAAGCAGGCAACTGCAATTAGATTACACAGGAAAAAAAAAAAAAAAAGCAGACTGATGTTCTAAGGGCTTTTTGGGGTGCTGTCCTTACAGCAGAGATCAGATGGGTCCTTCAGGACTGTAGTGGACACTGAATACACTAGCCTAGCTATCGATTTCCCTATTAAATCAGCAGCAGCTACACTGTCCCTCCTCTCACTAAGAATGCAGCTTCCAAATTAATCTAAAATGGATGCTGTCCAGGAGGTAGGAGGGTCTGGGAGGGAGGGTCTGCTGCTGATTGGCTGGAATGTGTCTTCTGACTGTGAGGTACAGGGTCAAAGTATTACTCAATAATGACCAATAGGGGGTGGATCGAACATCGCATATGTTCGCCCGCCGTGGAGAACGCGAACAAGCTATGTTCGCCGGGAACTATTCGCCGGCGAACTATTCGCGACATCACTAATTATGACTTGATGTGTTCTTTTCGCAATCAATTTCCATTGCGCAGGTATTAAAAGTCTTGAAAAAAACGACTGCGCGCATTCGCCTTTTATGCTTTCCATGCTTGAAGAGCTTTGCGCAACAAAAAAGTTTCACAAAACACTTCAAACATACATTACAAAGTACAGTTACACTCATATTAACACTGTCTAATAAAAATGATAAAAATAATATTGAAAACAAGAGTTATAAGGGCTCAAAGATACAAGATCTCAGGTGTCAGAAAACAAAAGCAGACGCAAGGATTTTACATTGACATACATACACATACATAGAGAAACATGGATTTATATGTATAGAGATAGGTTTAAAAATAGACGGCTAGATTACGAGTTTTTGTCGGTAATGGTGTGCGGTGCTAATGAGCCTTTTTTTCTCACCGCTCACTTAAGACAACGCTGGTATTACGAGCTTTCTGCAAGCTGGCGTTAGCCTCAGAAAAGTGAGCGTTGAGCAAAATTTTGCTCCACATCTCACCTCAATACCAGCGTTGCTTAAGTCAGCTCCTAAAGCAGCCCCATTGTTTCCTATGGGGAAATAAAAGTTTTGTCTACACCTAACACCCTAACATGAACCCCGAGTCTAAACACCCCTAATATTACACTTATTAACCCCTAATCTGCCGCCCCGACATCGTCGCCACCTACATTATATTATTAACCCCTAATCTGCCGCTCCGTACACCGCCGCCACCTACATTATACTTATGAACGCCTAATCTGCTGCCCCCAACATCGCCGAACCCTACATTTTATTTATTAACCCCTAATCTGCCCCCCCACGTCGCCGCAACTATATTAAATTTATTAACCCCTAATCTGCCGCCGCCAACGTCGCCGCCACTATAATATATGTATTAACCCCTAAACATAAGTCTAACCCTAACACCCCCTAACTTAAATATAATTTAAATACATCTAAATAAATTTACTATAATTAACTAAATTATTCCTATTTAAAACTAAATACTTACCTGTAACATAAACCCTAAGCTAGCTACAATATAACTAATAGTTACATTGTAGCCATCTTAGGGTTTATTTTTATTTTACAGGCAACTTTGTATTTATTTTAACTAGCTACAATAGTTATTAAATAGTTATTAAATAATTAATAACTACCTAGTTAAAATAAATACAAATTTACCTGTAAAATAAACCCTAACCTAAGTTACAATTACACCTAACACTACACTATAATTAAATTAATTACCTAAACTAACTACAATTAATTACAATTAAATAAAATAAAATAAATTATGGAACCCCCCCACTAAATAAAAAAGAAATTACAAATATTTAAACTAATTACACCTAATCTAATCCCCCTAATAAAATAAAAAAAGCCCCCAAAAATTAAAAAATTCCCTACCCTATACTAAATTACAAATAGCCCTTTAAAGGGCTTTTTGCGGGGCATTGCCCCAAAGTAATCAGCTCTTTTACCTGTAAAAAAAATACAATACCCCCCAACATTAAAACCCACCACCCACACACCCAATCCTACTCTAAAACCCACCCAATCCCCCCTTAATAAAACCTAACACTACCCCCTTGAAGATCACCCTACCTTGAGACGTCTTCACCCAGCCGGGCACAAGTGTACATCCAGAGGGGCAGAAGTCTTCATCCGATCCAGCCAGAAGAGGGCATCCAGACCTGCAGAAGTCTTCATCCAGTCGGCATCTTCTATCTTCTTCCATCCGGAGCGGGTCTATCTTGAAGACATCCGACGCAGAGCATCCTCTTCCATCCAACGGCGACTGAAGAATGAAGGTTCCTTTAAGTGACGTCATCCAAGATGTCGTCCCTTCAATTCCGATTGTCTGATAGAATCCTATCAGCCAATCGGAATTAAGGTAGGAAAAATCCTATTGGCTGATGCAATCAGCCAATAGAATTGAAATTCAATCCTATTGGCTGATCCAATCAGCCAATAGGATTGAGCTCACATTCTATTGGCTGTTCCAATCAGCCAATAGAATGCAAGCTCAATTCTATTGGCTGATTGCATCAGCCAATAGGATTTTTCCTACCTTAATTTCCGATTGGCTGATAGGATTCTATCAGCCAATCGGAATTGAAGGGATGCCATCTTGGATGACGTCACTTAAAGGAACCTTCATTCTTCAGTCGCCGTCGGATGGAAGAGGATGCTCCGCGTCGGATGTCTTCAAGATGGACCCGCTCCGCTCCGGATGGAAGAAGATAGAAGATGCCGTCTGGATGAAGACTTCTGCTGATCTGGATGTCCTCTTCTGGCCGGATAGGATGAAGACTTCTGCCCCTCTGGAGGTCCACTTGTGCCTGGCTGGGTGAAGACGTCTCAAGGTAGGGTGATCTTCAAGGGGGTAGTGTTAGGTTTTATTAAGGGGGGATTGGGTGGGTTTTAGAGTAGGATTGGGTGTGTGGGTGGTGGTTTTTAATGTTGGGGGGGTATTGTATTTTTTTTTACATGTAAAAGAGCTGATTATTGTAATTTAGTATAGGGTAGGGAATTTTTTTATTTTGGGGGGCTTTTTTATTTTATTAGGGGGATTAGATTAGGTGTAATTAGTTTAAAAATTTGTAATTTCTTTTTTATTTTCTGTAATTTAGTGTTTTTTTTCCCGTAATTTAGTTTATTTAATTTAATTGTAATTAATTGTAGTTAGTTTCGGTAATTCATTTAATAATAGAGTAGTGTTAGGTGTAATTGTAACTTAGGTTAGGGTTTATTTTACAGGTAAATTTGTACTTATTTTAACTAGGTAGTTATTAAATAGTTAATAACTATTTAATAACTATTGTAGCTAGTTAAAATAAATACAAAGTTGCCTGTAAAATAAAAATAAACCTTAAGATGGCTACAATGTAACTATTAGTTATATTGTAGCTAGCTTAGGGTTTATTTTACAGGTAAGTATTTAGTTTTAAATAGGAATAATTTAGTTAATTATAGTAAATTTATTTAGATGTATTTAAATTATATTTAAGTTAGGGGGGTGTTAGGGTTAGATTTAGGGTTAATACATTTAATATAGTAGCGGCGACGTTGGGGGCGGCAGATTATGGGTTAATAAATGTAGGTAGGTGTCGGCGATGTTAGGGCTGGCAGATTAGGGGTTAATAAAATTTAACTAGTGTTTGCGAGGCGGGAGTGCGGCGGTTTAGAGGTTAATATATTTATTAAAGTGGCGGCGATGTCCGGTGGGCAGATTAGGGGTTAAACATTTTAGTTAAGTGTTTGCGATGTGGGGGGGGGGCTCGGTTTTGGGGTTGATAGGTAGTTTATGGGTGTTAGTTTACTTTTAGCACTTTAGTTAAGAGTTTTATGTTACGGTGTTAGCCCATAAAACTCTTAACTACTGACTTTTAAATGTGGTAGGAGTCTGGACATGAGAGGGTCTTCCTCTCACTTTTTCCAGCAATCGTAATACCGCCGTTAGGAAAATCCCATTAAAAAGATAGGATATGCAATTGACGTAAGGGGATTTGCGGTATAACGCCCCCTGGTATGACTCGTAATACCAGCGGGCGTTAAAAAGCAGCGTTGGGACGCCTCAACGCTGCTTTTTAAGGCTAAAGCAAGACCCTTAATCTAGGCGAGAGTTAATGAAAATATTTAACATTACAATCTTATGCACATTAACCCCTTAATGACCAGACCATTTTTCAATTTTCTTACCCTTAATGACAAAGGCTATTTTTACATTTCTGCTGTGTTTGTGTTTAGCTGTAATTTTCCTCTTACACATTTACTGTACCCACACATATTATATACCGTTTTTCTCGCCATTAAATGGACTTTCTAAATATACCATTATTTTCATCATATCTTATAATTTCCTATAAAAAAAATATAAAATATGAGGAAAAAATTGAAAAAAAACACACTTTTTCTAACTTTGACCCCCAAAATCTGTTACACATCTACAATCACCAAAAAACACCTATGCTAAATAGTTTCTAAATTTTGTCCTGAGTTTAGAAATACCCAATGTTTACATGTTCTTTGCTTTTTTTGCAATTTATAGGGCCATAAATACAAGTAGCACTTTGCTATTTCCAAACCTCTTTTTTTCAAAATTAGCGCTAGTTACATTGGAACCCTGATATCTGTCAGGAAAACCTGAATATCCCTTGACATGTATATATTTTTTTTTAGAAGACAACCCAAAGTATTGATCTAGGCCCATTTTGGTATATTTCATGCCACCATTTCACCGCCAAATGTCATCAAATAAAAAAAAAAGTTCACTTTTTCACAAATTTTGTCACAAACTTTAGGTTTCCCACTGAAATTATTTACAAACAGCTTCTGCAATTAAGGAACAAATGGTTGTAAATGCTTCTTTGCGATACCCTTTGTTCAGAAATAGCAGACTTATATGGCTTTGGGGTTGCTTTTTGGTAATTAGAAGGCCACTAAATGCTGCTGCGCACCACACATAAATTATGCCCAGCAGTGAAGGGGTTAATTAGGTAGGTTGTAGGGAGCTTGCATGGTTAATTTTAGCTTTAGGGTAGTGTAGTAGGCAACCCCAAGTATTGATCTAGGCCCATTTTGATATATTTTATGCCACTATTTCACCGCCAAATGCGAGCAAACAATTTAAAAAAAATTCATTTTTCACAATTTTAGGTTTCTCACTGAAAGTATTTACAAACAGCTTGTGCTATTATGGCACAAATTGTTGTAAAAGCTTCTTTGGGATCCCCTTTGTTCAGAAATAGCAGACATATATGGCTTTGGCATTGCTTTTTGGTAATTAGAAGGCCGCTAAATGCTGCTGCGCACCACACGTAAATTATGCCCAGCAGTGAAGGGGTTAATTAGGTAGGTTGTAGGGAGCTTGCAGGGTTAATTTTAGCTTTAGGGTAGAGATCAGCCTCCCACCTGACACATCCCACCCCCTGATCCCTCCCAAACAGCTCTCTTCCCTCCCCCACCCCACAATTGTCCCCGCCATCTTAAGTACTGGCAGAAAGTCTGCCAGTACTAAATAAAAGGAGTTTTTCTTTTTTTTTAATAAAAAAAAAAAATGTTTTAGCTGTGATGGACCCCTGCCTTAGCCCCAACCTCCATGATCCCCCCCCAGCTCTCTAACACTCTCCCCTACCTATTTGCCGCCATCTTGGGTACTGGCAGCTGTCTGCCAGTACCCAATTTGCCCCCAAAAACAAAAGTATCTTTTTCTCTTTTTGCAATTATTAATATTTTCTGTAGTGTAGCAGCCCCCCACAATACCCCAACCCCCTCCCCCTCCCAGATCCTTATATATTTATATTTTTAAAATCTTTTTCCCCCCCTCTTCCCTCCTCATTGGTGTCAGTGGCCAGCTAATCGCGCACGCGCACGCGCGCCCCCGCATGTTCCCGGCACCCGGCGTGCACATTGCACTTACAGGAACCGGATGCCGGGTAGCGATGGGCCGCCCACCCGCCTCCCTGTTATGCTCCCACCCACCAACGAACCGGCACCATCGCTACCGGTGCAGAGAGGGCCACAGAGTGGCTCTCTCTGCATCGGAGTCTTCTAAAAAGGTATTGCAGGATGCCTCCATATGGAGGCATCACTGCAATACCCTGAGAGCTGCTGGAAGCGATTGCGATCGCTTCCAGCACTCTCTTAGACAACTGACGTACCAGGTACGTCTATTGTCATTAACTGATTGTTAATGCATGATATACCTGGTACGTCAGTTGTCATTAAGGGGTTAAACAATATCTCAAATGAATTTTCAAAGAGATATTTGCATATAGATCTCGAGATATCTAGACATATATATATATTCATACAGGGAGTGCAGAATTATTAGGCAAGTTGTATTTTTGAGGATTAATTTTATTATTGAACAACAACCATGTTCTCAATGAACCCAAAAAATCTCATTAATATCAAAGCTGAATAGTTTTGGAAGTAGTTTTTAGTTTGTTTTTAGTTATAGCTATTTTAGGGGGATATCTGTGTGTGCAGGTGACTATTACTGTGCATAATTATTAGGCAACTTAACAAAAAACAAATATATACCCATTTCAATTATTTATTTTTACCAGTGAAACCAATATAACATCTCAACATTCACAAATATACATTTCTGACATTCAAAAAACAAAACAAAAACAAATCAGTGACCAATATAGCCACCTTTCTTTGCAAGGACACTCAAAAGCCTGCCATCCATGGATTCTGTCAGTGTTTTGATCTGTTCACCATCAACATTGCGTGCAGCAGCAACCACAGCCTCCCAGACACTGTTCAGAGAGGTGTACTGTTTTCCCTCCTTGTAAATCTCACATTTGATGATGGACCACAGGTTCTCAATGGGGCTCAGATCAGGTGAACAAGGAGGCCATGTCATTAGATTTTCTTCTTTTATACCCTTTCTTGCCAGCCACGCTGTGGAGTACTTGGACGCGTGTGATGGAGCATTGTCCTGCATGAAAATCATGTTTTTCTTGAAGGATGCAGACTTCTTCCTGTACCACTGCTTGAAGAAGGTGTCTTCCAGAAACTGGCAGTAGGACTGGGAGTTGAGCTTGACTCCATCCTCAACCCGAAAAGGCCCCACAAGCTCATCTTTGATGATACCAGCCCAAACCAGTACTCCACCTCCACCTTGCTGGCGTCTGAGTCGGACTGGAGCTCTCTGCCCTTTACCAATCCAGCCACGGGCCCATCCATCTGGCCCATCAAGACTCACTCTCATTTCATCAGTCCATAAAACCTTAGAAAAATCAGTCTTGAGATATTTATTGGCCCAGTCTTGACGTTTCAGCTTGTGTGTCTTGTTCAGTGGTGGTCGTCTTTCAGCCTTTCTTACCTTGGCCATGTATCTGAGTTTTGCACACCTTGTGCTTTTGGGCACTCCAGTGATGTTGCAGCCCTGAAATATGGCCAAACTGGTGGCAAGTGGCATCTTGGCAGCTGCACGCTTGACTTTTCTCAGTTCATGGGCAGTTTTTTTGCGCCTTGGTTTTTCCACACGCTTGCGACCCTGTTGACTATTTTGAATGAAACGCTTGATTGTTCGATGATCACGCTTCAGAAGCTTTGCAATTTTAAGAGTGCTGCATCCCTCTGCAAGATATCTCACTATTTTTGACTTTTCTGAGCCTGTCAAGTCCTTCTTTTGACCCATTTTGCCAAAGGAAAGGAAGTTGCCTAATAATTATGCACACCTGATATAGGGTGTTGTTGTCATTAGACCACACCCCTTCTCATTACAGAGATGCACATCACCTAATATGCTTAATTGGTAGTAGGCTTTCGAGCCTATAAAGCTTGGAGTAAGACAACATGCATAAAGAGGATGATGTGGTCAAAATACTCATTTGCCTAATAATTCTGCACTCCCTGTATAAACATATCTCGCTATAAATAGATATATGTGTCAAAAAATCATCACATATATAGAGAAATATTTATTTAGAATTAAATAGAACATATTCCGTTGCAAAAACATTTTCGCAATATAAAATACAAGGAGTGCAGAATTATTAGGCAAGTTGATGATTTAAAACTTAGTAAACAATGTAGTAAGGCAGCGAGTAAGGCTAGCAGAATGCTTGGATGTATTGGTAGAGGTATTTGCAGCAGAAATAGTAAGGTTCTTATGCCACTTTATAGATCATTAGTTAGGCCTCATCTTGAGTATTGTGTGCAGTTCTGGAGGCCATATCTTCAGAAGGATATTAACAAACTTGAATCTGTGCAAAGGAGGGCTACCAAAATGGTACATGGTCTAAAAAATAAAACTTACCAGGATAGGCTCAATGACCTAAATATGTATAGCTTAGAGGAGAGAAGGGAAAGAGGTGATATGATAGCAACTTTCAAGTACATTAAAGGGTTTAGTAAAACTGAGGCTGTGGGTATTTTACATAAAATGGAAAATTCAAGAACAAGGGGTCATGAGCTCAAGCTAAAGGGTAGTAGATTCAGGAGTAATTTGAGGAAGCACTTCTTTACAGAAAGAGTGATTGATTTATGGAATAAACTTCCTCAAGAGGTAGTAGCAACAAACACTGTGGGGGACTTTAAAAATGCATGGGACAAGCATAGGGCTATCCTACGAACTAGATAAGTTTATACTGTTAGGTAAGGTGGGGCAGACTTGCTGGGCCTATGGCTCTTATCTGCCGTCAATATCTATGTTTCTATGTTTCTAAGTTGTATTTTTGAGGATTAATTTTATTATTGAACAACAACCATGTTCTCAATGAACCCAAAAAACTCATTAATATCAAAGCTGAATAGTTTTGGAAGTAGTTTTTAGTTTGTTTTTAGTTATAGCTATTTTAGGGGGATATCTGTGTGTGCAGGTGACTATTACTGTGCATAATTATTAGGCAACTTAACAAAAAACAAATATATACCCATTTCAATTATTTATTTTTACCAGTGAAACCAATATAACATCTCAACATTCACAAATATACATTTCTGACATTCAAAAACAAAACAAAAACAAATCAGTGACCAATATAGCCACCTTTCTTTGCAAGGACACTCAAAAGCCTGCCATCCATGGATTCTGTCAGTGTTTTGATCTGTTCACCATCAACATTGCGTGCAGCAGCAACCACAGCCTCCCAGACACTGTTCAGAGAGGTGTACTGTTTTCCCTCCTTGTAAATCTCACATTTGATGATGGACCACAGGTTCTCAATGGGGTTCAGACCAGGTGAACAAGGAGGCCATGTCATTAGATTTTCTTCTTTTATACCCTTTCTTGCCAGCCACGCTGTGGAGTACTTGGACGCGTGTGATGGAGCATTGTCCTGCATGAAAATCATGTTTTTCTTGAAGGATGCAGACTTCTTCCTGTACCACTGCTTGAAGAAGGTGTCTTCCAGAAACTGGCAGTAGGACTGGGAGTTGAGCTTGACTCCATCCTCAACCCGAAAAGGCCCCACAAGCTCATCTTTGATGATACCAGCCCAAACCAGTACTCCACCTCCACCTTGCTGGCGTCTGAGTCGGACTGGAGCTCTCTGCCCTTTACCAATCCAGCCACGGGCCCATCCATCTGGCCCATCAAGACTCACTCTCATTTCATCAGTCCATAAAACCTTAGAAAAATCAGTCTTGAGATATTTCTTGGCCCAGTCTTGACGTTTCAGCTTGTGTGTCTTGTTCAGTGGTGGTCATCTTTCAGCCTTTCTTACCTTGGCCATGTCTCTGAGTATTGCACACCTTGTGCTTTTGGGCACTCCAGTGATGTTGCAGCTCTGAAATATGGCCAAACTGGTGGCAAGTGGCATCTTGGCAGCTGCACGCTTGACTTTTCTCAGTTCATGGGCAGTTATTTTGCGCCTTGGTTTTTCCACACGCTTCTTGCGACCCTGTTGACTATTTTGAATGAAACGCTTGATTGTTCGATGATCACGCTTCAGAAGCTTTGCAATTTTAAGAGTGCTGCATCCCTCTGCAAGATATCTCACTATTTTTTACTTTTCTGAGCCTATCAAGTCCTTCTTTTGACCCATTTGCCAAAGGAAAGGAAGTTGCCTAATAATTATGCACACCTGATATAGGGTGTTGATGTCATTAGACCACACCCCTTCTCATTACAGAGATGCACATCACCTACTATGCTTAATTGGTAGTAGGCTTTCGAGCCTATACAGCTTGGAGTAAGACAACATGCATAAAGAGGATGATGTGGTCAAAATACTCATTTGCCTAATAATTCTGCACTCCCTGTATTTGCATTTTCATGAACATTTTTCAAGGAAAATACGTCATGGGCTTTGCACAACAGATTAGGGGTTTTGTGTATTTTTTTTCTATTTCTTCTCCATTGACTTCTATGGCAAACACGTGAAAGCACACGTGATTTCGCAGTTTGCATTATGCGGCTTAACGCACACGTAAATTAAGTTATTTCTTAACTTGTAATAGCTGCGCAACCCCAAATGCAAAAAAGTCAGAACTCGTGCAGAGTTTTCGCAACTGATTTGCCGAGCGACTTGTAATCTTGCCCTAAGTGACTTACAATACACAAGCAACAAGCTTGACTTGCTGGCCAAAGCTGCAAAAATGTGTGTGTCGCAAATTACATGAAAGACCGTGTACAAAACAAGTTTACCACAAAAAGGCAGAGAAACAAACTGACAATGCCTCAGAAGAAGCAGAAACAAACAAGGTGACAATTGCTTGATAACTCTAGGAGCTAAGATAAGATAAACATACTTTGTAATGGGTTTACCAATGGACTGTAAAATAATGCAAATTTTGCTATGAAAATTACAGTTTTAGAATATTTACTTTGGGGGCAGATTATATCTAAAAGTACTTTAATGTCCCTTTAATTATTGTATCAGTCTAATATGCTGTCCTACTTTAATATTTTGAGTGTAAATGACCCTAACATGTTTTATAATGACTTGCATAATTGGAGAACTATGTGAGTTATTTCACTAATAAAAAGACACCATTTTTAGTCCTAAGCTATTGTATCCCAGGATCAGCATTCCATGTGTTCAGCATCACATAGTAGATACATATTTGGAATGTTTATGCATTTCTTTCATAGTTATGAAACTGAAATCCATCTATTTTTAGGAGTGTATGAACTGCGCAAGTTAGTTTGCGGTAATGGAATGAGTCTTTGCAAAAATATTTAGATAATTATATCAATTTGATTATCAGTGCGAAACTTGAAAATTGACTTAGAATAACATAAATTTGTGTGTGATTATATAAATATGTGTGTATATAAATGTGTGTATGTGTATATAAATGTGTGTGTTTGTATATAAATGTGTGTATGTGTATAAAAATGTGTGTGTTTGTTATATAAATGTGTGTGTGTCTATAAATGTGTGTGTCTGTTTATATAAATGTTTGTGTTTATGAGTATATAAAAGGGTGTGTTTGTATAAATGTGTGTATGTGTATATAAATATGTGTGTCTGTTTATATAAATGTTTGTGTTTATGAGTATATACAAGGGTGTGGTTATATACATGTGTGCATGTGTATATAAATATGTGTGTCTGTTTATATAAATGTTTGTGTTTATGTGTATATAAATGGGTGTGTTTATATACGTGTGCATGTGTATATAAATATGTGTGTCTGTTTATATAAATGTTTGTGTTTATGTGTATATAAATGGGTGTGTTTATATAAATGTGTGTATGTGTATATAAATGTGTGTATATGTATATAAATGAGTGTGATTATATAAATGTGTGTATGTGTATATAAATGTGTGTGTGTATAAATGTCTGTATATGTATATAAATTTGTGCGATTATATAAATGTTTGTATGTGTATATAAATGTGTGTGTGTATAAATATCTTCATATGTATATAAATGTGTGTGATTATATGTGTGTATATATGTATATAAATCTTTGTGTTTATATAAATGTGTGTATATAAATATGTGTGTGTGTGTATAAATGTATGTGTATATATAAATGTGTGTATGTGTATATACATGTGTATTATATAAATGTGTGCATGTGTATATAAATGTGTGTGTGTGTCTGTTTATATTAATGTGTATATAAATTATTGTGTTTATATAAATTGGTGTATGTGTATATAAATGGGTGTGTGTCTGTGTATATAACTGTGTGTGTATATAAATGTGTGTGTGTCTGTATATATAACTGTGTGTGTATAAATGTGTGTGTGTCTGTGTATATAACTGTGTGTGTGTGTGTTTGTATATATAATTGTGTGTATATAAATGTGTTAGTGTGTGTCAGTGTATATAACTGTGTTTGTGTGTCTGTGTATATAACTGTGTGTAAATATAAATGTGTGTGTGTCTGTGTATATAACTGTGTGTGTATAAATGTGTGTGTGTCTGTGTATATAACTGTGTGTATGTGTTTGTATATATAATTTTGTGTATATAAATGTGTGTGTATGTGTCTGTGTATATAAATGTGAGTAAGTAATCTTAGCAGTTTTAGGATAAATATACCACTTGTCTTCCTTTCCCTGAAAAACAATATACTATTATTTCTGTTGTACTGTAACATTTGATAAGATAAATACAGAATTACAGTTATTTTGACAAATGTGTCTGATTATATAAATGTGTATATGTGTATATAAATGTGTGTGATTATATAAAGGTGTGTGATTATATAAATGCGTGTGTATATAAATGCGTGTATATGTATATAAATGTGTGTGATTATATGTGTGTATATATGTATATAAATCTTTGTGTTTATATAATGTCTGTGTGTGTATAAATGTGTGTGTATATATAAATGTGTGTATGTGTATATAAATGTGTGTATGTGTATATACATGTGTATTATATAAATGTGTGCATGTGTATATAAATGTATGTGTGTCTGTTTATATTAATGTTTGTGTTAATGTGTATATAAATGATTGTGTTTATATAAATGGGTGTATGTGTATATAAATGGGTGTATATGTATATAAATGTGTGTGATTATATAAATGTGTGTATATAAATGTATATGAATATAAATGTGTGTGATTATATAAATACGTGTGTGTGTATAAATGTATGCATATGTATATAAATATATGCATATGTACTGTATATAAATGTGTGTGTGTCTGTTTATATAAATGTTTGTGTTTATGTGTATATAAATGAGTGTGCATTAATGTGTAGGTATATAAATGTGTGTGTGAATATACTATAAACTTGTGTGCGTGTCTGTATGTGTATATAAATATGCGTGTGTGCGTGCATATATATATATATATAACGTAGCAGAGATGTGCACTCTCACCTACAAAACGTCTGCCAGGGTGCTAGTGGATATTCACAACAGCAGTAAAGAGAACTTGCACTCACTGGATTTTTTCAAAACTCAAGTTTACTGTGACCGTGTAACGTTTCGGGGATAATGTATCCCCTTCCTCAGATTTCTTTTTACTGCTGTTGTATATATATATATATATATATATATATATATATATATATATATATATATATACACACCACACTAAACACAGAAAACCTGGCACTCGCCAGCAGATTCACAGTAATGTTTAAAAGCAAAGCTGGGGGAAGTCAGTTACATTTGTCGCCGAATGATCAAGCCCCAGGACCTTCCTGGGACCTTAAACCAGCACCCACACAATGCATACTTCCAAACAAACCAACTGGGAACCTCCCAGGGTGACACAGGCTTTTGTAACCTCCCTATGTAAATACAAAACACAGGAATGGACCACACTCACAGACTGGACTGGGTACACATCCTAAGCCACAGCAAACTCCACAGCCCTGAACACTGACAGACAGCTGTAAAGTTCCCAGAAACCCAGACAGTTAACTCCAGAGAAGCCTGGATGACAGGCCCACAGGGAAGCATTACAAACATTATCAACACAACACACAGAAAACCTGGCACTCGCCAGCAGATTCACAGTAATGTTTAACAGCAAAACTGGGGGAAGTCCGTTACATTTGGCACCAAAGGATCAAGCCCAGGACCACGAAAAGGTCTTCCCCTTCCTGGGATCCTAAACCAGCAGCCACACAATGCATACTTCCAAACAAACCAACTGGGAACCTCCCAGGATGACACAGGCTTTTGTAACCTCCCCTATGTAAATACAAAATACAGGAATGGACCGCACTCACAGACTGGACTGGGTACACATCCTAAGCCACAGCTCCACAGCCCTGAATGCTGACAGACAGCTGCAAAGTTCCCAGCAATCCAGGCAGTTAACCCCAGAGCAGCCTGGGTGACAGGCCCACACATTTGGCACCAAAGAATCAAGCCCAGGACCACGACAAGGTCTCCCCCTTCCTAGGACCCTAAACCAGCACCCACACAATGCATACTTCCAAACAAAAATATATATTAGGGATGTGCATGCGGACGTTTCGTTATAAAATGAATGCCAAATATTTATTCACATTCCTATTATAAATGTGTGTGTGTGTGTCTGTGTATATAACTGTGTATATAACTGTGTAAGTGTATGTCTGTGTATATAACTGTCTGTGTGTGTCTCAGTATATAACTATGTGTGTGTCTGTGTATATAACTTTGTGTGTGTATATAACTGTGTGTATGTATAACTGTGTGTGTATATAACTGTGTGTCTGTGTATATAACTGTGTGTATAAAAGTGTGTGTATGTGTGTGTGTGTCTGTGTATATAACTGTGTGTGTCTGTATATAAATGTGTGTGTGTCTGTGTATATAACTGTGTGTGTGTGTCTGAGTATATAACTGTGTGTGTGTCTGTGTATATAACTGTGTGTGTGTGTGTATATAACCGTGTGTGTGTCTGTGTATATAACTGTGTGTATATATAACTGTGTGTGTGTCTGTGTATATAATTGTGTGTATGTGTGTGTGTCTGTGTACATAACTGTGTGTGTGTGATTGTATATATAATTGTGTGTGTATATAAATGTGTTAGTGTGTGTCTGTGTGTATAACTGTGTGTGTGTGTGTCTGTGTATATAACTGTGTGTGTATATAACTGTGTGTGTGTCTGTGTAAATCACTGTGTGTGTATATAGCTGTGTGTGTATATAACTGTGTGTGTATATAACTGTGTGTGTCTGTGTATATAACTGTGTGTATATACATGTGTGTATGTGTGTGTGTGTGTCTGTATATATAACTGTGTGTGTGAGTAAGTCATCTTAGCAGTTTTAGGATAAATATACCACTTGTCTTCCTTTCCCTGAAAAACAGTATACTATTATTTCTGTTGTACTGTTACATTTGAAAAGAGAAATACAGAATTACAGTCATCGTGACACTGTATTCTCAAATGACATGCAAGAAGAAAATTGTATTTAGCCAATTTTTCAGCAATTGTTTTATAACGAAATGCCTGTATGCACATCTCTAGTATAAATGTGTGTGTGTCTGTGTATATAACTGTGTGTATAAAAGTGTGTGTGTCTGTGTATATAACTGTGTGTGTCTGTATATATAACTGTGTGTGTATATAAATGTGTGTGTGTGTCTGAGTTTATAACTGTGTGTGTGTCTGTGTATATAACTGTGTGTATATAAATGTGTGTGTGTGTCTGTGTATATAACTGTGTGTGTATAAATGTGTGTGTGTCTGTGTATATAACTGTGTGTCTGTGTGCTTGTGTATATATAATTGTGTGTATATAAATGTGTTAGTGTGTGTCTGTGTATATAACTGTGTGTGTGTCTGTGTATATAACTGTGTGCATATATAAATGTGTGTGTGTCTGTGTATATAACTGTGTGTGTATATAAATGTGTGTGTGTCTGTGTATATAACTGTGTGTGTATAAATGTGTGTGTGTCTGTGTATATAACTGTGTGTGTGTGTGTTTGTATATATAATTGTGTGTATATAAATGTGTGTGTATGTGTCTGTGTATATAACTGTGTATGTGAGTAAGTCATCTTAGCAGTTTTAGGATAAATATACCACTTGTCTTCCTTTCCCTGAAAAACAATATACTATTATTTCTGTTGTACTGTAACATTTGATAAGATAAATACAGAATTACAGTCATTTTGACACTGTATTCTTAAATGACATGCAAGAAGAGAATTGTATTTAGCCAATTAACAAGTAATTATCTCAGCACGCAAGTCCTGTTATAATGCAAATGTTTTATAACAAATCCCTCGCAATTCCAATTAGTGGTAGGTCAGAGTGAGAGGTAAATTGCTTGCCAAGAACCTTTGTTATATCCTGCTCTACAGATGGCGAGGCCCAGTAAGAGGAGGAAATTCTCTTTATGATATTTAAGTGTTATTATGCTTATGGTAATACACAAGGTAATTAGTAAAGCGTGTTAGAAATGGCATCCTCTTCTTTGTTTAAATTTGATTCTTTTTTTTTTTTTTTTGCTAACTAAAACTGTGACCGAAACAAACATTCAGACAGAGTGTAATAAAGTGGAACAAATATGTTTTTGGGAACAGGTTGTATTGTTCCAGTTTTGTGGTTTTATATGGAGATTAAATGATTTTCAATAAGGGTGGGCAAAATTTTTGCACAGAAATATGTTCCAGCTTTATACATTGATGAGTATTTCTATAACTAACGAGAATAAATTAAAATACCATCTTAGCTGTGCTTTCCAGAAAATGAGGGTGATTGAGTCTGATCTTCTGATATCATATAAACCAGTGAGAGACAACTTCCTTACACATGGGACCACAGATCAATAGTTAAGAAACCTTAAAGGGACCGTCTTCTCCAGAATTTTTATTGTTTAAAAAGATAGATAATCCATTTATTACCCATTCCCCAGTTTTGCATAAACAACACAGTTATATTAATATACTTTTTACCTCTGTGATTACCTTGAATCTAAGCCTCTGCAGACTTCCTCGCATTTCAGTTATTTTGACAGACTTGCATTTTAGCCAATCAGTGCCCTCTCATAAGTAACTCCACGGGCGTGAGCACAATGTTATCTATTTGGCACACATGAACTAACACCCTCTAAGCTGTGAAAACTGTAAAATGCATTCAGATAAGAGGTGGCCTTCAAGGGCTTAGAAATTAGCATATGAGCCTACATGGGTTTAGTTTTGAACTAAGAATACCAAGAGAACAAAGCAAATTTGATGATAAAAGTAAATTGGAGGGTTGTTAAAAATTGCATGCCCTATCTGAATCAGGAAAGTTTAATTTTGACTAGACTGTGTCTTTAAGGGCCACATATAAATTTTTGGCTAAATATTTACTAAAATATGTCCACTGTTGCAGGGTACCCTCCATCTGCTGTTCTCTCCAGAGGTTTTTTTTTTTTTTTTTTGGCACCTCTTTTACCCATAGAGGCGATTTTTTGTGTTTTGATGTTGTAATGGACAAGTTTCTACAAAAAGAAAAGCGCATCGGAGATACAACAGGCAATCTGGACAAAAGGGAGAAAAGCATCCAGATTGCCTGTTGTATCTCCGATGTGCTTCTCTTTTTGAAAGAACTTGTCCAGTACAACATACAAACACAAAAATCGCTTCTACGCGTTTCGTCCGTGTTTATTCATACTTTTTCAAGAGGTTCAGGGGTACCGTTTGTGTAATTTGATGATCATGACTGGGTTTTAACTAAAACTAATACAACGTATACCCAATCAGTGTTCAGTAGTCAACGTGCTGAAAATGCCTCCTAGCCAGTGCTGCCTACTCCAGCTTGTGTATTGGATTGGAAGACACCACATGGTTTCGGAGCCATCACAACCTAATGCGATACAACTTATTACATTAACAAGGCAATAATATACAATGGATCTTATGTTTCCATTAAGCACCATAGAGTTACTTATCGTCTGCCTTTCAATGAATACATATTTTCAAAGGATTTACCGACATTTATTACTTCTACAGATCTCAATCCATATAAATGGTTTCACTTAGGGTTATCATAGTTAGGCACCATATCGCCTTTTCTACATACAGTATGTATCCCACTACATAATTTAATAGTGCATGTTCCACATTTGACAATTGACCTTAGAATATAAATAATACATCCCTTAGCAATTAATGGGCTAGATTCTTGCTCGCTCATTAGGGCATTAAATGGTCTTGTTCTTCAGATGAGATTTGTTCTAAATTTTTTGAGAATCTCTTCCCCTTTTTCAGCACAACACCAGTAGGCGTTCATGCAATTAGCATATATAGTTGTATAAAGTATCCCATTACAAGATGTTTTGCTCATCAAACAAGGACCACTAGTAACGCAAAAAAACAGTAATTATACGCTCATCACTTAGGAAGCACGTTAGACATTGCAGACACATTACATAGTTCTTTACAAACTAAAGCCACTTAGTGATATTATAGTCACCCTCATAGGGTTCTGCAGACCTAGTACAGCTCAGTATGCCGGACCACAACTTTCCATACATGAACATGGTCTTCTTTTATTTGTATTCTATTTTTCATATTTATTTTACTTTTAAAGATTTTTTTTTTTTTTTTAACATTTCTGTTTTCCCTTTAGATTTTTTCTATGTGTTACTATGAAAGCTGTAGAGAATTTTAATGAATTTGTCTGTGATCCAAGTTATTGTTTTTATCTTGTTTCCTAACCTGAGGCAAGTTTAGTCACTCCTAAAATCTCCATTACAAAATGCCCAAGACAATCCCAAGTCATGTTCAGACATGCCTAGACTCAAGGACTATAGTAGTTAAAGGGACAGTTAACACCAACATTGTTATTGTTTAAAAAGATATATAACGCCTTTACTATCCATTCCCCAGCTTTGCACAACCAACATTGCCATATTAATATACTTTATAACATTTAAACCTCTAAATTTCTGTCTGTTTCTAAACCACTACAAACAGCCTCTTATTACATGCTTTTTTATTAGCTTTTCACAACAAGACACTGCTAATTCATGTGAGCCATATAGAGAACATTGTGCTCTCTCCTGTGGAGTTGTGCATGACACTGCACTAATTGGCTAAAAAACAAATTAAATAAATAATAAATAAATAGCCATGTGATCAGGGGGCTGTCAAAACAGGCTTTATATGAAATATAGAAGGATCGATCTATCTATCTATCTATCTATCTATCTATCTATCTATCTATCTATCTATCTATCTATCTGACTGTCTGTCTGTCTATCAATCTCTCTCTCTCTCTCTGTCTGTCCCCTCTGTACACATAAGCATGTGTGCACAAATCCCTTCACAAAAACACCATATATTTGACATTTTGAATCAGTTGTCCCAATAGCTAAATGTTGTTTCTTACCAGGGCCTTTACAAAATACATATATATTGATTATTTTTATTTTCAGTAATAAAATCATATTTACTGTATGGGCCTTATCTATACCATAATCTCGTTTGTAACACGTCCGTCGGTGTCGCCAGTTGCGCACGCATCCTCAAAGGAATGTTGACTGCACGAGGCAACTAAAAGAATGTTGGCTGCGCACGCAGCCAAAATAATTCACCTGGATGCAGCGAAGCAGCGGAGCATTACAAAAAAATAACCTAACCGCTCGCAATAAGTAAAGAAAAAAACAAACTAACCGCTCGTAATAAGTGTTAAAAAAAACCTAACCGCACGTACAAAGTATTAAGAAGAAAACAAAAATCAACTACATAATAAAACCAACCCCAACATCTCAAACTACCTAATACATCTATTAACCCCTATTCCGCAATCCCCCCACATCGCAAATTAAATAATTAATTTATTATCCCCTAAACCTCCATCCACCACCAACGCAATAAACTTAATTAACATATTAACCCCTAATCTGCCAACCCCTCACAGCGCATTAAACCTAATTTACCTATTAACTCCTAAACCGCCAACCCCCACAACGCAAATAACTAACTTAATGACTAAGCCCCCAACCTAACACCCCCTAAATTAACCACTTAATTACATAAAATAATAAAATACTACATTACAATTAAAATAAAAAATCCTAACAGTACTTTAAAAAAAAAAAAAACCTAAGATTACATTAAATTAATCTAAAATTACACAAAATAAAAAAAGGCTAACATTACAGAAAATAATAAACCACATTATCCAAAATAAAAAAAATAAACCTAATCCCTATGAGAATAAAAAAAAGCCCCCCAAAATAAAATCACCCCCTAATCTAAGAATGAACTACCAATAGCCCTTAAAAGGGCATTTTGTAAGGCATTGCCCTAAGTTAAACAGCTCTTTTCCTTAAAAAAATACTTAGTCCCCCTTCTAATAGTAAAACCCCAACCCACCAAACCCCCCAAAAATAAAAAAAAACTAACACTAAAAAGCCTAAACTACCCATTGCCCCCAAAGGGGCATTTGTATGGGCATTCAGCTCTTCAATTGCCCAAAAAGCCCTAATATAACCCCCCCCCCCAAAAAGGCCTAACATTAAAACCCCAAATAGGTACTCACTGTTCCTGAAGTCCGGCAGAGAAGGTCTTCTTCTAGGTGGGTCCATCATCTTCTATCTTCATCCACAGCGAAGGCGGCGCGGAACGGTGTTCCCAGATGTGGCGATCCTCGGCGGCGGTCCTCGGCGGCGTGGAGGCTCCTCTTCATGTGATCGTCCACCGCCCACTGAAGACTGAATGCAAGGTACCCCATATTTATAAGGGTACCTTGCATTCCTATTGGCTGAATTTTTTAAATCAGCCAATAGGATGAGAGCTACTAAAATCTTATTGGCTGATTTGAACAGCCAATAGGCTTTCAGTAGCCCTAATCCTATTGGCTGATTTCAAAATTTCAGCCAATAGAAATGCATGGTACCCCAAATTGATTGCGGTACCTTGCATTCAATCTTCAGTTTACGAGGGACATCAGATGAAGAGGAGCCTCCATGCCACCGAGCAACGCTGTCAAGGATTGCAGACGTCAAGGACTGCCGCTGAGGATCCAGGCATCGGGAGCACAGCTCCGCACCTCCGCTTCATGCCGCCTTAACTCCGGATGAAGATAGAAGATGATGGAGCCGTCTGGACTTCAGAAACAGTGAGTACCTATTTTGGGCGTAGGTTTAGGCATTTTTATTTTTGGGGTGTTTTTTTTTAGATTAGAGTTTTTTGGGGCTAGAAAAAGATCTGATTGCCCTTTTAAGGGCAGTAAAAGAGCTGAATGCCTTTTTTAGGGCAATGCCCATACAAACGCCCCTTTAGGGGCAATGGGTAGTTTAGTTTTTTTTAGTGTTAAGTTTTTTTATTTTGGGGGGCTTGGTGGGTGAGATTTTTTACTATTAGGGGGACTTATTTTTTAGAGGTAAAAGAGCTGTTTAACTCCATTTTAAGGGCTATTGGTAGTTTAGTATTAGATTAGGGGGTGTTATTATTTTGGGAGGGATTTTTTATTTTTATAGGGGTATTAGTTTATGTTTCATTTTTTTATTTTTATAGGGGTATTAGTTTATGTTTCATTTTTTTATTTTTAATAGCTTTGTTTTTTTTACTGTAATTATTTTTGTGTGTAAATTTAGCTTTTTGTTGTAAATTTATCGCCTAGTGTCTATATAATTGTTGGTGTTTAATTCCTACTATATATTGCGCAATTGGATCATTTATTTTCGTTTGGCCTGTGGGTATTGGTGCTGCATTATAAACAGATAATAATAATATCTCAATTCAAAATATAGATACAATTGTCTAGAGACATATAAAACATGTTGCTAAGCAAAGATCTGCTGGTTCAACGAGGCCCCCAGCAGATTGTATAAAGATTAAAATCGCTAATTCCGAGCAATATAAACTTTTTACAAACTGTATCTGCATGGTATAATAATATAACTCATCAATACTGGAAGCAGGAACATATTTTGGCCTAGTCCAACTAAGCCTGTGCTTAGGGCAGCACATTTTGATGGGCAGTTCTACTGCTGAATGATCTCACAATCATGTGCTCTTCATAGGCTAAGATTCCCTTTTCCAGTTTAAAACATGTTCTCATATTAGATAAAAGGACATTCGACTCAAAATAATTCCTCATAAAAGTCTAGATTACAAATGGAACGCAAAAACATTAACACTATTGTGAGTTAACTTTGCTCGAGCGCAATCAAAAGCAGTTCTATTTTTGGACTGATATTACAAGTTACGAGTTATTTTTTAGCACTCACTCGAGTGATAGTCTAGAGCTTGCTAACATCTGCATGTCCCCCCCCACATCGCCGCTACTCTAATAAAAAATTTTAACCCCTAATCTGCCGACCGGACACCGCCGCCATCTACATTATCCCTATAAACCCCTAATCTGCTGCCCCTAACATTGCCGACCCCTATATTATATTTATTAACCCCTAATCTGCCCCCCCCAACGTCGCCGCTACCTAACTACACTTATTAACCCCTAATCTCCCACCCGCACCATCGCCGCTACTATAATAAAGTTATTAACCCCTAAACCTAACTCTAACCCTAACCCTAACATAAATATAATTTATATTAAACGAAATAATATTCCTAAAATTAACTAAATTATTCCTATTTAAAACTAAATACTTACCTATCAAATAAACCCTAATATAGCTACAATATAAATAATAATTACATTGTAGCTATTTTAGGATTTATATTTATTTTACAGGCAACTTTGTATTTATTTTAACTAGTTACAATAGCTATTAAATAGTTAAGAACTATTTAATAGCTACCTAGTTAAAATAAGTACAAAATTACCATTAAAATAAATCCTAACCTAAGTTACAATTAAACCTAACACTACACTATCATTAAATTAATTAATTAAATAAATTACCTACAATTACATAAAATAAAATACAATAAAATAAACTATTCTATAATACAAAAAAAAACCCACTAAATTACAAAAAATAAAAAAGAATTACAAGCAGTTTAAACTAATTACACCTAATCTAAGCCCCCTAATAAAATAAAAAAGCCCCCCAAAATAAAAAATTCCCTACCCTATTCTAAAATACAAAAGTAATCAGCTCTTTTACCAGCCCTTAAAAGGGCTTTTTGCGGGGCCTTGCCCCAAAGTAATCAGCTCTTTTGCATGAAAATAAAAATACAATACCCCCCCAACATTACAACCCACCACCCACATACCCCTACTCTAACCCACCCAAACCCCCCTTAAAAAACCTATCACTAACCCCCTGAAGATCTCCCTACCTTGAGTCGTCTTCAAACAGCCGAGCTGAATTCTTCATCCAAGCGGAGCAAGAAGATGTCCTCCATCCGGTAGAAGTCTTGATCCAAGTGGCAAAGAAGAGGTCCTCCATCCGGGCGAAGTCTTGATCCAAGCGGCAAAGAAGTGGTCTTCCATCCGGGCGATGTCTTCTTCCAAGCGGCATCTTCTATCTTCTTTTTCCGGATCCATCTTCATCCCGCCGACGCAGAACATCCTCCTTCCCCGAAGGACTAAAGATGAATGAAGGTTCCTTTAAGGGACGTCATCCAAGATGGCGTCCCTTTAATTCTGATTGGCTGATAGAATTCTATCAGCCAATCGGAATTAAGGTAGAAAAAATCTGATCTGTTCCGATCAGCCAATAGAATGCAAGTCCGTCAGGGAAGGAGGATGTTCTGCGTCGGCGGGATGAAGATGGATCCGGAAGAAAGAAGATAGAAGATGCCGCTTGGAAGAAGACATCGCCCGGATGGAAGACCTCTTCTTTGCCGCTTGGATCAAGACTTCGCCCGGATGGAGGACATCTTCTTTGCCGCTTGGATCAAGACTTCTACCGGATGGAGGACATCTTCTTGCTCCGCTTGGATGAAGAATTCGGCTCGGCTGGGTGAAGACGACTCAAGGAAGGGAGATCTTCAGGGGGTTAGTGATAGGTTTTTTTAAGGGGGGTTTGGGTGGGTTAGAGTAGGGGTATGTGGGTGGTGGGTTGTAATGTTGGGGGGTATTCTATTTTTATGCAAAAGAGCTGATTACTTTGGGGCAAGGCCCCGCAAAAAGCCCTTTTAGGGGCTGGTAAAAGAGCTGATTACTTTTGTATTTTAGAACAGGGTAGGGAATTTTTTATTTTGGGGGGCTTTTTTATTTTATTAGGAGGCTTAGATTAGGTGTAATTAGTTTAAACTGCTTGTAATTCTTTTTTATTTTTTATAATTTAGTGTTTTTTTTTTTTGTATTATAGAATAGTTTATTTTATTGTATTTTATTTTAGGTAATTGTAGGTAATTTATTTAATTAATTTAATGATAGTGTAGTGTTAGGTTTAATTGTAACTTAGGTTAGGATTTATTTTACAGGTAATTTTGTACTTATTTTAACTAGGTAACTATTAAATAGTTCTTAACTATTTAATAGCTATTGTAACTAGTTAAAATAAATACAAAGTTACCTGTAAAATAAATATAAATCCTAAAATAGCTACAATGTAATTATTATTTATATTGTAGCTATATTAGGGTTTATTTTATAGGTAAGTATTTAGTTTTAAATAGGAATAATTTAGTTAATTTTAGGAATATTATTTCGTTTCATTTAAATTTAGGCTGACCATATTGCCGCTTTAAAACGGGACACATATGAAAAATACATATGTCAGGGCTGTTTTCAGGGCTGTTTAAAGAAATGGTTTTGTATAAGAACCCTCACATATGTATTTTTCATATGTGTTCCTTCTTAAAGCGGCAATATGGTCAGCCTATTTAAATTATATTTATGTTAGGGGGGTGTTAGGGTTAGGGTTAGAGTTAGGTTTAGGGGTTAATAACTTTATTATAGTAGCGGCGACGTTGCGGACGGGAGATTAGGGGTTAATAAGTGTAGGTAGGTGGCGGCTATGTTAGGGAGGGCAGATTAGGGGTTAATAAAATTTATTCTAGTGTTTGCGAGGCGGGAGTGCGGCAGTTTAGGGGTTAATACATTTATTATAGTGGCGGAGACGTTACGGTCCGCAGATTAGGGGTTAATAAGTGTAGTTAGGTAGCGGCGAAGTTGGGAGGGGCAGATTAGGGGTTAATAAATATAATATAGGGGTCGGCGATGTTAGGGGCAGCAGATTAGGGGTTCATAGGGATAATGTAGGTTGCGGTGGTGTCCGGAGCGGCAGATTAGGAGTTAATAATAATATGCAGGGGTCAGCGATAGCGGGGGCGGCAGATTAGGGGTTAGTAACTGTAAGGTTAGGGGTGTTTAGACTCGGGGTTCATGTTAGGGTGTTAGGTGCAGACTTAGAAAGTGTTTTCCCATAGGAAACAATGGGGCTGCGTTAGGAGCTGAACGCTGCTTTTTTGCAGGTGTTAGGTTGTTTTTCAGCCAGCTCAGTCCCATTGTTTCCTATGGGGATATCGTGCACGAGCACGTTTTCCCAGCTTACCGCTACCGTAAGCAACGCTGGTATTGAGGGTCGAAGTGGAGCTAAGTTAGGCTCAATGCACCCTTTTTTGAGCCTAACTCAGCCCCTCAGACAACTCTAAATACCAGCGTTGTTGGAAAGGTGCGCTGGTAAAAAAAGCAGCGTTAGCTACGCGGATCTTTACCGACAAAACTCTAAATCTAGCCGATTGTGTTTACTCCTGTATAGTTATCTAGCAGTCTCTTTAAGCATCTACTTGTAATTATTAGTGCAAGGTCACCCTACGTAATTATTAGCGTCAACACACCCTACGCTATCAATTGCCATCACCCTGCAATCTAGCCCTAAATGTTAAATGATACATAATTTAAAAATTTTGCTTGTTTATTATGTCTACTTTTTATGATTTAACTCTGAGAATTATAGTATTTTCACTACTCCCAAATGAGACTGGAGTGCCTTGTACCCCTACATTCTGCACAGTGATTGGTTGATATGTGCATTAGCTTAATTATATCTGTTCCTAATTGGTCACAACAAAGGGAGTAAATTAAATAATATTTTCAAGGGGTGTTTTCATGGCCTGCAAGACACTGCTTATTTTACTAACACATATTAAAATTTGTAATGTTTTTATTTATTTATTTACTATTATTAATAATTTATTTGACATATAGATATTTAGCAATACAGTAAATAGTACACAACCTCTTTAAAGGGACATCAAACCCAAAACATTTCTTATGTGATTCAGGCAGAGCATACAATTTTAAAGAAGTTTTCAATTTACTTCTATTGTCAAATCTGCTTAGTTCTCATGGTATTCTTTATTGAGTTGAAGAGATATCTAGATAGGCAGCGAGCACATATATGGAGCAGTACGTGGAAGGAAAAAAATGCTGCCATCTAGTGCTCTTGCAAATGCATAAAATGCTTGCAAAGCTGCTGCTATGTAGTAATGCATACACGTGCACCCGCCTAAGCTTACATCCCTGCTTTTCAACAAAGGATACCAAAAGAATTAAACTTTGATAATAGAAGAAAGTTGTTTAAAGTGACATGTTCTATCTGTACAATGAAATAAACAAATTGGGTTTCATGTCCCTTTAATTGAAATCCTACCATCTTCCATAGTTTATTGTTTGTCATCACTCAGCTGGTGCTAAAGAAATGTATCAGTTGTCTGTTAGCTGTTGAGTCCAACATTCTATCAGCTGTGTGTGTTCATATAACACATCATGTCCAGTTTGCTTTATTCAGTCAACTAAAGGTCAACCATACTATAGAGTTGCTGCAATAAATGGATACTGGTTGTTTATATAGATATTTTTGTTTCTTCATAACAGGTGAAGTCTGCACACAGAGACCTGTGCATTGCACAATTATGGACAAAACCGAATGGAACATCTTGTTTTACATATATATATATATAAATGTTTACTTATGTATAGTAAAACAACATTGCAATATACAATCATTATTTATTTTGCCTCAGTTTTGTGTAAATTATAGATTTTCTAATTCTCAGAGATGGAAAAGCACCCTGCACACTTCTCCCGGCATGTACACACACACTTGCACATGCACGCACAAATACATACACATGCACACATGCACGCACACACATACATACTTATGCAAGCACACACACATACATACACATGCAAGCACACACACATACATACACATGCAAGCACACACACATGCCCGCATACACACACACATGCAAAGACACACACATACATACACGCATACACACATGCACACATACATACACATGCAAGCACACACAAACACATGCACGCACACATACATACACATGCAAGCCCACACACACATGCACGCATACACACACATATGCACCCACACATACATACACATGCAAGCACACACACACATGCCCGCATCCACACACTCATGCACGCACGCACACACATGCACGCACACATATATACAAATGCAAGCAAGCACACACACATGCCCACATACACACACATGCACGCGCACACACACATGTTTTCACACACATGCACAAATTCAGGCACACACGCACACTAATGTACAAACACATGCATGCACGCACACACATGCACTCACACACACATGCATGCACACACAAACACATGCACACACTCACACACGTACACACATACATGCACATACACACAATTACTTATATAAATAAAAGTCTATTAACAGTGATATAAAGGAATATGGTATATTCCTTGGACTGGGTGCATATATGTTTGTGTGTGCATATTTATGAACACAGATACATACACAGACATATACGGTATCTCACAAAAGTAAGTACACCCCTCACATTTTTGTAAATATTTTATTATATCTTTTAATGTGACAACACTGAAGAAATGACACTGCTACAAAAATACCTGACTCTGCCATTGCAATACATGGGTATTCATGCCATAGAAATGATAGAGCAAAGAGAGGAGGTGGCATTGTAATTTATGCTGACATTTCCATAAAGTACACCCCCTTACAAAAATATAGCTCTTCTGCCACCTTTGATTTCCTTTCTGGCAAAATTGAGATCCCGTGCAGTAAATCAATCATTGTTGCAGGAATCTACTGCCCACCTAGCTCCCCTGTGCATTCCATTTCTGACATAGCACATTTCCTTAGTGAAACCATAGCTCAAAACCCAAAAAGGGATATTTTGGTTTTTGGAGATTTTAATATTGATTGGCTGAATCCACAAAATAATAGTTGTTGCTCGCTGTTTAAATCTTTGCAGCTAACACAAATAATCTCCTCCCTAACTCGCATAAACATCAAAATCCATAATCACACCCTGCTCGACTGGATTCTCTCCACTTCTCCCGACCGAATCCAGGAGGCAGGTGTTCTCCCTAACTATTTCAGTGATCACTGCTTAGTGTACTGTGTGCGCAAAATAAAGGCAACTAAATCCTCTCCCAAGGTTAAAATCACCAGATCCTTCAAAAAAATTTAATCTTCAATCTTTTCTAATTGACATCCAGAATTTACCCTGGCACAGATTAAACTTAATCCCTGATCTAGACTCTGCAGTTGAATTCTTTCAGTCTGAACTCCTACAAGTTTGGAATTTACATGCCCCGCTGCGTAAGGTGAGAGTAAAAGGAGCACACCTGAATTGGATCACAGCTGACCTCAGTCAAATGTACCAGTTTCGGGATTCATTGTGGTCAAGATTCAAACATACAGGCTCTATGAACGATCTAGAAAATGGTGAAAAATATGCTCTAAACAAACAAAATTGGCCAAGGCCCAATATTTCTGTGAAAATCTGAACAATAATATATTAAACCCTAGAAAGTTTTGGAAACTCATAAATAGCTTACAAAATTCTCCAATCCAGTCCCAACCCCCCACTGTCACTGTGGACAACCATACCCTGCAATTCCCCTTAGAAGTAGCAAATGCCTTTAATAGTTATTTTTTCGGATGCTCCACCACCCTGATTGACAAACTAATAAATGACATGCATCCTGAAACTACAAATGTGGATCAGGCCCCACTAAATCAGCAAAGACCCAATATAGAGAAATTCAATTTTAGACCTGTACCCATCAATGTTGTTAAGAAACACCTTAATAATCTAAAAATGAAAAAAAACTGTCTGGACCTGATCAAATCCCAGCAATGCTGTTGAAGCTCAGTGCGCCGGCAATTGCTAAACCAGTCACAACCCTAATTAACGAATCCTTAGTGTCTGGATACATACCCAAACTTTGCAAAACTGCAAGAGTAGTGCCTATCCATAAAAGTGGGGAGTTAACCTTGGTTTCTAATTATCGCCCTATATCTTTGCTCCCAGTATTGTCAAAAATCTTAGAAAAATGCATCCATACGCAATTATGTGAGTATTACCAACAATCTAACTATCTGACCCCTGATCAATCAGGTTTTCACCCGAATCACTCCACTACAACTGCCCTCCTAAAAGTTTGCAACGACATCCAAACTGGCATGGAACAAAGAGACTTAACTGGAGCTATTTTCCTTGATTTTGCAAAGGCCTTTGACACAGTAGACCACGACATACTACTACTCAAACTAAAAAACTCTGGTATTGCTGATCGTCCGTTAACCTGGTTTCGATCATATGTATCGGATCGATCACAATATGTCTCCATTTCTGACAGCGACTCCCTCCCTCTCCCAGTCACGTGTGGTGTACCCCAAGGTTCCATTCTCTGCCCCCTACAAATTCACATTATTTATAAATGATCTACCTAATGTCTGCAAATCCTCAACTGTACACATGTACGCAGATGACACGGCAATCTAGGCAAACAATTCCGATCTGTCGCAGCTTGAAGCAGTGCTCCAAGACCAGTTCACAGAGGTAGAAAAGTGGATCACAAAAAACAAACTCTTCCTAAACACTGACAAAACTGTCACAATGATCTTTGGAACGGGATCTAAATTATATAAATTACAAAATTCCCATCTTCGCATCAAAACAAAATCCAATTGCACGCTAACCGCAGTCCACTCTTATAAATACTTGGGTATGTTATTAGACCCCAATCTATCTTTTGGCCTCCACATAGAAAAACTTGCATCTAAACTTTATCCAAAACTAGGTGCCCTGTACAGAAACAAATCCTGCCTCAGCCCTACAGTAAAGGAAAAGATTGTACAGCAAATGTTGATGCCTATCATGGATTATGGGGACGTAGTATATGCACCTGCACCGCAAACTCATCTTAATAAACTTAATACATTGTATAACTTGTTCTGCCGCTTTGTGCTACAATGTAACTACAGGACCCACCATTGTGACATGCTAAAAGAACTAAACTGGCTGTCGCTGGAATCCAGACGCACCCTCCATCTTTCCTGCCTTGTGTTTAAGAGCCTTTCTGGGAAGCTCCCACCCTACCTGAGCAGAATGCTCTGCCCTGCTATTCCCACCTCCTATAACCTCCGATCCAATAACAGCACATTATTTAGCTTGCCTAAATACAAAAAGAAAGCAGCTCGATCCTCCTTTTCCTACAGAGCACCACAATTATGGAATGACCTCCCTCACACTTTAAAAACTTCCCCAAGCCTAATATCCTTTAAGAGATCCCTCTCTACATATCTCAAAACAGAATGTGCCTGTCATGGTTGATTAAATATTTATGTTAAATGTTTGCATATATTGTCTATTATTATTGTTTTTGTATTTTATTGTACACTATTGTATCAATGCAATGTTTTATGGTCCCAGGACATACTTGAAAATGAGAGAAATCTCAATGTATCCTTCCACTCAGAACAGGCCTCATGGTCGACCAAAGAAGTTAAGTGCACGTGTTCAGCATCATATCCAGAGGTTGTCTTTGGGAAATAGACCTTTGAGTGCTGCTAGCATTGCTGCAGAGGTTGAAGGGGTGGGGGCAGCCTGTCAGCGCTTAGCCCATACGCCGCACACTGCATCAGATTGGTCTGCATGGCTGTCATCCCAGAAGGAAGCCTCTTCTAAAGATGATGCACAAGAAAGTCTGCAAACAGTTTGCTGAAGACAAGCAGACTAAGGACATGGTTTACTGGAACCATGTCCTGTGGTCCAATGAGACCAATATAAACTTATTTGGTTCAGATGGTGTCAAGTGTGTGTTGCGGCAACCAAGTGAGGAGTACAAAGACAAGTGTATCTTGCCTACTGTCAAGCATGGTTGTGGGAGTGTCATGGTCTGGGCCTGCATGAGTGCTGCCGGCACTGGGGAGCTACAGTTCATTGAGGGAACCATGAATGCCAACATGTACTGTGATATACTGAAGCAGAACATGATCCCCTCTCTTCGGAGACTGGGCCGCAGGGCAGTATTTCAACATGATAACGACCCCAAACACACCTCCAAGACGACCACTGCCTTGCTAAAGAAGCTGAGGGTAAAGTTGATGGACTGGCCAAACATGTCTCCAGACCTAAACCCTATTGAACATCTGTGGGGCATCCTCAAACGGAAGATGGGGGAGCGCAAGGTCTCTAACATCCACGAACTCCGTGATGTCGTCATGGAGGGTGGAAGAGAACTCCAGTGGCAACCTGTGAAGTTCTGGTGAACTCCATGCCCAAGAGGGTTAAGGCAGCGCTGGAAAATAATGGTGGCCACATAAAATATTGACACTTTGGGCCCAATTTGGACGTTTCCACTTAGGGGTGTACTCACTTTTGTTGCCAAAGGTTTAGACATTAATGGCTGTGTGTTGAGTTATTTTAAGGGGATAGCAAATTTACACTGTTATACAGGCTGTACATTCACTACTTTACATTGTAGCAAAGTGTAATTTCTTCAGTGTTGTCAAACATATAATAAAATATTTACAAAAATGTGAGGGGTGTACTCACTTTTGTGAGATACTTTATATGTAAGTACATACACATACTCTTATATGCACATACTGTATATACATATGGACATACAAATCTAACACCTTGTCATATACCTTATTGTTACTCTATAGCAAAAGAACAGAAAGATCATTTAATTACAAGGTGTTTACTGTCCCTTTTTTATACTTTAAGGATGTTACTGTTAAACACTTTTAACTCATTCGGCTAGATTACGAGTTTTGCGGTATGGGTGAAAAAGCAGCGTTAAGGCTTGTAATGCTGCTTTTTCCCTACCGCTGGTATTACGTGTCTTGCAGGTTTAGGGGCACCGCACACTTTTTAAAAATATTATTAACCCCTAATCTGCTGTCCCTAACATCGCCGCAACCTACATTACAGTTATTAACCCCTAATCTACAGCCCCCAACGTCGCCGCCACTATACTAAAGTTATTAACCCCTAAACCTAAGTCTAACCCTAACACCCCCTAATTAAATATAATTAAAATAAATCTAAATAAACTTACTATCATTACCTAAATAATTCCTATTTAAAACGAAATACTTACCTATAAAATAAACCCTAAACTAGCTACAATATAACTAATAGTTAGATTGTATCTAGCTTAGGGTTTATTTTTATTTTGCAGGCAAGTTTTTATTTATTTTACCTAGGTAGAATAGTTACTAAATAGTTATTAACTATTTACAAACTACCTACAATTAAATAAATGACCTAAATTAAATTAAATTACCTAAATTACAACCCCCCACTAAATTACACAAAATAAAAAAGACATTATCAGATATTTAAACTAATTACACCTAATCTAATAGCCCTATCAAAATAAAAAAAACAAAAAAAACCAAAAAAAAAAAAACCCTAGCCTAAACTAAACTACCAATAGCCCTTAAAAGGGCCTTTTGCAGGGAATTGCCCCAAAGAAATCTGCTCTTTTACCTGTAAAAATAAATACAAACAACCCCCCAACAGTAAAACCCACCACCCACACAACCAACCCCCCAAATAAAATCCTAACTAAAAAACCTAAGCTCCCCATTGCCCTGAAAAGGGCATTTGTATGGGCATTGCCCTTAAAAGGGCATTTAGCTCTTTTTCAATTGCCCAACCCTAAGCTAAAAATAAAACCCACCCAATAAACCCTTAAAAAAAAAAAAGTCTAACACTAACCCCCGAAGATCCACTTACAGTTTTGAAGACCGGAAATCCATCCTCAACGAAGCCTGGAGAAGTCTTCATCCAAGTGGCAAGAAGTCCTCAACGAATCCAGGAGAAGTCTTCATCCAAGCCGGCAGAAGTGGTCCTCCAGACGGGCAGACGTCTTTATCCAGACGGCATCTTCTATCTTCATCCTTCCAACGCGGAGCGGCTCCATCTTCAAGACATCCGGCGCGGAGCATCCTCTTTAATCGAAGTCTTCTTCTCGAATGAAGGTTCCTTTAAGTGACATCATCCAAGATGGCGTCCCTTGAATTCCAATTGGCTGATAGAATTCAGTCAATTGGAATTAAAGGTGAAAAAATCATATTAACAACAAAAACGTGGGAGCTCTCAGACATCCGCTATATGTGTGGCCGTCGGCTCGCGCTTCATGTAAGGTTCCGCCCCTCCTTGGTTTCCTCTTGACGTCACACTGACGGATCCCGGGTTCATAAGCCAAGCCGGTGCAAGTGGTAGAAAACGATCCACCACCGCTTCCAATGAATAATTACAGCAACAACCACTGCACACGGTACAAGCAGCACCAAACAGGAGACAAAAGAATAAAGATGCAGAGGCTCAATAAGGTAGAGATAAATCGTCTGTATTGTTCGTATTCAAACCAGGCACAAGTTGTTACAAACAGGCATTAGGCAGGTCAAACGCGTTTCATATGTCTAACTTCATCAGTGACCACCATATGATAAAACCTAAGCTAGATACAATGTAACTATTAGTTATATTGTAGCTAGTTTAAGGTTTATTTTATAGGTAAGTATTTAGTTTTAAATAGGAATTATTTAGTTATTAATAGTAGGTTTTATTTAGATTTATTTTAATTATATTTAAGTTAGAGGGTGTTAGGGTTTGATATAGGTTTAGGGGTTAATAAATTTAGTATAGTGGCGGCAATGTTGGGGGTGGCTGATTAGGGGTTAATTAATGTAGGTAGGTGGGGGCGATGTTAGGGACGACAGATTAGGGGTTAATAATATTTAACTAGTGTTTGCGATGCGGGAGTGCGGCAGTTTAGGGGTTAATATGTTTATTATAGTGGCAGCAACGTTGGGGGCGGCAGACTAGGGGTTAATAAGTGTGGGTAGGTTGCGGCGACATTGGGGGCGGGAGATTAGGGGTTCATAAATATAATGTAGGTGTCGGTGATGTTGGGGCGGCAGATTAGGGGTTAATAAGTATAATGTAGGTGTCGGCGATGTCGGGGGCGGTAGATTAGGGGTTAATAAGTGTAAGATTAGGGGTGTTTAGACTCAGGGTTCATGTTAGGGTGTTAGGTGTAAACATAAATTTTGTTTCCCCATAGGAATCAATGGGGCTGCGTTACGGAGCTTTAGGCTGCTTTTTTGCAGGTGTTAGGCTTTTTTTCAGCCGGCTCTCCCCATTGATGTCTATGGGGAAATCGTGCACAAGCACGTAAAACCAGCCTACCGCAGCTTTCAGCAGCGCTGGTATTGGAGTGCGGTATGGAGCTCAATTTTGCTCTACGCTCACTTCTTGCCTAATAACGCCGGGTTTTTGTAAATCTGTAATACCAGCGCTGTATGAAAGTGAGCGGTGACAATAATGTGCAAGTTAGCACCACACCCCTCATAACGCAAAACTCGTAATCTAGCCGTTTGTTATTTGACTAATAAGGATTTATTATTATTTATCTATTAAAATGAATAGCTGCTGTATTATGGGGTAATCGTTTCGCTGTTTATGTTAAACCATTGTGTTTAACATGATCATTCTGTCTATGTTAGTGTCTTCCTGCATTGTAATATTACAGTACTGTTATTTTTATACATAGATAGTGCATTATGTCCTAATTGGTGGATGATCCACTTCTTTGCGCCTTTTTTAAATACCAACTTAAAGGGACACTCAGGTAAAATTTAATTTTAATGATTCAGATACAGCAAGTAATTTTAAACAACTTTCCAGTTTACTTCCATTAAATAAAATGTGCACATTCTTTTATATTTACACTTTTTAAATCACCAGCTCCTACTGAGCATGTGCAAGAATTCACAGACTATACATATATGCATTTGTGTTTGGCTGATTGCTATCACATGGTACAGGGGGAGTGGAAATATACATAACTGAAATTTGTTAGAAAAAAAATCTACTACTCATCTGAAATTCAGAGTAAATGCTTTTGTATTGTCTTGTTATCTTGCATTTGTTGATTATGCAAATCTACTGTGTTTACTGGTCCTTTAAGTGATGCTGCAGCCCTTTCAGCACACACATATTGTTGTTGTAGTTTCCTGGGTGTGATTAGTCTGAAGTCTTCCTTCTACTGATATATTGCTGATGTTTTTAATGAAGTTTTGCTTTTTTCTTATTTTTGCCTCCTGCCTGGATATTTTGTCTGACTCTCCTTATTCCTCAGGTGTGTTATGGGCATGGTGGGGCGGAGTCTTAGTGGGTCTGTGTGCAGCCAGTGCAGTCTCTGGTTGGCTCTGGAAACTGATACATTTGACCTAAGAGGAGGATTTGGAGGCTGTTAAAATCCTGCAATAAGAAGGTAACAGACCAGCAGGTAAAGAAAAGTGCCAGGCGCTATATATGAGATCACATGACAGCAGGTAGCAGGCCAGCAGGTAATGAAAAGTGCCAGGCGCTATATATGAGATCACATGACAGCAGGTAGCAGGCCAGCAGGTAAAGAAAAGTGACAGGCACTATTTATGAGACCACATGACAGCAGGTTACAGTCCAGCAGGTAATGAAAAGTGCCAGGCGCTATATATGAGATCACATGACAGCAGGTAGCAGGCCAGCAGGTAAAGAAAAGTGCCAGGCAGTATATAGCAGATCACATGACAGCAGGTAACAGGCAAGCAGGTAAAGAAAAGTGTCAGGCAGTATATAGCAGATCACATGACAGCAGTTAACAGGCCAACAGGTAAAGAAAAATGCCAGGCAGTATATAGCAGATCACATAACAGCAGGTAACAGGCCAACAGGTAAAGAAAAATGCCAGGCAGTATATAGCAGATCACATGACAGCAGGTAACAGGCCAACAGGTAAAGAAAAATGCCAGGCAGTATATAGCAGATCACATAACAGCAGGTAACAGGCAAGCAGGTAAAGAAAAGTGCCAGGCAGTATATAGCAGATCATATGACAGCAGGTAACAGGCAAACAGGTAAAGAAAAGTGCCAGGCGCTATATATGAGATCACATGACAGCAGGTAACGGGCAAGCAGGTAAAGAAAAGTGCCAGGCAGTATATAGCAGATCACATGACAGCAGCCAACAGGTAAAGAAAAGTGCCAGGCAGTATATAGCAGATCACATGACAGCAGGTAACAGGCCAGCAGTTACTATGGTAATCAGGTACTATAGGCAGGCAGGTCCCTGGCTATCGGCTAGATTACAAGTGTTGCGTTACTGCTTTTAACGCTAAAAAAATGGCCATTCCAGCGTAATGGCCAGGAACGCATATTACAAGTCGTGTCGGTATAGTTATACCACAAGCATTTTAGCCTATAACGCAACGTCCATTCCTCACTCAAAAAAATGATGTTTTTGTGTGGGATTTTTATAGAGCTGGTATTACAGGTTGTGTGTTGAGGCTACCGACACAATCTATACGCCATCTGAGAGCAGTAGTTATGGATTTTGCATAACAAAAATGTTTCACAAAACTCATAACTAAACTGTTACAAAGTACACTAACAATCATAAACTACCTACTAACCCCTAAACCAGCACCCTCCCGCTTCGCAAACACTATTTGAGGTTTATGGTTTAATAGGTTTATTTAGTAACGGCGATGTAGGAGGCCGGAGGTTTAGGGGTTAATAGGTTTATTTAGTGGCGGCGATGAGAGAGGCTGGAGGTTTAGGGGTTAATAACTTTATTATAGCGGTGTCGATGTCGGGGAGTGGCAGAATAGGGGTTAATAACTTTATTATAGTGTCGGCGATGCCGGGGAGCGGTGGAATAAGGATTAATAACTTTATTTAGTGTCGGCGATGTCGGGGAGCGGCAGAATAGGAGTTAATAGCTTTATTTAGGTGTCAGCGATGTCGGCGGCAGATTAGGGGTTTTTAGACTTGGGGTTTATGTTAGGGTATTAGGTTTTCATTTGGCACTTCAGGTGTTGTGGTTGTGTTTTTTTTCTAACACTCTCTCCCCATTGATGTCCATGGGGGAAAGCGTGCACGAGCACTTCAAAGCAGCCCTTGGATTTTGTGCGGTATGGAGTTTAATGCCACCATATCGCACACACAAGAAGGCTTTTCAGTTTCGCACCCTGTTTAGCGCAAAAATCGTAATCTAGGTTTGTGTTCCTAAACAGATAACTTATTACCAGATGAAGTAGTAGAATGCTTGTGTCACTGATCACTTTGACAGAATCTGCTCTTGGATTGAAGTGAATTTCCTGACCTGCCTGTGAGGTTGATTAAGTATTGCAAGCAGGAGATGCTATCTGCTTTCTAGGAGCCCTTAAAGGATAGGGCAGTGTGACCCACTAAGCTGGAAAGTAAAGGGAGGGTTATACAGCACAGCCCCAGCCTCTTGCAGTGGTGAAACAAAGGACTTTTTTAGGGATATTACCACATTCTGGTTCAGTTCTGTACACAACTCATTGCTCTTTGGTTATGGGCAGATGCCTCTCGTGTACTATGCCCTGGTGCTATTGCAATGGTTGCACTGCCTATTGTTCTATCCCGGCTTGAATGGTTTGTCAGGAGTATTTGCGTGCACTCTCATCATTTAGTACAAAGCTTCATGTGGCTGTCTTACTAATTCCTAAACTCAGCAAAAACAATGTAACAACATAACAGTCTCAGTTGTACATGAATTGTACCTGAGTGCATTTGTAATTTGCAATAGAAACACTTTAGCGTCACACTTCTATCAGGAGAAATGCTTTTAGATATGCTCCAAGAACCATTATTCAAACAGCGCACCCCCTTGAAAAGCCAAAGAAGGTTGGTATTGTGCTGATGGTGACTAAATTTGCACCACTGTCGACACTATACAACCATCTCTCTGTGTTCAGCTTGAATGCGAGTGCACAGAGCATATTTAGGTAGAAACATTTTTAGAATATAAAAGTGCACCCCGAAAATGCTTCTATAAAATAGGAATGCACGTTTGGTTTTGACTGTTATGTCCCTTTAAGAGGATAGAGAACATAAAAAAAAAAAAAATCTCACCGCAACCATTTGGCCGCATATCACGTGGTCTTTTGATTTGATAAACAACCATGGAATTTATTTTGTCTCAAGATCACCATAAACCTTTGCAGCAGCAGTCAATGAAAGCTCTGGGTTTATTGACGTTATCGATCACAATCTTTTTGAAAAACTTAGCAAATGATTTAGCTACATTGTTTCTTAAATTTATTTAAAGTGACAATAAACCCAATTTTTTTCTTTATTGATTCAGATAGAATATTTTAAAGCAACTTTCTAATTTACTCGTATTATCAAATTTTCTTCGTTCTCTTGCTATATTTATTTAAAAACCAGCAATGTAAAGCTTAGTATTCGGCCCATTTTAGGTTTAGCACCCTGGATAGCGCTTGCTTATTGGTGGCTACATTTAAGCCACCAATAAGCAAACATTACCCAGGTCTTTGTGTGTATGAGAGTTTGTGTTAGTGTCTTTGTGTGTCTGTGAAAGAGTGAAAGTATAAGTGTGTGTTAGTGTGTGAGAGTGTGAGGTGTGTGAGTGTGTGTATGTGTGTGAGATAGAGAGTGTAGGAGAGTATGATGAATATCTATGTGCGAGTTTGTGTTTATGTGTTATCTCAGCAATTTGTTTTGATTTGCTGTGCATGGCGCAAGAGTGTTCAAGTTTGGCCTAAACTAAAGGTGGTGATCCTAAAAAGATGCACTAACTTTTACTTTATTTACTTTTTTTCATACAGGTGGTGAAAGTCCACGATCCATTACTCCTGGGAAATTACTCTTCTCTACCACTAGGAGGAGGAAAAGATTTCCAAACCCCAAGACCCCTTTTAAATCCCCCACCTCAAACATACCTCAGTCTTTGCCTCCGCGGGAGGTGGTTGAAAAAGGAAGATGTGCAGTTGAGTCTTCAGAAAAAGGGGTTTTCAGCTTATGTTGAGGCCCAGTTCCATTTTCCCCTCAGAGTACAGTGCTTGTCAGAGGGATGTATTTGGGGTATGATTTGTGATTCTTTATTCACCTCATGGGAATTTCTCTCATAAACCATCCATAATCAGTCACAGGGTCTTGTCTTTTGCCTCCCTCTATGGATCTACAAAATATCCCTTTTACATTATTCCCCTTGCTAGTCTGAGTGCGCATTTTTTTTTTAGTTTATCTTCAAGGACAGATGTTGGGAACCCATACCGTGCAGTTGCAGTGTGTAATGGATTCCAAACTAGAGGCTATAACCGTTCAATTCTCTTCACTAGTTGCAGCGAGGAATACCGCTCCTGTTGTTGTACCGCCAGTCTCTGCACCTAGTACTGCAGCTTCTTCCTCTGCTTCTGGAAGTATATCACGGATACCATTGCCTGACAAATACGAAGGTTCTACTGATTGTAGGGGTTTTCTTAACCAGTGCAGGCTGCACTTCCGCAATGATCCTCACACCTTTAAGTCTCACCAGTCAAGGGTCACCTTTATCATTTCCTTACTGAAAGACAAGGCCCTAACCTGGGTCTCTCCCCTTTTGGAACAGAACGGTCCACTACTGAACGATGCTGATGCTTTCATTTCTGCATTATCTTCTGTGTTTGGGACTTCTGGCCATACCTCTGCTGCAGAGTTTTCTATCCTGGATCTCTGCCAGGGCAATAGAACTGTGGCACAATTTGCCATTGAGTTTCGCACCTTGGCACTTGAGACCACTTGGGATGACATAGAAAGCCACACAGCAGACTAATGCCACTTAGGGGACAGGAATTAGAACTGAGGTCTTACAAGAGAAAGTTCAACTAATCAGACTCCAGCCTCAGACACTAAGCTAACAGATTAACCTCTACCTTGCCGCCATAACCAGCATCTGTAAAAAACAACAACAACATTAACATTTTGGGAGGGATAGGAGGGGAAAAACACCTTGAATCAACTGGAACAAAAAGAGGCTGAAGACAGGCCTGCAAGCTGTTAAATAGTGAGTACAAAGCCCCCACCCACTATACTGCAACAATGTTGCCAAGTACACTCACTAACTGCTAGATCTATGTCAGACAGGGGATAAGGACCTTAATACGTTACATGCTGACAGGCAGCCCTACACTATCATAAGGGCTTGAACCCCCATTGGACATTCCTATCTTAATACCACCCCCAATTAACTAACTTTCCCTGAATAAAAATACTGGCACCAGGTTGTGTTACCCGGTCATGGTCACTTTTATCAATAACTTAAAACATTTAACTGTAGACTTTTCATGAAGTCTTCAACTTAAGTGGCGGCATCTGAGCATTCTAGCTTACCCCAAACATCAAGAGGACAAGGCTCTGTGTGAGATGCTGGACCTCTGCTAGGACCTGCCTATAAGGAGCAGGGAACGCCCTAGAGGAGAAGGGTCAGCAGGCCTGCACAAAGAAGGAAAGCTCTTGCCACCACAGCCCCTAAATTTGGCAAGCCCGTTTCAGGTTGCATAGGAAAATTCCAAGACCCTTGTCAGAGAAGTGTATGCCATCCTGTCTGTACAGGTGTCTCTTATCTGCTGATAAGTTTTCATGCCTCACGATAAAACCCCCAGTGGCCATGACAGCCTTCCCCAACTCCGTGTTCGCTTTCTTTCTGAACCTATATGCTGCTCTAGGTGTGAAATTCCTCCACTCCTGGCAATGATATTAGACCAGCCTAACTTTACTCTATGAAAGGTAGTAGCCAGCCACCAGATGTCAGATTTCATAACTGTGATGAGATCTAACACTGGGGCCGAACCTAAGTTGTTACCCCCTAGGTGCAGGATGATTAAGTGGGGTCTCCCCCACCTATGCTAGGCTTCTTGAGCAATTGGGGAAGTTTGTTCCATCGCAGTCCCCTGCGACCCAGCCACCGCAAGCAGGCCTGAGATGGGGAAAATCATAACTGCTGTCTATCTGGAAGGGCTAAAGGTCTGATGGAGTCCCAAAGAACATAGGAATGTCCCACTATCCATACCCTAAGAGGCCGTCTGGAAACACCTAACAGATATAAGGCACTTAAAACCATACTACAATACTTTGAACCACACCATGCAATAGAAAAGATGGGGGGAAGGGAAGATAACCTGGATAAGGAAAGCAAAGAATCATGCAAACCATTTAAGATCGTTCAGACGGACGAATATAAACCTTGTAGTGTTGGGACTTCCATCGCCCCAATCTCTTAATTGCCTCTATGGGCCAACTTAAAGCTACCGCACTAGTTGCCGCTCCGATACGATCTTCCTAGAGTCCAACCCAGCTAATTCTGCTACCTTAGCTAACACTCAATGAAATTGGTGTAATGTCATGGGATATTCCACTATCAGATCGAACTTGGCCAGTAGTCCTTATCCCGGCGTCAAGCCAGAATGATAGGGAATATCCCAGAGCAGAGAAAGTTTGCAAGATGAGGTAAGCGGTACTCACTATAGGCAGGATAGTCTTTTGCGGCAACAGGTAGAGAAACCAGCGGTAAGGCAGTTCAAGGGTAAACCACTATAATGGTCAGGCAGGCAGAGTTTGGCAACAGTAAGGCAGCCCAAAGGTAAAACACTAGAATGGTCAGGCATGCAGGGTTTGGCAACAGTAAGGTAGTTCAAAGGTAAACCACTAGAATGGTCAGGCAGGCAGGGTTTGGCAACAGTAAGGCAGTCCAAAGGTTCAAGGGATAAACAGGTAGAGTGGTCAGACAGGCAATGTTCAGCAACTGTATTGCAATCCAGTACTTTAGGGGTTAAGAAAGCAGAGTAGTCAGACAGGCAGAGTTCATTAACAGTGAGGCAATCCAGTACTTTAGGGGTTAAGCAAGCAGAGTAGTTAGACAGGCAGAATTAGTTAACAATATAGCAATCCATAATACAGTAATCTATCACACCCAGGAGCACACAAAGTAACACCTATGCTTGGGCAGTGATAGATAGAAAGTGAGCAACTTATATAGGCGCAGGATTCGTGCCACAGGAGATCCTGACCGGCTTCAGAGAGAGAGGAGCATGCGGTGATGACGTCAATGCCGCACGCAACAGAAGCCGACACATCCCTTGACAATGAGCAGAGTAGCAGGCGCCACGTCCCTAGCAACAGCTAAAGCGGAGTGACAATTGGTACTTGGACAAGCACGTCCCATCTTCATGAATAAGCATTTGGCTAAAACCTGTAGGACAAACTTCTAGATAGGATCTGGCTAGAGCCGCCGGGCAAATTTCAGTAACTGCTTGGGCCGGAAGGGTCAGCCATGTACCCGTGACTCTTGGTCCCTCTTGGACCTGGGTATAAAAACCAGAAGTGACTCTTTGGAGACCCGAACGTGATCTACTTGAACCCTTTTTCCACAAGCCTGCTTGGAAGGAAACACTAACTCCCTAACCTGCAAGGCTCCAAAGAAAACAAAAGCAAATGCTAGACTAAACAAATGAGTTTCAAAGTGAATTGAACAGACTTAGGGAAGGAGATGGATTAAATCGTGCAATTGTTGCGCCGTAATCGGTTCCCTTACATCCTGCTGACATGGTTCTAGCTGACCCCAACCTTTTACCAGTTGATGTACTAGAAACATCCTATTAAAGAATGCCACGGCAGACAACCTCCAATGCATGCCACCTTTCCTGATTCCTTGGTTCCGTAAACGCAACAACCATTCTAACAGTATTACCTGAAATCCATTATTCGGAGAGACTGACTTTTCTTGATAAAAACTTACCCACTCTTCCCAATGGTGCATATAGGCTTTCCAAGTCGACGGAGCTAGTGATGCCCGTACTAAATGTAACACCTGGTCCCACCTCCTGCGATCTGCCATATTAGAGGGGGGCATGGTAGGCCATTACTCGCAGCCGCTGGCACCAGTCTCCTAAACTGTGCCCACTGAAATCTGGATAATGCATCCACTACCACGTTCTCAACTCCTGGCACATGCCGTGCCTCTAAGTTAATATTCAGCAGCAAGCATTTTAGTATTATATTAAGTATTGCAGGTACCTCACCACTATCTGAGAAGAGGCAAACAATTTATTTATGGCAAAGACAACGCTTAGGTTGTCGGACCAGAAAATGATGGAAAGGTCCCTCAATCTGTCGCCCCACAATTCCACTACCACGACTATTGGGAACAGTTCTAACAGGGTAAGATTCTTTGTGAAACCTTATTCAGCCCAGCTGACTGGCCACGGCTCCATGCTCCACTCACCCTCTAAGTACGCCCTGTAGCCGAAAGCGCCAGTTGCATCTGTATAAAGGTATCGGGCCTTCCCTCCACAATAGAACCCCATTGAACTCTACTATAAAACGTTGTCAAATGCCCAAATCCTCCCTCATATCTGACATGATTGTGATCTGCCTACCTTTCCTACCTCCACCTTTCAACAGCTCCTCCAAGAGCCCGACCCATGGGAATCACCATGCAAGAAAAATTCAGGAGCCCTAGCAGCAATTGCAACTCCCACAAAGGTATCTTAACTGCTGCAGCAGCCATAGAAACCGCTTTCAGCATTCGCCGAACTTTATCTTCCGGCAGGCGGCAGAGCATGACCAATGAGTCTATCTTAATGCCCAAAAAGTTAAAGGGACAGTCAAGTCCAAAAAAACTTTCATGATTCAAATAGGGCATGTACTTTTAAACAACTTTCCAATTTACTTTTATCACCAATTTTGCTTTGTTCTCTTGGTATTCTTAGTTGAAAACTAAACCTAGGAGGTTCATATGCTAATTTCTTAGACCTTGAAGACCGCCTTTAATCTAAATGCATTTTGATAGTTTTTCACCACTAGAGGGCATTAGTTCATGTGTTTCATATAGACAACATTGAGCTCATGCATGTGAATTTACCATGGAGTCAGCTCTGATTGGCTAAAATGCAAGTCTGTCAAATTAACTCAAATAAGGGGGCACTCTGCTGAGGCTTAGATACAAGGTAATTACAGAGGTAAAACGTGTATAATTATAACTGTGTTTGTTATGCAAAACTGGGGAATAGGTAATTAAGGGATTATCTATCTTTTAAAACAACAAAAATTCTGGTGTTGACTGTCCCTTTAAGTTTCATGCAAGGGCCTTGTGTTTTATCCTCTGTAAGAGGAACACCAAAATTCGGCATCAGCTCCCTCATTATCTCCATTAACCGACTACAAGCACCCAACCAAGGAACCCCTACAAGCAAGAAGTCATCCAGGTAGTGCGCAATAGCACCAGCCCCCAGCTGCCGACTCTACTACCCAATGCAAGAACGAACTGAACATCTCGAGGTAAGCACAAGAGACTGAGCAGCCCATTGGCAAACATCTGTCTACGATGAATAACCCCTAAAATTTGATTCCCATCAACCGGAATGATGATGGATGAATGGGGAGTAGGCGAAATGCGGATTCAATGTCCAGCTTTGCCATCAAACACCCATACCCTTCCTGGTTCACCAGATTGAGCGCCTGATCAAATGACTGGTAATGTACTGTACTAATCGCTGGATCAATGGAGTCGTTCACTGACTGACCCTTGGGATATGACAAATGTTGGATAAGCCTGAATTTACCCGGTTCCTTCTTTGGTACCACCCCTAAAGGGGAAACCATTAAATCAGGAATCGGCAAAGTGGAGAATAGATCCACAATGCGCCTCAGTGAGACCTCCTTAAACAATTTGTCCCGTACCACCTCAGGATATTTGCTTGCAGACCTAAGGTTTCTGTGCCTTTTTGCCCCCAGCACCTGAGAAGAGACTAATATGATAAACCTATCTCTAATTCCCAAAAATAACGTCCAGGCCGCTTCCCTATCTGGCTAGGCATCCAACCATGGCTTATTTTCGGCCAGGTTCAGAGGGGTTGGGCCCCTTACTCGCAATGGGTCCTCTGTTTGGCCCCTTTTGTCCTGTGCTATCTTTTTATGGCTACAGTCCAACCTGGGGTGTGGACCACTGCAGTAGAGACAAACGTGTCGAAAGGAGCAGTTGCTTCCTCACTCGCACTGTTTGTCGTATTTCAAACATTTCCTCCCTTTATGCCGAACACCCTGCGGGTTATGTGCCACTGCCAAATGCTGGGCCTCGGGTTGAGCAACTGGCTGCTCAGGCCCCAGGCGAGCCCATAGATGCATGTCCATTGCCCCAAAAGTCAAGACGGGGTTCCCGGACAGCTTACTGTGAAACTCCATGTCGTAGCTATGACATAGTCCTTCGCCGTATATAACATAGACGTAATCAATAGTGTCCTTGCATTTAATGATGTCAATAGCCCTATCTGGATGATGTTCAATGTAGCATGAAGCTAGCAACCGAAAGCAGCGAAGCCACTCAAGATAATTATCAGGGCGCTTCATGTTCTTGGGGTCCATACCGTATTTGCAGCACTCTTTATCTCTATGAGCCTCCACCGAGAGCTCAAAAAACATTAACATACTTTGTGTCCCTAATCTTATTCAAAACTTTAGGCTTAAGGTGGGCATGAAGAGATGGGACAAAAAAGGGATAGGAATCGCCACGCATGGCAACTTTCCTTGGGGAGACTACAGATCCTGTGACCTGTGCCAATCCATAAGGCACTAGGGCCCCTGATGTGTTACCTGCACTTCCCACGCTAGTATACCCAACTGATGGTTGCACCATACCTTGAGGGATGGTCGTGCCTGGCTCCTGACTAGAATTCCCTGGGGAGGCCGTTGCCAGCCCAACTATACCTGAAGGAGCCACTTGCTTAGCTGTCAATGTCCTTAGCATATGGCACATCCTCCTTTGCCCTTTTCAATTTAGCCCTAGTGACCACCCACAATCTGAATCTGAATCATTACTGGACCCCATCTCTAACCCTAGACCTAGGGTGACAATCCTACCTTAAAGCTCTGTGCTGGGTCATCCATAGTCCTCAAGCCCTGAAGCGTAGTTGCCATTGGTGTGCTGGATCCCTGGGATGGTCCTGGAACTGCATCCATGTGTCCAGATCCGGATGTTACTACCTACAGAGTAGAAAAAATGGAGATAGTAGTACCCAGGCTTACGGTTTGCGGGTCTCTCCCACCCTTATCACCTCCTACAATTAAGTAATTCGCTTCTTGCAAGCTCCCATACACACTAACAGGCAAAGTGCTGCCAAGGGGGGTTGATGCTGAAACTACCCCTGCTGATAACTGCATTCCCTGCTCTTGCACATGCATGCTCTCCACACTCACACTTGAAAACCTCTGCATCTGGGGCCTCTGAGTCTGCACTTGCCTTCTAGCTTTGCCTCTTAATATAGCCGCTGTGCCTTTAACTGTTTTAGCTGCACGCTGTACCGGTCCCCTGGCCACAACCCCACCTGCACCGGTCACTGTGGGTACTCCAATCCTACCGGTGAGTGTGGATGAGGCCCTACGTTTGCTCTTGTTTGCTGTCCTACCATGCGTGCCTGTTTCTCCTTGAACGGAAAGGTCACCAGAAGTGACATCATCTGACCTCGTCCGGAGGATCGCCAAACCGGAAGTGAAGGGCCCAGCTGCCATGCTGCTGAAGCCTACACTTCTGGACAATGCAACTTGCCCTGGAGGGAGCTGAAAGGAGGGGATAGAGTCACCGGAGGAAGAGATAGCCTCCTGAGTAGCCCCAGGGGCCACCGCAGCCGCAATGACCCTGAACAATGACTGTACGGCCAACAAGGCCTCAGCCGACAAGCCTACCAGCATGAGGGGGGCAAGATTTGCTGCATCCACCGCTCCACTGTAAGTTACTGCAGCCGATACAGTGTGGGTAGATTTGGGAGTTGTGAGGCCTGACAGGGAAGGCATGCCAGAGAGGGAAAATTCCTCTCCCACAGGGGAGCTGCGGTCCGGGCCTAGCCCATCCAAAGCAGGGGCCGGAACACTCCCATCCGCTGAGGCAGTGACAGGGGCAGAGGGGGGTGGCTGGGTTTCACCTTGGGATGAGGAAGCAGGTATCCCGTGACGACGAGGCAAAGCTGCAGCCTCCCTGAATTGCTTGGGCACCACTGCAGATCTCCTAGCACGATCCATCTTGAGAACTCGGCTGCATAAAATCACCTTGAACCAACTGGAACAAAAAGAGGCTGAAGACAGGCCTGCAAGCTGATAAATAGAGAGTACAAAGCCCCCACCCACTATACTGCAACAATGTTGCCAAGTACACTCACTCACTGCTAGATCCATGTCAGACAGGGGGTAAAGCCCTTAATACATTACATGCTGACAGGCAGCCCTACACTATCATAGTTGCTACTTCCTAGGTGTAATGGATCGTGGACTCTTACCAACTGTATGAAAGAAAACATAAATTATGCTTACCTGATACATTCATTTCTTTCAGGGTGTTTTTTAGGGTTTATTTCTTTTTGAGAACATCTTTTTTACCTGCTCCTTTTATGGCTCTTATTCCTTTGTCTTACCTCACTTTCGCCTAGATAACAAGTGGTGCACTAACTGTAGCGCAAGTACAATATTAGTTTTTTTAGGCTCCCTAGAGCATCTTCAGCCTCTCCAGATTCACCAATCCTTATGTTATTAAATACTATTTAATAGCATAACGACTGGTGAGGTTAGAGAGGCTGAAGGCGCTCTAGGGAGCCTAAAAAAACTGATATTGCACTTGCGCTACAGTTAGCGCACCACTCGTGATCTAGGCTTTTGCTTGGTTATGCATTAGACAGAGGTACAGTATGTGTGAGGTAAGAAGGGTTTTATAGGGCTCTTGAGGTTTGGGAATCTTCCTTGTGGTAGAGAAATTTCCCAGGAGTAATGGATCGTGGACTTTCACAATCATGAAAAAAATGAATTTATTAGGGAAGCATAAATTATGTTTTTATGTGCAGCAAGTTCTTTAAACAATGGACCCATACAATACATTTATATAATATCACTGTGCCAATGTGCTGAGATAACAGTTCTGCTTTAACAACTACAATTTAGCACAACTGTCCCTTGCTTGAACCCACAGTTAACCTAACAAAATACACCTCTCTTTATGACATCTCTTGTACTTTCAATTTGTGTTACTTAGCAACAGATGATTCATTACTTTGACCTTTTCATTTAGTTATTCTATCATTTTTTACTTTATTGTTCAGTCTTAGTATAAATAAATTATTGATTTCTTTTTTAAATATGGTTTTTTTGCAGTTATTGTACATAAAAGAAAAAGATAAGGCTACATATCCATTATTTAGGTATAACCAAATGGTACAGATAACAATACGTCCTGTCATTATACAATTGCTTGCATGACTCATTTTCATTGTCAAATATTGTCAAAATAAAATTCAGTACATTGTAAGGTCTTTTTCAATAGTTATGACATTTACTTATATATGTGATGAAGACTTTATTCTATTACAAAGTTATGTTAGAAAACATTGGTCTACATTTATATCTTACTGTTGTTGTCTGCTAATTGTCATTTTTAATTTATTAATTCACTATAACAACCCTGCTATAATTTGTCATTGGATCTGTTAAAAGCTTGGCTATATAGCATTCAAATCAAAGCTATAAAATCATTGGTGTTTCAAAGTTCAAAGCCAACAATAAGCTGCCTTTATTTCACATAGAAAGTTGCTATTCACTTCATTTTTTATAACATACGATGAAGCAATACCTACAGAACCAATAGCATAGTGACACATTATCACAAAAATGGCTACATGGCCTTACCCTATCAAAGGGCAAAATTCCAGTCTCACATTAAGTTGGGAGGCAGAAATAGAATAAGAAATAGTTTAAGGAGCTGTAGGTCGATATTACCGACTATCTAGCGAAACCACAGCCAAGGTAACAGGCTTGGCGGAATCAGCGGGGAAAAAAGACCCTGTTGAGCTTGACTCTAGTCTGCAACTGCGAAGAGACGTGAGAGTGGTAGGATAAGTGGGAAGCCCCCACATTTTTAAAGAAGAAAAGAATCAGGCACATTTTTACATGCAGGGCTAACACAGACATCTATTGAAGGGACAGGAAACCCCCCCCAAAAATGTCATGATTCGGATAGAATATTTTCAAACAACTTTCCATTTATATTAGATTTATAATAAAATCTACTTCCTTCTCTTGTTATCATTTGCTAAAAGGAGCAGCAGTACACTACTGGCAGCTAAATGAACACATCTATTTAGCCAATCACAAGAGACAAGTGTGTGCAGGCACCAATCAGCAGCTAACTTCCAGTAGTGTAGAATATGTGCCTATTCTTTTTTCAACAAGGGATACCAAGAGAATGAAGCACATTTGAAAATAGAAGTGAATTTAAAAGTGTCTTAAACTGACAGGCTCTATCTGAATCATGCAAGTTTAATTTTGACTTCCTATCTCTTTAAGACTTGATAAATAAACATAAAAACACGTTTCCAAATCATTTTTTGTTTTATTTCCAAATAGAGTAATGGTCTGATTAGTGATCTGATCATGTGATTTATTTGAATGGCAGTTTAAATTAGAACTCCCAATCATCTAGTCAACCAGCAGTTTGTAGGAAGGTCTTGTTGTCAAAATTTACTTCAGTTTTCTGTCTCCCTGTATCATGTGACCGCCACCAGCCAATCACTGACCCATATATGTATACACTGTGAACTTTTGCACATGCTCAATAGTAACTGGTGCCTCAGAAAGTGTGTCTTTTAAAACTTCATGCTCGTCTTTCTCTTTGAATGTTGACATATTTATTTTTACTTATATAAAAGATATTCTAATTTTAATATGACAAACAAATGATATATATATTAAAACATGCTCAGATTAAAGTGCTTGCCTGGTAGACTTGTGCATTTGCTTCGGAACGAATATCCAAAAGAATGCACAGGTAAAATTGACGAAAACAAATTAATATTGCCGCATTCGTCAATATTCCTTAGTTTTCTTAAAAAAAAAGTTAAAATACGTGCTGGAGAGATAGATAAATAGATAGATTTTTACAAAAATATACATAATTTAAAGAAATATCTATTTAAAAATAAATAGAACATTTTCTTCTATATGAAGAACATTGGAATGTATATGCATAATTCATGTTGGGTATAGCGTTCTTGGTTAAATGCGGTCGGGTTAGCGCACAAGCGAAGTTAGAGCAGTCATGTTAATTCCTCAATTTGTGTTTTACTGTTGGTCTTAAAATGACAACATGGGGCCGACTTATTAAAGTGCGAGTGGACATGATCCGCTGTAGTCGATCATGTCCGTCACACATCAATAAAAGCCAACAGCATACACCATCGGCATTTATCATTGAACAAGCAGTTCTAGTGAACTGCTTGTGCAATGCCGCCCCCTGCAGATTCGCAGCCAATCGGCCGCTAGCAGGGGGTGTAAATCAACCCGATCGTATACGATCAGGCGGATTGCTGTCCGCCGCCTCAGAGCAGGCGGACGAGTTAAGGAGCAGCGGTCTTAAAACCGCTGCTTCTTAACTCTTGTTTCCGGCGAGCCTGAAGACTCAGACAGAAATAGCTGAATCGGCCCCCATATATACACCATACTTACATCAGCTACAATGGGCAGTCCTTTATTTTCAATACAATTGTAGGGGCACAATGTGTGAACTAGCTAGTCTCATCAATATCAGTAATGGTGTTAAAACTTGCAATCCAAGATACACAGAGGTATTCTGAACTTCTGGTTCCTCTGGAAAAACTGTTTTTTTTTCACATTTTCAAAGAGATCTTAAGTTTAACAATAACATTTTACAAAAATATTATATATATATATATATATATATATATATATATATATATATATATATATATATATATATATATATATATATATTAAACCACATATTTTCTACATATGATATTAAACCTACAGGGAATGAAAAATGTACTGTCAGTCTCCTGTTTGACGTAATGCAGTGCTGCTGTTACAGTAATGTATTTATATCTATGCTATCCTTTAGCACAGGCACTAAAGCTCACCAAGACCAGGGCCGTCTTTAATATTGACTGGACCCCGGGCAAACATTTTCTTGGGCCCCCCCTCCCATGCAATTTCGCTCTCCACCCCAACATCCCAAAAAACAACTAAATCAATTTATTTTTATTTTATTTTTTTAAATTATTAGCCCAGCAGTGGATCATCCACTGCTGGGCTAATCATTAAAAAAAAAAAATTGCAATATGTGAAACTGGACCTAAGCAGTACTAATAAGTAAATAAATATATAAATTCCTCCACTTTGGATTAATTTAATATGCTTTTGAATGTGATTCTGGTGTGAGGTTAGCTGGTTAAAGAGATTTAGAGCAGCCAACAGGAGCAAAGCAAGGTAAAGACTGAGGCGGAAGCATAGAGGTGCAGACAGATATAAGTTTACTGACTGGAACAGTAGAACTACTATGGGAAGCTGTAAAATCTGAAACAGAGAGAAATAAAAACTATAAAAATAAACCTTACCTTAATGTGTGAAGTATCAGCATGACACTATACATCAGCCACAGCAGCACATGTCACTACTTTGCTAGGAACAAGTTCCCTCTCATCCTGCACTAGACAATGCTGCATGGGGGAGGGGCATGTGTACACTCACTTATTCTTCCCACTGACACCTTTCTACAAAGCACTGTTTTCCTAACAAACTTCAGTTAGTTGACCTTAGAGCCACAGCAGAAAGAGCAGGGATAAGGGGACCAGCAGACTGCATGTTGTCTGCCCAAGGCTGCATGGATACAGACGAGTCACACAGCCTCAAGACTGAAGAGAGCAGTGTGTGCAGCTGCACAGATGCTCAAATCCTCACGTGCCTGACACTCCAGCTTTCGGCTGCATGCGCCTATAGTCAGCCCTACCCAGAAACAATCCCCACCACCAGAGCAGTTACCTGGTAACAGTGGTAACCCCAGCAGGACCTTTTCTGATGCAGTGGGATTGACTGGATGCCTAGTTAGGGCTTATGGCACTAGCTTGGAATGTCACATGACATTGGCACGGTCTGGCACCTTTTCTCACAAATAAATATAAGCAGAGAACGTTTGACTGTGACAATATTAGGACTGACTGTGTGTGTCCCCCATGTTACATGACATCAGCAGTCTGGCATGAACTTAAAAAAAAAGGACTATAGGGCCCCTCAACAAAGACTGGGCCCAGGGCAGCTGCCCCTTTTGCCCTGTGTTAAAGACGGTCCTGACCAAGACCTTTACACTCCTTTCGAGTCTAGCGATATTTTCACTACTATTAACACAGAAACATAACACTAACTTAGAAGAGCCTTTACGCACCTGGGTTCCATAAGGTCTCAGGAGGGTTTGGGGGTCTGGAGGGTCACTAGTCCCCCCTCACTAATTGGCTGGCCACCCTATGTACAACACAGTTATTATAATTTATTTTACTTTAAACGGACACATAGAGGTAAGTGACTCTCTCTAATATATGTTTCATGGAGATGGCAATACGTTGCATTATCCGACTGGCTTCTCTATACATAAACGTTTGCAGAACAATTTGAGATACTGGAGAGTATATTACAATGTAACATCTATAGGTAATTCTGGCAGGTATATGCCTAAATGAAGACTCCTCTAGTCAACTGCAAATTTTGGTTAATGACAAATACTTTACTGACTATACAAATACAGATAATAAAGTGATTATGTATCTGATATTATCCCCCAATAAAATTCTCAACTTCAATTGGCCCCAGACAAGATAGATTACCTCCTTTTTTCAATAAAAAATGAGGAACTTGCACAACTAATACATTTATAGGCATCAAAGCATCTTGAAGAGACATACATTATTTAGTGGATATTACTCTTTCATTAAGTTCTCTCCAACTGCCAGTCATTTTGTCTTTACTGCTCTGTTCTAAAATTACATTTTTATTCTGTTTACACTCTCACTTGACAATCTCATTATCTTCTTCTGCTTAAAATAGCATTTGTATCGCCCACATCATATTTGTAAACCTAACCCTTAACTCTCACCTTAAAATATTCTCTTTGCTATATCCTACTACATTATTCTCTGTAACCTGGGAATTAACACAGCTCAAGTAGCTTTTCATAATCCTTGAATTTACTTGATTTAATAGCCAATTAAACCTTTTTTTCTTATACTTTTGTCATAAACTGCACCACCCTTTTCTTGTCCTCTTGGCTTAATACCACCTCTGAATCACTGCAATTTTCCTCCAAATTTGACATAAAGGGTTTATTTTTTTGTCATTCAGCAATTAAACTTCTCACGCATATGCACTTTACAACTTGTTTTGAGTCTTTTAGTCTCTCAGTGTTCCCATGTTTTATAGGAATAATTCTTAATGAGACTATCACTTCAAACTTGGGGGTAAATCCCATTTAAATCAAGAAAATGTAGTTGCTTCATAAAAAGTAGGGGTAACTATTTTTATGTAGCGACTCTATTTAAGTAACCAGATCATACGTGTGCTGCTACTATTTAGGAACATCTCACTACTTATGGCTATCTAAATAGTAACAGCACTTGATGGCTCGTACCTATGGCCACAACCAATTATAAGAATAGGCAAGCTCAGAGTTAGACCTCCCTTTCACAATTCTGATCGGTGGTAATCAACTAGAATTTAAGTCCAACCCTTTTATATGTATAAAGCCTTTTATAAAGAGATTTTAAAGAAACAACCCTTGTGGCAGTTTAAAAAAAAAAAAAAATGCCAAAATATTTTGTTTTCTCAATGGATTTTTTTTACTGTTTTTTAAAAAAAAAATATATAACTTATATCTATATTTTGTATTAATATTTATGGGGTATAGGATGAAGGGGAAATATAGTTCAAGATGACAAGACCACATAGCTAAAATATCATGGCTTACAATATATGATTAAAACCTCCCAAGAATCAAGCAGTTTGTGTATTTTACCTTCCAATGCAAGTGGTAGAAAAAAATATTATATTTCACATTTAATGAAAAGCTATAGTGACATAGTTGTACTTTGTTGACAAGATTCATACTAAGGGAAAAGTATAGGGGTCAATTTATTAATGTGTGAGCCGACATAAACTTTACATGTTTTAAAATCAGATCCAGAATCTAAGCAATATTTTTACAGGGACTGTAATTGTTTACTTCTAATAAAGATGCTCTGTTACATGTTTTTTAATCTAGACGTTCCATTCAAGCTAAATCTCTCCAAAACTGAACTCCTCATTCTCCCCCTTCTTCCAAAATCTCCACCCCCAATCTCTCTATAACTGTCGACAACTCCATCATTACCCCTACCCCGCATGCCCGATGTCTTGGGGTCACATTTGACTCAGATCTTTCTTTCACTGCTCACATTCAGTCCTTGGCTAAAGTCTGCCGCTTCCACCTTAAAAACATCTCTAAATTAGACACTTCCTTACACAAGACACAACTAAGATTTTAATCCACTCTCTCATTCTTTCCCACCTCGATTACTGCAACTATGTCCTCTCTGGTCTCCCCACCTGCCGCCTATCTCCTTTACAATCCATAATGAATGCCTCTGCCAGACTCATCTTCCTTACACGTCACTCTTCATCTGCTGCACCTCTCTGCCAATCCCTTCACTGGCTTCCTCTTGCCTCTAGGATCAAACACAAAATTCTCACTCTGACATACAAAGTCCTCAACTGCCCTGCTCCCCCTATATCACAGACCTTGTCTCCAGATACTCTCCCTCCTGTCACCTTCGCTCTGATCATGACCTCCTACTCTCCTCCTTTCTGGTAACCTCATCACACTCCCGTTTACAGGACTTCTCCAGACTGGCTCCCATCTTGTGGAACTCTCTGCTTCGCTCCACACGACTCTCCCATAGTTTTGAAATCTTCAGGTGCTCCCTAAAGACTCTACTGTTCAGGGATGCATACAACCTATGCTAACCTTACTTTATACCAGTTCCACTCCTCCATTGCTATCTCCTGAGCCCCCTTAGCATGTAAGCCTAAGAGTCCAGCTGTTTGTAGACCACTTTCTTAAAGGGCCATGAAACCCATATTTTTTCTTTCATGATTTAGAGAGAGAATGCAATTTTAAACATCTTTCTAATTTACTTATATTATCTAATTTGTTTTATTCTCTTGGTATTATTTGCTGAAAAGCATATCTAGATATGCTCAGTAGCTGCTGATTGGTTACTGCACATAGAAGCCTTGTGTGATTGGCTCACCATGTGCATTGCTTTTTCTTCAACTAAGGATATATAAAAAAAATGAAGCAAAATAAATAATAGAAGTAAATTGTAATGTTGTTTAAATTTGTATTCTCTATCTGAATCATGAAAGAAAGATTTTGGGTTTAGTGGCCCTTTAAGAGCTGACTACAACAGTGCAACTCTTGGCAGGGGCCTCTACCCATTTGATTCCTATAATTGTTTTGTTGTATTCCCCCTTTGTTTATAGCGCTGCGGAATCTGTTGGCACTCTACAAATAACCGATAAGAATAATACTCCATGCTCTGACCTCTCACTTCAAAACTCACATTTTTTGTGAGATAAAGGTTTGAATTGTTCTCCAATCGGTGCTCTAGCTACAAAAAGGTGCCATATGGCTTGAGCACCTATTGGAGAACACTACAGTTCAAAAATATGAGCAGAGTATTAGAATGGTACAGCTAGATTCAAAAGTAAGTTACAGCGCATCTTTATTAGAGTGATCTATTAAAGTCTATCTAAAATATTGCTTAGACTCCAAACCTGATTTTAAAATATGTAAAGTTTATCATCACTTTAGGGGCTTAGACTACCATTAAAGGGACATAAATGCTTTGAGATTTTAATATAATTAGGTTTTGTGAAAGAAAAAAAAAGCTTTGTAGTATATTTCCATTATTTATTTGCTCTGTCTACCTGTAACTTAGAGACTCTAAAGTCAAAATTAAACTTTCATAATTCAGTTAGAGTAAGCAATTTTAAGAGCCTTTCTAATATACTTCCATTCTCACTTTATGAACAGTCTTTTCATATGCATATATAGGCAGCAGCTACTACTGAGCATGTGCAAAAGAGCACAGAGAATACTTCTATGAGTCTGCGATTGGCTAATGAATGTCACATAATACCGTTGAGGCAACAACCTAAATTCAGTTTTGAAATTTGTCAGCAAATATCTACTGCTCATTTAAATTCAGAGTAAGTGCTGTTGTATTGCATTTTTATTATGCATTTGTTGATTATCCAATTCTACTGTAGTCAGTGGCGTAGCATGGGTTGTCAGCGCCCAGGGCAAGGCAAGTATTGCACCCCCCTAACCCATTAGCACTGACGGAGTCTCTTCCACCAGTACAGTAGGGAATGGGATTGGCAAATTAGCTTTGAATCTAGGAGCCTGCAGCTCTCCAGAGCTGGGCAAATATATACAATATTAAATTTTAAGATTTATTCTAGTTTTACACATGGGGGAAAGCCCCCCTTAACCCCCATCTGGTGGTGACGCGCTGATCTATGAAACTTCATGGTACAAATACTGCAGACCACAGGGTGCACCCACCCCCACATTGCAGCACCCCATATTGTATATGTGGTGCAATAGGTTTTTGGTAAGTCGTTAAAAAGAGGAAAAGGGGACACACAGGTTGGCAGCTGTTACATAAGGTTGTCCCTGCTGGGCAGACTGTCTTTTGGGTGCCAATGACATATAAAAGTGGGGTATATATTTTACCTTAATAAATATAACAATTAAGTAATCAATATAAAAGGGGCATGGGACAGACAACCCAGCATTACATACATATATGGGGGGAGGGTGTATGGTATTTAGGGGGTGCTGTTAAATTTATTTACCAACACAAATTATAGTTATTTTTTTACTTTAAATGCAGTAAGGGTGGGTTTAATGTAAATAAAAAAGGCAATGAGCACCCACACCCTAAAAATCGGTAAAAGTCCACACCTCAGGAGTCCAGCAAGAAATAGATTCAAGATAGTGAATTCATAGGACTCCTATGATAGGAGACAAACACAGTGAAATGCCTGGTGAGCAGCACAATCCTGGTGCCAGACAGCACACAAATCCCTAAATCTACTTCCTGCCCTGGGAAGATCATGGAGGGGAAAAATCAAATACAGGAAACAAGGTCTCATTTTTGTCACAAATATACTTTTTTTTGTGTGCAAGGACAAGATAACGTAAGATGTAAACCGGTCAAACATGAAAGTATGGTCTCTGATCACCCCACCATCCCACATTCCCACTAACTAGGTAACTGGGGTTAACAGAAAGGCAGAGCCCAGTCATGCTGCCACCAGTGCCACGGGTAGGTGGATTTGAAAGAGATTTATTGCAATTTTTAAGGATTCCTCCCCCTCCCCCTCCCTCTGCTTAGAGATCCTTAAAAAGTGCCCCGGGCAATGCATGGCATTCTAGCTCGCTCTGGGTCCTTTGTTGGAAGGGAACTTACTTGTTGGGTAATAATATAACCATAATTAAGCTGCATTTTGCGCGTTGCTAGTATCAGGCAAAAGCAGAGCTATAAGTAAGTCTGGTCCTGATACCTTACCTTAGTCGCCGCGCGCTTGACAGTCTGACTCTGCTGCTCTTCTTCTTCTTCCCTCCTGACCTGCGCGCTAGGAATGGGATGGACAAAGTGACGTAGCAGGTAATGGTCCGGATAACACTTCAGTTCACACTTCACAGTCACTTCAAATTCCTCAGTCTCTCGAGACATCAAAATCTGCAACCCGACGGAATGTGCGACCGTGACGTGACATCACCACATTCCTGACGGGTCGCAGAACAGAGTTGAGCACCTGTCAGATTTTTTAGCCTCCCTTCTTCCCTTTGCTAAGTTGAGGCTGGAAGCGCCCCTCAGAATTATGCGCCCGGGGCAACCACCCCTGTGGCCCCCCCACGCTACGCCACTGACTGTAGTTAATGGTAATGTAATTACTATCAGCTAGATTACAAGTTTGGCGTTATGAGTCAAATAGCAGTGTTGTGGCCCATAACGCATCTTTTTCCCTAACGCAGCCATTACAAGTCTTGTCAGTATAGGTGTACCGCAAGCCTTTTAGTCTGTAATGCAACGTCAGTACAGCACTCTTAAAAATTACGTTTTTTCATGGGATTCCCATAGCGCCGGTATTACAAGTTTTGCGTATTGGCTACAAAAACGGCGTTACACTCTAAAACAACAAGATCTGTACCACCATCTAAAGTCAGTAGTTATGAGTGTTACGCTACAAAGCTGTAACATAAAACTCATAACTAAAGTGTTATAAAGTATACTAAACACCCATAAACTACCTATTAAACCGAGGCCCTCCCGCAATGCAAATACTATAATAAATGTATTAACCCCTAATCTGCCGCTCCCGACATTGTCCCAACTAATTTTTTTAAAAAAAGGGCCTTTTGTGGGGCATTGCCCCAAAGATATTAGCTCTTTTACCTGTAAAAAAAAATACAAAGACCGCCCAACAGTAAAACCCACCACCCAACCAACCCCCCAAAATAAAAAACCTAAATCTGGGGATGCTTCCGGGCAGCGACCAAGATGGCCGACATACTTTGAAGCTGCGTGGACCCACTGATAATTTTGCTGCATATCAGTGATTGGAGCCTTCATCCATGCTAATAAACTTCACCCCTACACTTATCTAACTCCGTGGAACAGATTGGTGTGCTTGGGTGGCTCTACTGCCTGCTTTGAAGTACCGGAACGGTGGGCCCGCGGCAACGGCACTGAGATGTCTGAGGCCTCCACCTAACCCCCCCGGGTGAATCCGGGTAAGAACAGCCGATGCGAGCTGTTAACAGGGGAAGTCATACTAACTAAGGGACGCTAAATATTGGAACACCTCTCGGCTACTTTGGATCTGGGGATTGTATTTACAAGCCTACAGTGTCTGCAAGCTTGGCACGAAGAGATTATAATGGCGTCTTTCCGCCATAGTGAGAGGATCATAGCTGCAGTTGATCGGTGGGAGAAAGGGATGCAAATGATTATAACGGAACACTTTACTAGACTCCAGCGGGACCTGCTAGATTTATTGGGTCCACTCCTGGAAGGATCTGTGACATTGAGAGATCCCAGCGTAGTGAAAGCCTCTTATGAGGTGAGTGAGCGCGAGCTGGGAGAGCCGGTGCCGACTACGATCTGTTTTGCAGACACGCTGGGGTGAATAGCTACACAGAAAAAGGAAGGTACCTTACAGCCCACCAAAAAAATCGGACGCTTCATTGGACTTACCTTCACCGCTCGACTATGTAGAAACAAGCTGGGACTCACAAGCGACGGGTGCTGAGGTACGCTGTCGCCTAGGCCCTACCCTCCCTCTGTTAGAAAAATGCTGGGAGTTCCCTCCACGTTTCTACGACAGTATGCCCACTAAGCAACGGGATCTCACTGCTATCTGTCGGCTGCAATGGGGGAACGCAGCAGAAGATAGAGACTGGAACTCTACTTTTTTATCGGACAGATTTGCTGGAAATTTACACCAGAGAATAGGTGTGGGCTAGATATGAGTTTTGAGCTGCTTAGCGAGTCAGATTATTTGACAGCCTCTAACGCTGTCTTAAATTTATGACTAGTAATACCCACCGCAGAAGTCTCCTTATTTTATGACGATTGTGCTCAATCTGATTTTGTGCAAACCCACCCTACCATTGTTCACTCTACAAGTTGTGTACTCTTTATTCATTCATCTGTGATATTTTATTAGCAGAGGTTATTGGGTTATAATAATGCTTTAGACTTGGGTATCTCAGCTATGCTCATTTGGGGAATCATGAAGGTTCTTTAAGATGTGACTAGTAATTCCCATAACAATAGTCTGCTTATTTTATGATGACAGAGCCCTGATTCATTCTATGTAATCTCACCCTACCATGATTTCACAATTGATATTAGCAACAGCGTAACCCATAGGTTGCTTGTTACCATTTTTTCTTTTTTTTTCTTTTAAGATGTGTATCAAGGTGCGACCCACCACTTAATACTAGTTAATTGTTAATTATAATTTCCCTACATTGATGACTTCCCCTGTTCCAAGAGTGGCCCATCTCATTCTTCACTATCCCCCTATAGTAGCAATAACTCTTTCATCGGTCCAAAAGTGGCCGCTTTTGTTTTACTGGGGGTTACTTAGAATCACTTGTTAATGATCCATCAAACTCTATGTGATTATAGGTCCAAAAGTGGCCTTTGTATTATATGAGGATCTCAAGCATAATATGATATAAAGCTAAGAAAAAAGAGGTTTCATAATATATTATCCCTTCACCTAATTTATTATTGTGCTTACCAAGATTATTTCTGTGGTTCCTACATTTATGACGTTGGAATGTTATGTCTAAGCTATGTTGGGGATTGTTGTTTTTTTTTTCTTTTTCTGTCATTGATTTTATGTTTGTATTGGTATAAAAACCTCAATAAAAAAAAAAAAAAAAAAACCTAAATCTAAAAAAACCTAAGATACCCATTGCCCTGAAAAGGGCATTTGTATGGGCATTTAGCTCTTTTACTGCCCAGATCTTCAATCTTCATCCAGACGGCATCTTCTATCTTGATCCTGGCGGCGCGGAGTGGGTCCATCCTGAAGACATCTGGCGTGGAGCATCCTCTTCATACGGTCGCCACTGTATACTAAATCTTCAATGCAAGGGACGCTATTCAAAATGGCATCCTTTGCATTCCTATTGGCTGAAAAATTTGAATCAGCCAATAGAATGAGAGCTGCTAAAATCCTATTGGCTGTTCAAATCAGCCAATAGGATTTAAGCAGCTCTCATTCTATTGGATGTTTCTTTTATGGGTATTAGAATAGGAATATTTTTTTTATTTTTGATATTTTTTTTGTGTAATGTATATTTTTAGGGGGTGTTTTTTTATAGCAAAAGAGCTGTTTAACTTAGGGCAATTCCCTACAAAAGGCCCATTTAAGGGCCCCCCAAAAGACCCTTTTAATGGCCCTTGGTAGTTTGGGGGTGGGGCTTTGTATAGTGTTAGGGGGTGTTTGTATTTTTTTTGGAGCAAAAAAACTGTTTAACTCAGGGCAATGCCCTACAAATGTTTTTTTATTTTGGGTTTTTTTTTTTTTTTTTTTTTAAAGGGTATTAGAATAGGAATAATCTTTTTTTTTTTTTTGGATAATTTCGTAAGGCAGGTTAGGTTTTATTTCACAGGTAAGTTTGTATTTATTTTAACTAGGTAGTAAATAGTTAATAGTCTACCTAGTTAAAATAAATACAAATTTACCTGTGAAATAAAAATAAAACCTAAGCTAGCTACAATATAACTATTAGTTATATTGTAACTAGCTTAGGTTTATTTCATAAGTAAGTATTTAGTTTTAACTAGGTGTTATTTAGTTAATAATTGTAAGCTTAATTTAGATCTAGTTTATTAATGTTAAAGTTAGGGGGTGTTAGGGTTAGGGTTACGTTAGGGTTACGTTAGGGTTATGGGTTAATAGTTTAATTTAGGTTGTTGCGATATGGGTGGCTGGCGGTTTAGGGGTTAATAGGGTTATTTAGTGGTAGTGATGTGGGAGGCCAGAGGTTTAGGTGTTAATAGCTTTATTTAGGTGGCAGCGATATTGGGAGCGGTGGAATAGGGGTTAATCATTTTATTTAGGTGGAGGCGATATCGGGAGCGGCAGATTAGGGGTTAATAACTGAAGGCAGGCGTCGGCGATGTCAGGGGCAGCAGATTAGGGGTGTTTAGTCTTGGGGTTTATGTTAGGGTGTTAGGTTTATACATTAGTTTTATTTTCCCCATAGACATCAATGGGGATGCGCCACAGAGCTTTTGTTTCCGCGATCGCAGGTGTTAGACTTTTTTTTTTGCTGGCTCTCCCCATTGATGTCTATCTGGAAAGCGTGCACGAGCACGTCAAACACAGCGCTTGTTTTGGGTGTGGTATGGAGCTTAAAACCTCCATATCGCACCCACAAGCTGTGTTTTTTAAAACTTGTAATGGCAGCGCTATAGGGAATTAAATAACGCCACTTTTGTTGGTTCGTTACTTTCTCTATAGTGCTCAAAACTCGTAATCTAGGTGTATGTAATTTATTACTAGCAAAATAACAGAGGCAAGGTTTTTCTACTGTAGTTATAGGTCTGGATTGACTCCAAATATGGCAAGTGGTAGATGGAGTGTACACAGCCTTGAAAATCAATAGCAGCAAACAAGGTTTTAATCTATTTCCAAAGCTTTGCCATCAGGCCTGTATGTTCATTTACAAAAAGTTGTATAACAACAAGCACCTAGATTACGAGTTTTGCGTTAGAGGCTATGCGGTGCTACTGAGCAGTTTATGCTCACCGCTCTTTTACAGGCAGCGCTGGTATTACAGGTCCAATCCAATCAGCCAATAGGATTGAGCTGGCATTCTATTGGCTGATTGGAACAGCCAATATATTGCCAGCTCAATCCTATTGGCTGATTGGATCAGCCAATAGGATTGAACTTCAATCCTATTGGCTGATTGCATCAGCCAATAGGATTTTTTCTACCTTAATTCCGATTGAAATTATTTTGTTAGGGGGTTAGATTAGGTGTAATTAGTTTAAAAATCTTGTAATTTGTTTATTATATTCTGTAATTTAGTGTTTTTTTTTTGTACTTTAGCTAATTGTATTTAATTGTATTTAATTGTATTTAATTTAGGGAAATAATTTAATTATAGTGTAGTGTTAGATGTTGGTGTAACTTAGGTTAGATTTTATTTTACAGGTAAATTTGTATTTATTTTAGCTAGGTATTTATTAAATAGTTAATAATTATTTAATAACTATTGTACCTAGTTAAATTAATACAAACTTGCCTGTAAAATAAAAATAAAACCTAAGCTAGCTACAATGTAACTATTAGTTATATTGTAGCTAGCTTAGGGTTTATTTTATAGGTAAGTATTTAGTTTCAAATAGGAATAATTTAGTTAATGATAGTAATTTTAATTTAGATTTCTTTTAATTATATTTAAGTTAGGGGGTGTTAGGGTTAGGGTTAGACTTAGGTTTAGGGGTTAATAACTTTTGTATAGTGGCGGCGATGCTGGGGGCGGCAGATTAGGGGTTAATAAATGTAGGTAGGTGTCGGCGATGTCAGGGACGGCTAACTAATGTTTGCGAGGCAGGTGTGCGGTGGTTTAGGGGTTAATATATTTATTATAGTGGCGGCGATGTCTGGTTCGGCAGATTAGGGGTTAAAAAATGTATTTTAGTGTTTGCAATGCGGGAGGGCCTCGGTTTAGGGGTTTTTAGAACTTTAGTTTAGAGTTTTATGGTACGGCTTTGTAGTGTAAAACTCTTAACTACTGACTTTAAAATGCGGTACCAGTTTTGACAAGAGAGGGTCTACCACTCACTTTTTGACAGACTCGTAATACCGGTGCTATGCAAGTCCCATTGAAAAAAGAGGATACGCAATTTACGTAAGTGGATTTGTGGTATTGCTAAGTCTGGCCAAAAAAGTGAGCGGTACACCTGTACCTGAAAGACTTGTAATACCAGAAGGCGTTAAAAAGCAGCGTTAGGACTGGCCAACGCTGCTTTTTAAGCCTAACGCAAAACTTGTAATCTAGGTGAAGGTGTTTTATGTCCCTTCAAGAACAGGATTAGGCTGATATAAGAGGAAAATTCTTGTCTCAGAAAAGACACAAGATGGCTGCTCCCTAGGTGGGCACCACACCGTAAATAAGATTATTAAGAGTTAGGGAAATTTTACAAAAGGAGGCAGGAATTACATAAATATGTGCAGGTAAAGAATAATGAATACAGTTTGAGGTGATAATGCAGGTTGGAAAGGAGTAGGTCTTAAGCCCTGCTAAGGGTGATGGAATATTGTAACACAATACTAAGTTAGGGCTCGATTTATCAAGCTACGGCGTACATATGCGCCCCTGTCTGTCACAGCTCACCTTTGGCCGACAGAATTCCGCTGGTGGAATTTAACATTGCATGCAAGCGCTATTTTATGTTTCTGTGTAATGCCGCCTACTGCCTGCACACAGCCAATCACGCACGGGCAGGAGCTGTCAATCTCCCCTGTCGGACAAGACCGGGGAGATTGAAATTCTCCACCTAAGAGGTAGAGAAGAGTTAGGGAAGCAGCGGTCTAATGACCGCTTCTTGATAAATACGGACTGCAGGTTCTCTTGTGAGAATCTGCAGTAGTTGATGGGCGAGGGGCTTGATAAATTGAGCTCTTAGGGTAATTGGGATTGAGTATAATAATTGAATTTTATTATTGAGGTTAAGGGAAGCCAGTGAAAGGGACAGCTGGAGGGACCAATGGTAGCTTGGGATACCAGAAAAGATGGAGTTGCAGTAATCAGTGCAGGACATGATAAATTAGTGGATTAGGATATTAGTTGTATTTTACAGAATGAAGTAGCATTTTAAGGGGATAGCAGCGGGAATTAGCCAAAGACATATGAGGAGCAAATTAAATTTCTTAGTCAAATGTAGGCTCAAATCAGTAGCCATTAGGGCTTAAAGGGACACTGTACCCAAAATTTTTCTTTTATTCAGAAAGAGCATGCAATTTTAAGCAACTTTCTAATTTACTCCTATTATCCATTTTTCTTTGTTCTCTTGCTATCATTATTTGAAAAAGAAGGCTTCTAAGCTTTTTTTTGGTTTCAGTACTCTGGACAGCACTTTTTTATTGGTGGATGAATTTATCCACCAATCAGCAAGGACAACCCAGGTTGTTCACCAAAAATGGGCCGGCACCTAAACTTACATTCTTGCATTTCAAATAAAGATACCAAGAGAAAGAAGAAAATTTGATAATAGGAGTAAATTAGAAAGTTGCTTAAAATGTCATGCTCAATCTGAATCACGAAAGAAAATGTTTGGGTACAGTAGTGTCCCTTTATTTGAAAAAGCAGGAATCTAAGCTGAACCAAAAATGTGCCGGCTGCTAAGCTTACATTCTTGATTTTCACATAAAGATAGCAAGAGAATCAGGAAAAATTAATTATAGGAGTAAATTAGAAAGTTGCTTAAAATTGCATGTTCTGTCTAAATCATGAAAGAAAAAAAAATTGGTTTAGTATCCCTTTAAATAACACCAAGTTGAGAATTGGATTCATAACATGGCTAAATGAAAAAAATCTTAATTCAGAAGACTATGAAAAGAAAAATTTTACTTTTTTCTAAAAATCTTAGTAATTGGAACGTTTATCCGTTAAGAAATACACACGCGGCTAGAGATCAAATGGCCTGACAGTACATCTAGCAAATGAAGTGCCAGATGAAAAATGTCAAAATAACTGTGTGATATTGCGTCTAAACTGAATTATAGGAATTCATAAAATGCACCAACAAAAGAAGATAAATCTGATTGCTATTTTGGGCCTGGACGTAATACCAAATCTGATTGCTATATTAGTCTTATAATGAAGCAAGTACATTGCTTTTGCAGTCATATTTCAGTTTAATGTCATCAAAAATGTTCATAGATTCTAAAGAGAATTCCAATGGGTCCATTTTCAAGTTTATGTAGAATCAAACATACTTTTCCCCAGTGAGTTGAAATTGGAGATTATATAATTGTTCTTTTTTACCTTTCAGTAAATATAAATTGACAGAGAGAATGCTGTGCCAGATAAGTGATTTTGATCTGCCAGTGGTGCTGTATTTGAGTTCTTATTTAAGCAATAATGTACATTGCTGAAACTGAACTATGTAAATAAACTATTTTAAAATGTGTACTTATATTATATGTGCATAATGGTGAAACCTGACAATTTAATTGCATTCCTAGAAATACTTTTCCTATAATCTCTTTAGCATTAAAACTGTCAAACCTTTGTTGTTGATACTAGAGAATTTACCCCCCAACCAAGACTAACCAGCTACCTTTACTAGCAGTTAAGAAAGTTGCAAAATAAGTCCAGATCACCCAACCTTAATTCATAAATCAAAATTATTTAGGAATCTGTTACGATGAATTTATAGACATTTTGGTAACCACAACAAATGTCAGCTAAATAAAAGCGGGTTTATAAGGTTACTAGGTAAAATAAATTTGTCGTTAATATGTTAGAACAGCTGCTCAGGAGATAATATCAAATGGGTACATAAAAACTATAGATTATACTGATGCTGTGATCTTTAAAGTCAAACACACAACAACAACAACAAAAAAGAAGAAAAAAAAAGAAGGATCACATGTAGGATGTATAATAAATGAGTTCCTGTCATTAGGGAGCTCCATACATCTAATTCTCAAATATATGCAGCCCTCAATAATATAAGAAACCAGACACTCTATGTAAATGTACACCCAGCCACTGGAAACTACTGGCACAACGGTACAGCTAGTACCTAACCAGCCATAGCTTCCTCCCTCAGATGACTACCACAATCTCCTGTAAAATTTCTCCAACAAAATATATCATGCTGTTTCTAAATCATGAAATCTCCACCATGAATAATCCCCAACACTTCCCTTCTATTTTGTGATAAAGGTTCTACCCTGTGATTAGAATATGGATTACAAAAGGATGACACAGAGTTAGAATGGCAGTTTTGATCACTAATCACTTTCATCAGCAAACATAACTCACATAATCACCAATTAACTGAAAAATATGATACTTATGTAAAACTACCCATCAATCTTTAACATGTTACTGTATATATATATATATATATATATATATATATATATATATATATATATATATATATATATATATATATATATATATATAAATATATATATATATATATATATATATATAATTGCAAAAAAATGAAAACTTTTTGGAATCACCTGTATATCTGTGTAAAAATAAACTGGCAATAAAATGTGTTTATATCTTCAACTAAGTCACAAGAGACAAGCACAGGCTGCTTAACCAAACAGTACACAGTTATATGTTTTCATGTCATTATTGTATACAAATTCACAGTGCCGGAGGGAAAAGGTAAAGCTTATGTTTTCCCCCCAAACCAATAAAAGGGCAGAAAGCTAATTCTTTCTTTAACAGCTGTATGTGAGACGATGATATTGGAACATGTGAAAGAATAACAATCAGCATTTAATTTGTCTTACCATCATTGCTAATTGGCCCTGAAATGGATGATACCTGCTTTAGCTTTGGTTGGGTGTGCCTGCTTGTTATCATATATCCCTGGGAAAGATTGCTCCAACAAAATCTCCTTTGTCCTAAATCTATGCTTCAACTTGGAAGGTTCCAGGCTTGTCTTTGTTTGTAGTGTTCATGCAGGGATTGCTGCCTCAATGTTTTGAGGTGATTTGTTATTTTGGTGCAATAATATCATTCAGGGCCCCTCTTGTGTAGTATGTTTAATAGGCTTTTTAATATCACAAGAAAGATTTGTATCCATTAATAACACATTTTTACTGATCAAATTTTGATATATATATAAATGTATGTGTCTGTGTGTCTGTCTAGCTGTGTGTTTGTGTGTGTGCTAAAAGTTACACTGTTTCTAAGCATATAACCACTTCTTATTTTCATACCCTTTTAAAGCAAAAGTCTTTCAGAATGACTTTGAGGCGCACCGTGTAGCCCACAGTTAACAAAGACCACTTAGAATACCCCTCACCTATAAAAGAAATGCAGGAAATGGTTGAACCTCTTGGTAAGTGCCCAGAGAAACTCTCAAAAAAACTTACCAGTCAGAGATTTTGTATGTTCTAGAGTTCTGCTCATCTGCACATCTGTAAACATATACTATAGATAGCCTGGTTAGAGACATTCTCCGGCAGCTTGTTACTGAGGCTATAGCATTTTCTTGAACATGCAACCCTATTACATGGACATCATACATGCCCCTGCTCATATAGCTGCAGTGTAGAAAAGTACAGTAGGGGAAGGTGCAGGTGAGAAGGTGTTCAGGATAGCTATGGAAGAATCAGGCCCAGAGAACAGAGGGAAGTTAACTATAAAGGGGAAAAGAACAGAAAGGAGGATAGATAGAAACAAATAAAAATAAACAACAGAAAATGCTCTTCTCAAAGATGTAGAAAGAAGAAAATGAGAAAACAAAAAGGAGAAGAGGGAGAAATAAAAAATAGAAGAGAGAGTAACAACAAAAGAAACCGGGGAAACATAATAATCTCCTCTGAATTTTCAGATTTCCTTTGTTATCCATTCAGGTAAGCCATGATGTTGGTCACAACCTGAGTTATACCTACAGCACCTAATCACCTGCCCTAGCACAGCTCCTAACCAGCATTGTGTGAAGCAGTTGACTTGAGCACTATGGGCTAGATTAGAAGGGGTTTTGCCATCAATAGAGCAGGGTGCGTTATCTCTTGCACAACTTTATGTAAAGAAAAAAATAGTAAAACCTTTAGTAAACCATTATTATTAATAGTGTACCACGGTACTACATGAAGAACTTCACTTACGCACCCTCTACTCAGCGCACCATTGTTTTTAAATTGAGTAATTAAAATGTAATTTCTGACTTCCATATACATTTTATAATTATTAAAACAAAGTAGGAAATCTAGAACTCTCCCTTGAATGTTTACTATGGCCTCTAAGTGTGCACAAATGATGTTGTATATACTATATATATATATATATATATATATATATATATATATATATATATATATTAAGGGTAAAAAGATTCCTAAGCAGTTCCTATCCAGCACTAACCAATCCCTAGGAAATAAATGGATATACTCCCTAACTAATGTCAAGTCCCCAATAGGAATATGATATTGATTATAAACCAATGCTCAATAGCATCAATACACTACACGAAAAGGAGCATCAAATTCAGTATTTATTGGAGTTCACAAAGGCCGTTAATAGACTTATATGGTTGGATAGATTCAAACTCCTATCATAGTGCACTATGATTATTTAATTTCCTCTGAAAGATTACATACAAAAAATAAAAATAGCTATACAAGATATACATCTAATAAATTCAAAAATTATAATGAATGAGCGCCTGTTAACTTCACAGGTCACAATCAGAGTTCCAGTACTATGATGGAGGAATAATATCCAGTATTGAAATGCTCCATACAGTTAAATGAATGAATGAACGGAGTAGGCCTGGGTATTAACAGGATAGCTCAATAGCAGTACCCTTCTTTTAGGTGAAACTTTTGCTTTGTGGCAATCCCACAGTTTGGCTACAGTAATCCTGATATTAAGCAACATTAACACTGTGTATTTCAGCGTAATCCGCTGTAGCGGTAAATACTTGCAGTTTCCAGAGAGTCCCACTATCGCGGTGCCACACCTCCTAGGTACATCTGTCGATATCACAATTATGATGTGTATTTTTGCTAGGGTGCTCCTCTCTATACTTTACAGTGACGTTTCGTAAACCAACTGTTTGCGGGTGCGTTTCCCAACTCCAGGCTGCTCCAGTCATAGGTCTCCATACTTGAATCTTTGCCTTGATGTCTCCAACAAACACTGCGCCAGCTATGCGCGTTTCACCCCTAATGCTCGGGGGCTTCTCCCGACTCCAAATAGTAATCGTGAAAAGGTATTTATGACTTATTTTATTCACAAATATTAAATGAATAAGAACTACAAAAAAATATTTAGTACAAAAACTCGGGTGATGGAATTAAAACAAGGAAAAAAATCACCCAATGATCTAAAGGTCTCTGGGCTGGAGAGATTATTTAAGAATACTCACCAGTGCTTCTATTTCCCTGGGGAATGATCTAAAGCCAAATTGGGCACCAAAAATCTTATTTTATCAAAAACATAAAATTTGTATGTAAATTAATCAGAATTAAATTGTATTAAAGGAACATTAAACCCCAAATTTTTCTTTCATTATTCAGATAGAACACACAATTGTAAACAACTTTCCAATTTACTTCTATTATACAATTGTATTTGTTTTCTAATTATCCTTTGTTGAAAAGCAGGAATTTAAGCCCAGGTGTGTGCATGTGTCTGCAGCACTGTATGACAGCAGTTTTGCAATATTTTACATAAGCAAAAACAATAGATGGCAGCTTTATTTCCTGTCATGTAGTGCTTCAGGAATGTGCACTCGACCTATCTAGATATCTCTTCAACAATAAATAACAAAAGAACAAAGCAAATTTGATAAAAGAAGTAAATTGGAAACTTTTTTTAAATTGTATGTTCTATCTGAATCATGAAAGAATTTTTTTTTGGGTTTCATATCCTTTTAAATATGCACAGAATAAATCGTAATTTAAGTACACTGGATGTGCAAAAAATACGTAGAAATTCGTACTTATAAGTACAAAATATTTTTGTTTTTTAATTAAATGTGCATAACATGGGCGTGCATGAAATTGTCTCTCAAATCCCAGCTTAATTATCTAAACATTTCTGCCCTACAGATCTCACTGTTTTTTCTCACAACTTAAAAGGTGGCGAGTTTTTATCAAAATACTGAAAACACGTTACTCTGAAAGGAAAACCTATGCATATGAAAATAGCAGTTAATTTAAGGTACAGTGTAATAGAGAGGCGTAATAATAAAGTTTAAACATACGCTGGGTTCTTCCTGTGTACTTCGTCCTCTATTGTGAACGTTTACATAGCATTTCTATAATGTGAGACATCTCGCCACTCGCAGGGACAAGCACATTTTCTTTCATAATTGCACGAAGATTGTCCCTGCAAGGCTAAAACTGGTTTAACATGTTTTTGTTTGCAAACTTTTTATCATCGGGCCTTAATGAGAAGTATAGAAAACAAGTGATTAAAATGAAGGTGAATCACATTTAGAGATCGTCAGCATAACGATTCTGTTGTCTTGTGATAAATTAATAAACAATAAACATAAAATTGATAGGATATGTTAGCCTAGTGTGTAAATTGATACATAATAGATACAAATATATCAATTAGAATGTTTCTATTTCGATTATTGCATAATTCAAATATTACATTTAAAGAGAGCTAATATATAAATTTGAATTTTTCGAATTTGAATATAGCATAATTTGAATTGAATCGAATAGTACATTTTAAATAAAGCATTAGAAATACTATTATATTAAATGAATGTTAGAATGTTATGCAAACAATCAAAATTTGAAACAAATTAAGGAATGTGTTAAAATTTGTTTAATTTTGGGAATGTTACAAAACATTCTCCCATCCCTATCAATTAGTGACACATATGTGGCAGGATTAGGCTTGTGAAGCCTGCAGTGCGCAATTCTATTTCTCAGAAATGAAAAAATGGAAAATCTACCAATTTCAGAGCTAATATACAGAAAAGAGGTGCAAAGGGGAAAAATAACACCTTTTATTGCATGTTAAAGGGACACTGAACCCAATTTTTTTCTTTCCGGATTCAGATAGAGCATGGAATTTTAAGCAACTTTCTAATTTACTCCTATTATCAAATTTTCCTCATACTCTTGGTATCTTTATTTGAAATGCAAGAATGTAAGTTTAAATGCCGGCCCATTTTTGGTGAACAACCTGGGTTGTCCTTGCTGATTGGTGGATAAATTTATCCACCAATGAAAAAGTGCTGTCCAGAGTCTGAATAAAAAAAAAGCTTAGATGCCTTCTTTTTCAAATAAAGATATCAAGAAAACGAAGAAAAATTGATAATAGAAGTACATTAGAAAGTTGCTTAAAATTGCATGCTCTATCTGAATCACGAAAGAAAAAATTTGGGTTCAGTGTCCCTTTAAGTTTTTTTAATATGCTGTATAATGAAACATCTTACAAATCTAGATGTTTCAATTCCCTTAAAGGGACAGACTAGTCAAAATTAAACTATCAGGATTCAGATAGGGCATGCAATTCTAAACAACTTTCCAATTTACTTTTATCATCAAATTTGCTTTGCTCTTTTGGTATTCTTTGTTGAAAGCTAAACCTAGGTAGGCTCATATGCTAATTTCTAAGCTCTTGAAAGTCGCCTCTTATCTGAACGCATTTGACAGTTTTCACCAGGTAGACATTGCTAGTTCATATGTGTCATATAGATAACATAGTGTTCACTCCGTGGAGTTATTTATGAGTCAGCACTGATTGGGTAAAATGCAAGTCTATCAAAATAACTGAGATAAGGGGCAGCCTACAGAGGCTTAGATACAAAGTAATTACATCTGTAGAAAGTGTATTAATTTAACAGTGTTGGTCATGCAAAACTGGGGAATGGGTAATAAAGGAATTGTCTACCTTTTTAAACAATAAACATTCTAGAGTAGGCTGTACCTTTAAAGCATATATTGGAGTGTGATGAATAGAATTGCAATTCTGATTTTTTTATGCTATTTTATTGCTGAATACGTGCTATGCAACACACAACAATATCTTCTCTGTAGCATCTAAATTTTAATCAGACATGTCCAAGAATTATTCACACTTCCTGAAAGGATGTTACTTTTATATGATTTACATTTCTAGTTCCTCTGTGTTTGTTTTGTTGCAATAATAATGGCATTAAGTAAAGTCAAAGGAAAAACATATTAATTATGTTTACAAACATAATTACCATATCGTATTCATTATAATTTAGTTTTATATGATACATAATAATTCTATTACTTCTATCATTTTTTTTACTAATCATAATCATTTTCCATGAAACCTATTTCTAAGATAACTTTGTTATCTTGTAGGATGATGTCATCTGTTGTTTAAGCATCTGTATACAATATCATTAACAGAAAAGTCTGCTATCTTATAAACCAGAGGATGGTAACTGTCAGCCCAAGGTCGACTTTCAGCCTTATGATGGTTTTCTTCCTTAAAAGGACATGATACCCAAATGTTGAAACACTTGAAAGTGATGCAGCATAGCTGTAAAAAGCTGACTAGAAAATATCAACTGAGTATCTCTATGTAAAAAAGAAAGATATTTGACCTTAAAATGTCCTAAATTGTCACACCCCATTGCAAAGGACTTTAAGCAGCAAATCAGTATGCCTGTCCCGGGACAGGCAAGGGAGTAAGCCTCATGCACACTCATGTTATTTCCCTATTCAGTTTAAGGAAGTTTACTATGAAATCTCATGAGAGTTAAGTCAAATCTCATGAGATCACAGTAAAAGAGTTCATGACTTCAGCACTGTTGATGCTAATTGGCTGCAGTTTATTTCTTCATTTTTTTTGTTTTACCTGCAGCTGGGCAGCAGCTGAGTATAACTTTTTACACAGAACTTACTCTGCTGAGCTGAGGAGATTGTGAGGTAAAATATCTTCCTTTTTTACATAGAGATGCTCAGGTGATATTTTCCTGTCAGTTTTTTACAGTTATACTGCATCACTTTCAAGTGCTTTGGCAAATAAGTATTATGTCCCTTTAAGGTAACTTCTGAGACAAGAAAGAATGTCATGTTATTACAAGAGTAAAACAGACATTGGGCTCCATTTACCGAGCAGCAATGGCTGCTTCGGAGGCTAGTTTTTGGGTTGTATGTCCCTTTAAAATGGCTGCTCCTTAATCTGTCCGCCACCTAAAAGGATTGACATCATCCTGATCCGTTTAAGATTATTGACAGCCCCTGCTATGGCTGATTGGGGCAGCTTTGCACAAGCATATGCTGTTCGCTCACAGCGAGGTCCGGCGGACATGATTCTCAGTAGCCCTTTATCTTATACCAAAAAATACCTTTATTTCAATCTCTTCTTATCTGTAATCCACACATAGTGGATTTAAATTAAAGGGACAGTCTTGTTAAAATTAAACTTTCATGATTCAGATAGGGCGTGCAATTTTAAACAACTTTCCAATTCACTGTTATTATCAAATTTGCTTTCTTCAGGTGTTCTTGGTATTATTTGTAGAAAGCTAAACCTAGGTAGACTCATATGCTAATTTCTAAGCCCTTGAAGGCTGCCCTCTTATCTGACAGTTTTTCACAGCTAGAGGGCGTTAGTTCATTTGAGCTATATAGATAACATTGTGCTCATGTCCATGGAGTTACTTATGAGAGGGCACTGATTGGCTAAAATAACTGAACTGACATACGGGGGCAGTCTGCACAGGCTTAGATACAAGGTAAACACAGAGGTAAAAAGTGTATTAATACACCATATGCTGGGAAATGGGTTATAAAGGGATTATCTTTCTTTCTAAACAATAAAAATTCTGGAGTAGACTGTCCCTTTAATTTGCAGTATTTTCTATATGAGTTTTGGCCATTTGAAGAATTACTGTTGCTTTATCCTAAAGTATAACAAGCACACACCAAATGCAGATGGAAAAACTCTGCTTTAGATTTAGAGAGATTCCTTTAGAATTCTGTGTTGCAGAAGCAGCATTGCACTACAGGAAGCTATCTCAACATACTGGGTGGACCAATTACAAGAGGCATATATGTGCCGCCACCCATCAGCAGCTAGCTCCCAGTGGTGCACTGTTGCTTCTTAGCCTACCTAGGTATTCTTTATTTATGTCCCTTTAAAGCAGCATATAATGGTCCCTTACTATGTAATACTAGGGATATTATTTTCTGATGGTTACTGCAAATTAGTGATGTTATAGTGAACTGATTGGTTAATATATACAGTATATATATATATATATATATATATATATATATATATATATATATATATATATATATAATGTGTGTTACAGGCAATGGGGCCAATTTATCAAAGTGCGAACGGATATGATCCGCTGTAGCGATCATGTCTGCCACACATCGATAAACATAGACAGCATACATTGTCGGCATTTATCAATTCACAAGCATTTCACTAGAAATGTTTGTGCAATGCCGCCTCCTGCCCATTCGCGTCCAATCGGTCGCTAGCAGGGGGTGTCAATCAACCCAATCGTATGCGATCGGTGGTATTGCTGTCTGCCACCTCAGAGGTGGCGGACGAGTTAAGGAGCAGCGGTCTTAAGAAGGTCTGAAGGCTCATGCGAAAACAGTTGCATACAGCTCCATATAGCTTGATAAATCGGCCCCATAGGCATCTATTTATCAAGCCGTCAACCGCAAATACGCTGGAATTCCACAGCATATTTGTGGCGAGCCTGATTCACCTTCGTTATCAAACCCTACAGACCGGCAAAAGTAGAATTTAGTGACGTAACATACGATCTGCCGGACTCAGTCCGACACAGATCGATGCTTACGTCATTACAGATGTTCCGAACGCAAGTTCGGCACAATCTGAATACTTTTGTAAGTTATCAAAAGTCTACCAGGTACGCTCAGCAATATTCCGGCCCAGCGTACCTGGAGGCGGCGGATGCCATAGGAATCAATGGGAGTCGGAAAGCAGCGAAAGATTATGTTCGCTGCTGCCCGATATCCCATTGATTCCTATGGGAATGTTTACACCTAACACCCTAACATGTATCCCCGAATCTAAATACCCCTAATCTGCCCCCCTACACCGCCGCCACCTAAATAAAAGTTATTAACCCCTATCCCGCCGCTCCCGGACCCTGCCGCAAAGAAATAAACTTATTAACCCCTATACCACCGCTCTCGGAGTCCCCCACCACCTACATTATACTTATTAACCCCTAATCTGCCGCCCCCTAAACCGCCGCCACTACATTAAATGTATTAACCCCTAAAGTCTAACCCTAACACCCCCTAACTTAAATAAAATTTAAATAAATGTAAATAAATATTACTATCATTAAATAAATTATTCCTATTTAAAACTAAATACTTACCTGTAAAATAAACCCTAAGCTAGCTACAATATAACTAATAGTTACATTAAAGCTAGCTTAGGGTTTATTTTTATTTTACAGGCAACTTTGTATTTATTTTAACTAGGTACAATAGTTATTAAATAGTTATTAACTATTTAATAACTTCCTAGTTAAAATAAAGACAAATATACCTGCAAAAATAAAACCTAACCTAAGTTACACTAACACCTAACACTACACTATAATTAAATAAATTAACTAAACTAAATACAATTAAATACAATTTATAAAAATTATCTAAAGCACAAAAAAACACTAAATTACAGAAAATAATAAAATAATTACAAGATTTTTAAACTAATTACACCTAATCTAATCCCCCTAACAAAATAAAAAAGCCCCCCCAAAATAAAAAAAATCCCTACCCTACACTAAATTACAAATAGCCCTTAAAAGGGTTGCCTTTTGCGGGGCATTGCCCCAAAGTAATCAGCTCTTTTACCTGTAAAAAAAGAAATACAACCCCCCCAACATTAAAACCCACCACCCACACAACCAACCCTACTCTAAAACCCACCCAATCCCCCCTTAAAAAAACCTAACACTAACCCCTTGAAGATCACCCTACCTTGAGAAGTCTTCACCCAACTGGGCCAAAATCCTCAACGAATCTGGCAGAAGTGGTCCTCCAGACGGGCAGAAGTCTTCATGCAAGCCGGGCAGAAGAGGTCCTCCAGACGGGCAGAAGTCTTCATCCAGATGGCATCTTCTAACTTCATCCATCCGGCGCGGAGCGGCTCCATCTTCAAGACATCCGACGAGGAGCATCCTCTTCATTCGATGAAGACTGAAGAATGAAGGTTCCTTTAAGTGACGTCATCCATGGTTGGGTGAAGACTTCTCAAGGTAGGGTGATCTTCAAGGGGTTAGTGTTAAGTTTTTTTAAGGGGGGATTGGGTGGGTTTTAGAAACAGCCAATAGAATGCGAGCTCAATCTGATTGGCTGATTGTATCAGCCAATCGGATTGAACTTGAATCTGATTGGCTGATTCTATCAGCCAATCAGATTTTTCCTACCTTAATTCTGATTGGCTGATAGAATCCTATCAGCCAATCGGAATTCGAGGGACGCCATCTTGGATGACGTCCCTTAAAGGAACCTTCATTCTGTTTTAGGACGTCGGAAGAAGAGGATGGATCCGCGCCGGAGATCTTCAAGATGGAGCCGCACGTCATCGGATGGAAGAAGATAGAAGATGCCGCTTGGATGATGATGTCTATCAGTCCGGATCTCCTCTTCTGCCCGGATAGGATGAAGACTTCTGCCCGAAGATGGACTTCTTCAGCCGCCGCTTGGATCAAGACTTCAGCCAGAGGATGGACGTCTTCAGCCCCCGCTTGGGCTTGGATCAAGACATCAGAGCCTGGACCGATCGGTGATACCAGGCGTGGTGAAGATAAGGTAGGAAGATCTTCAGGGGCTTAGTGTTAGGTTTATTTAAGGGGGGTTTGGGTTAGATTAGGGGTATGTGGGTGGTGGGTTGTAATGTTGGGGGGGGGTATTGTATGTTTTTTTTTCAAGGCAAAAGAGCTGAATTCTTTGGGGCATGCCCCGCAAAAGCCCTTTTAAGGGCTGGTAAGGTAAAAGAGCTTTTTTATTTTAATTTTAGAATAGGGTAGGGAATTTTTTTATTTTGGGGGGCTTTGTTATTTTATTAGGGGGCTTAGAGTAGGTGTAATTAGCTTAAAATTGTTGTAATATTTTTCTAATGTTTGTAAATATGTTTTTATTTTTTGTAACTTAGTTCTTTTTTTATTTTTTGTACGTTAGTTAGTTTATTTAATTGTATTTATTTGTAGGTATTTTATTTAATTAATTTATTGATAGTGTAGTGTTAGGTTTAATTGTAATTTAGGTTAGGATTTATTTTACAGGTAATTTTGTAATTATTTTAACTAGGTAACTATTAAATAGTTATTAACTATTTAATAGCTATTGTACCTGGTTAAAATAAATACAAAGTTGCCTGTAAAATAAATATAAATCCTAAAATAGCTACAATATAATTATAATTTATATTGTAGCTACATTAGGGTTTATTTTACAGGTAAATATTTAGCTTTAAATAGGAATAATTTATTTAATAAGAGTTAATTTATTTCGTTAGATTTAAATTATATTTAACTTAGGGGGGTGTTAGGGTTAGGGTTAGACTTAGCTTTAGGGGTTAATAAATTTAATAGAGTAGCGGTGAGGTCTGGTCGGCGGATTAGGGGTTATTACTTGAAGTTAGGTGTCGGTGATGTTAGGGAGGGCAGATTAGGGCTTAATTATATTTATTATAGGGTTATTGAGGCGGGAGTGAGGCGGATTAGGGGTTAATAACTTTATTATAGTAGCGGTGAGGTCCGGTCGGCAGATTAGGGGTTAATAAGTGTAGGTAGGTGGCGGCGACGTTGGGGGCGGCAGATTAGGGGTTAATAAATATAATATAGGGGTCAGCGGTGTTAGGGGCAGCAGATTAGGGGTACATAGGGATAATGTAGGTTGCGGCGGTATGCGGTCGGCAGATTAAGGGTTAAAAAAATTAATAGAGTGGCGGCGGTGTGGGGGGGGGGGGCTCGGTTTAGGGGTACATAGGTAGTTTATGCGTGTTAGTGTACTTTAGAGCACAGTAGTTAAGAGCTTTATGAACCGGCGTTAGCCCAGAAAGCTCTTAACTCCTGGCTTTTTTCTGCGGCTGGAGTTTTGTCGTTAGATTTCTAACGCTCACTTCAGCCACGACTCTAAATACCAGCGTTAGAAAGATCCCATTGAAAAGATAGGATACGCAATTGACGTAAGGGGATCTGCGTTATGGAAAAGTCGCGGCTGCAAAGTGAGCGTTAGACCCTTTCCTGACTGACTCTAAATAGCAGCGGGTGGTAAAAACCAGCGTTAGGAGCCCCTAACGCTGGTTTTGACGGCTAACGCCAAACTCTAAATCTAGGCATTTATTTGGAATAATCATAGACCTATAATACTGATAAATTGTATATATGCAGGGAAAAAGGGGTTTGGAATGGCCCTACCAGATATTAAAACATATAATATTGCAATAAACTCTAAATATGTATTAGAATGGTTTAGAATTAGGACACTTCTCAAATTCTGAAGTAGAAAAGTCTTTGGTAGCACCTTTCTCTCTTAAGACCTTGGTTCATATACCGCAAAACAGATTACCTAAGAAAATTAAAGGGACATAATACTCATATGCTAAATCACTTGAAACTGATGCAGTATAACTGTAAAAAGCTGACAGGAAAATATCACCTGAGCATCTCTTTGTAAAAAAGAAGATATTTACCTCACAATTTCCTCAGCTCAGCAGAGTAAGTTCTGTGTAAAAAGTTATACTCAGCTGCTGCCCAGCTGCAGGTAAAAAAAAAATAAAAAAAATGAAGAAATGAACAGCAGCCAATCAGCATCAACAGTGCTGAGGTCACAAACTCTTTTACTGTGATCCCATAAGATTTCACTAAACTCTCATGAGATTTCATAGTAAACTTCCTTAAACTGAATAGGGAAATAAGATGAGTGTGCACGTAAGCTCACTCCCTTAGCTGTCCCGGGACAGACATACTGATTTGCTGCTTAGACATCCTTTACAATGGGATGTGGCTACTGAGGAATTTTCTAGGTAAAATATCTTTCTTTTTTACATAGAGTTGTTCAGGTGATATTTTCTAGTCAGCTTTTTACAGCTATGCTGCATCACTTTCAAGTGTTTCAACATTTGGGTATAATGGCCCTTTAAACAACTTGTGGTTATAAAACAACCTATACGGGCATGGCAGAAAGTTTGCTTAAAGAACACTGAACCCAAATTTTTTCTTTCGTGATTCAGATAGCAAAGCAACTTTCTAATTAACTCCTATTATCACATTTTATTCATTCTCTTGGTATCTTTATTTGAAATGCAAGAATGTAAGTTTAGATGCCGGACCATTTTTGTTGAACAACCTGGGTTGTTCTTGCTGATTTGTGGATACATTCATCTACCAATAAAAAAGTGCTGTCCAGAGTTCTAAACCAAAAAAAAGCTTAGATGCATTCTTTTTCAAATAAAGATAGCAAGAGAACAAAGAAAAATTGATAATAGGAGTAAATTAGAATGTTGCTTAAAATTCTATACTCTATCTGAATCACAAAATTTTTGGGGTTCAGTGTCCCTTTAAAGATTGGGACTAACTATAGGACATCTGTTTTTGTAACAATTAGAGGGAATCCAGATTTTCCAGATGGACAAAGCTCAGCAAGATTTGGGAAATGGTATCAACTAGGTGTAAACTATATAGTACAATTATTGGACAGTGAAAATAGGAGAGTTAAAACTTTTAATGAATGTAAGGAGGAGTTTGGAATCCCAAATCAACATTTTTTTTCATACCTTTAGCTTCGCCATTACCTTGATCAGTTACTTAAATTTACTAACGTTGACTGGGACAATCCAACTGTACGTCATATAGGCTTGTTATTTAAACAAGGGAACTTTTCTATTACTACAACATATACTTCTTTAATAAAACTCCAGGAAAATAGTAATTTGAGATTTCTGAAGTTTAAATGGGGAAGAGATATGTCAAGTCAGGATGAAATTGATTTAAAATGCTATCATCTGGCACAAGGGCAGCTAAAGCCATGAAGGGAGAATACTATAGAGAACAACAAATTAATAGAGTGTATCAGACTTTTATCACACCAATTTTTTTTTCACATTGGTCAACAGAACAAGATAAAATTTCATGTATAAAATGTAATTTTGGATGCGCAGACCTGTTACACTATTTTTGGTCCTGTCCTATAATTCACAGGTTCTGGTGTAAAGAATCATTCTGGATAACTAAAATCTTGAACCGCTATATATACCTCTTGAAACATAATCGGCTAGATTACGAGTTTTGTCGGTAATGGTGTGCAGTGCTAACGAGCATTTTATGCTCACCGCTCACCTACAGACAACGCTGGTATTACTGGTTTTTATAAACCCGCGTTAGCCGCAGAAAAGTGAGCGGAGAGCAAAATTTTTCTCCACATCTCACCTCAATACCAGTGCTGCGTATGGTAGCGGTGAGTTGGTAAAACGTGCTCGTGCACAATTTCCCCATAGGAATCAATGGGAGAGAGCCGGCTGAAAAAAACAAAAAGCTGCGTTCAGCTTCTTACGCAGCCCCATTGATTCCTATGGGGAAATACATTTTATGTCTACACTTAACACCCTAACATGAACCCTGAGTCTAAACACCACTAATCTTACACTTATTAACCCCTAATCTGCCACCCCCGACATCGCCGACACCTACATTATACTTATTAACCCATAATCTGCCGCTCCGGACACCGCCACCACCTACATTATACTTATGAACCCCAAATCTGCTGCCCCCAACATCGCCAAACCCTACATTATATTTATTAACCCCTAATCTGCCGCCCCCAATGTCGCCGCCACCTACCTACACTTATTAACCCCTAATCTGCCGCCCCCAACGTCGCCGCCACTATATTAAAGTTATTAACCCCTAAACCTAAGTCTAACCCTAACCCTAACCCCCCTAACTTAAATATAATTTAAATAAATCTAAATAAAATAACTACAATTAACTAAATTATTCCTATTTAAAACTAAATACTTACCTATAAAATAAACCCTAAGCTAGCTACAATATAACTAATAGTTACATTGTAGCTAGCTTAGGGTTTATTTTTATTTTACAGGCAACTTTATATATTTATTTTAACTAGGTAGAATAGTTATTAAATAGTTATTAACTATTTAACAGCTACCTAGCTAAAATAAATACAAATATACCTGTAAAATAAAACCTAACCTAAGTTACAATTACACCTAACACTACACTATAATTAAATTAATTCCCTACATTAACTACAATTAAATACAATTAAATAACAATTATCTAAAGTACGAAAAAAAACCCCACTAAATTACAGAAAACAATAAAATAATTACAAGATTTTTAAACTAATTACACCTAATCTAATCCCCCTAATAAAATAAAAAGCCCCCCAAAGTAATAAAAAGCCCTACCCTATACTAAATTACAAATAGCCCTTAAAAGGGCCTTTTGCGGGGCATTGCCCCAAAATAATCAGCTCTTTTACCTGTTAAAAAAAGTACAATACCCCCAACATTAAAACCCACCACCCACACACCCAACCCTACTCCAAAACCCACCCAACACCCCTTAATAAAACCTAACACTAACCCCTTGAAGATCACCCGACCTTGAGAAGTCTTCACCCAACAGGGCCGAAGTCCTCAACGAAGCAGGGCGAAGTCGTCCTCCAGACGGTCAGAAATTTTCATCCAAGCCGGGAAGAAGTGTTCCTCCAGACGGGCAAAAGTCTTCATCCAGATGGCATCTTCTATCTTCATCCATCCGGCGTGGAGCGGGTCCATCTTCAAGACATCCGACGCGGAGCATCCTCTTCTTTCGACGTCTTCTTACTAAATGACGGTTCCTTTAAGTGACATCATCCAAGATGGCGTCCCTTCAATTCCGATTGGCTGATAGAATTCTATCAGCCAATCGGAATTAAGGTAGAAAAAAATCCGATTGGCTGATGTAATCAGCCAATAGGATTGATCTCCCATTCTATTGGCTGATTAGAACAGCCAATAGAATGCCAGCTCAATCCTATTGGCTGATTGGATCAGCCAATAGGATTGAACTTCAATCCTATTGGCTGATTGCATCAGCCAATAGGATTTTTTCTACCTTAATTCCGATTGGCTGATAGAATTCTATCAGCCAATCGGAATTGAAGGGACGCCATCTTGGATTGGTTAATAAATGTAGGTAGGTGGCGGCGATGTTAGGGACGGCAGATTAGGGATTAATAAAATTTAACTAGTGTTTGCGATGTGGCAGTGTGGCGGTTTAGGGGTTAATATATTTTTATAGTGGCGGCGATGTCCGGTTCGGCAGATTAGGGGTTAAAAATATTATTTTAGTGTTTGTGATGTGTGGGGGCCTCGGTTTAGGGGTTAATAGGTAGTTTATTGGTGTTAGTGTACTTTTTAGCACTTTAGTTAAGAGTTTTTTGCTACGGCGTTTGCCCATAAAACTCTTAACTACTGACTTTAAAATGTGGTACCAGGCTTGACAGGAGAGGGTCTACCGCTCACTTTTTGGTCAGACTTGTAATACCGGCATTAGGCAAATCCCATTGAAAAAATAGGATACACAATTGACGTAAGTGGCCAAAAAAGTGAGCGGTGAGCCTGTCATTTCAAGACTCGTAATAACAGCGGGCGTTAAAAAGCAGCGTTGGGACCTCTCAACGCTACTTTTTAAGGCTAACGCAAGACTCATAATCTAGGTGACTGTATTTTTTCTAATGACCTTTAATGAAACGAGCAGTCATGTCCATTTATTAAATACAGCTATTCTTCTTGGTAGAAAATTAATTTGTTAAAAATGGAAATCTAAAAAAAGAACCTAGGTTCTCTGAATTTAAGAATAATATTTCCTATCAGCCAATTTAAGAACAAGCAAAAGTTTGGATGGAAAGGGAAATTAATATTAATCGGTTCTTCGCAAAGTGGGAAGACTACATATGTTTATTGGATATTAACACTCAAAAAACAATTATTAGGCCATTTAAAAATTCTATCTATATATTGGAAGCAAATTTGAGAGGAGAATGGCTGTATCCTGGTTCTGACTAAGGATTTATTTATTTATTAGGTCATATGTGTATGAATATATATTTTCTTTTTTTTCTTTTTGTTTGTTTGTAAGAATATTTATTTGTTGTTTCAAGTAAAAATCATCAATATTGGAAATGGAACAGAAAAGTGACTTAGTGTATTTCAAGAATTTGTATTTGTTATATCTAATCAGATTGATGTATGGACTTTGGAAAAAGAAACTGGCTTCATCATTTCAAAGGGAAGCTGCGTCTTCCAACCTTTTGTATATTTTGCATATGTTAAATAAAGCTGTGTAAAGAAAAAAAAAAAAAAGAAATAGCCAGACACAGGGCAATAGAGTCCTTCTGAATTCTGAATGCTGGGCAGAGGTTTAAGTAAAAATACCCAATCCCCCCCAAAACTGCCCATAGCCAGCCTCTCTTTCTGTCTGCAAATGTTCACAATTCTTTCTATCCGGACTACTTTTCCATAAGAAAACAGCCATATTAATAATATAAAGTTAGAAATATTTAACTTTATTGTGTTTTAAATGTGTTTCTAAAGTTGTTGCAGTTGTAATTATTTTAACTGCTTCACAATAGGTTGTTTCATGTACTGAAAACTTAATTCAACTAGTGATGCTCAAGGTCAGGAACCGGCCATTAACACTATGCTATGAAAGAGGGTGGAACATGGCTTAATACATTTTGAACCTGATATCATCTTTACAAAAGGGTTCCTGGGTAGCCTCACAACAATCTATGAATCTTGTCCAATGGCATACTGTACAGTACACAATATACCTACAATATTGCATTCATTAGAAATTGTGCGGCAAGACCAGCTGTGTAAGTCATAACAATACACATTTCACACAGGCCAGTGAAAGTGCCAGCTATGTGTAATATCTTACACTACCCGGAAACATTATGTAAGACACAGTAAGTTCTGCTTTTTCATTTACTAAATCATTGAGTGTAAAATGTTGTCAGGTTAACTCTACCTATTCAGTACCCAACATTCTTTGTGCTTGTGAACAAATGTAGTAAGGCTAAGACATAATAGCATATTAGGAAAACATCAAGAGAAATAAGACGGAAAGTGACCGCTATTTCATGAAGTCATTTTATCATTAAAAGGACATGAAACACTGAGGTTAAAGTTAAAAAGGTATACAAATCCTGCACAAAAACAAACTGTAATCAATAATAAGGAAAAAAAATAAATTGAAAAAAAGATTATTAAACTCCTTTAAGAAGCATCCAAATATAAAATTTGCAACCTGGGATTTTATATTTGCATGCTTCTCAAAGGAGTTTAATAAAGTTTTTTCAAATTAATTTTTTCCTTATTATTGATTACTCTTGTTGGGACAGTATAGAAAATGCAAAAAAAAACAATAAAAAAGAGTAATTTGAAAATTCAATTCACCCTGTACTATATTGAAAATACATAATTAACACATTATTTAATGTTTTACTTTGTGAATTTAATGTAATTTCGAAAATATACACATTCACACCTAGATTTAGAGTTTTGTGTTAGAAGGGGTGCGTTAGCTACGCGTGTTTTTTCCCCCCGCACCTTCTAAACAACGCTGGTATTTAGAGTTCTCTGAAGGGTTGCGTTAGGCTCCAAAAAGGGAGCGTACAGGCATATTTACCGCCACTTCAACTCTCAATACCAGCGTTGCTTACGGACGCGGCCAGTTTAAAAAACGTGCTCATGCACGATTCCCCCATAGGAAACAATGGGGCAGTTTGAGCTGGAAAAAAACCTAACACCTGCAAAAAAGCAGCGTTCAGCTCCTAACGCAGCCCCATTGTTTCCTATGGGGAAACACTTCCTAAGTCTGCACCTAACACCCTAACATGTACCCCGAGTCTAAACACCCCTAAACTTACACTTATTAATACCTAATCTGCTGCCCTCGCTATCGCTGACCCCTGCATTATATTTTTAACCCCTAATCTGCCGCTCCATACACCGCCGCAACCTACATTATAGCTATGTACCCCTAATCTGCTGCCCCTAACATCGCCGACCCCTATATTATATTTATTACCCCCTAATCTGCCCCCCAACATCGCCGCTACCTATAATAAATGTATTAACCCCTAAAGCTAAGTCTAACCCTAACACCCCCCTAAGATAAATATAATTTAAATTAACGAAATAAAATAAATCTTATTAACTAAAGTATTCCTATTTAAAACTAAATACTTACCTGTAAAATAAACCCTAATATAGCTACAATATAATGAATAATTATATTGTAGCAATTTTACTATTTATATTTATTTTACAGGCAACTTTGTATTTATTTTAACTAGGTACAATAGCTATTAAATAGTTAATAACTATTTAATAGCTACCTAGTTAAAATAATTACAAAATGACCTGTAAAATAAATCCTAACCTAAGTTACAATTAAACCTAACACTACACTATCAATAAATTAATTAACTAAACTACCTACAATTACCTACAATTAAATCTAAACTAAACTAAATTACAAAAAAACAAACACTAAATTACAAAAAATAAAAAAAGATTACAAGAATTTTAAACTAATTACACCTAATTAAGCCCCCTAAAAAAATAACAAAGCCCCCCAAAATAAAAAATGCCCTACCCTATTCTAAAATAAAAAGTTAACAGCTCTTTTACCTTACCAGCCCTTAAAAGGGCCTTTTGCGGGGCATGCCCCAAAGAAAACAGCTCTTTTGCATTTTAAATAAACATACAATACCCCCCCAACATTACAACCCACCACCCACATACCCCTAATCTAACCCAAAACCCCCTTAAAAAACCTAACACTAAGCCCCTGAAGATCTCCCTACCTTATCTTCACCATGCCGGGTATCACCGATTCGTCCAGAAGAGGGTCCGAAGTCTTCATCCTATCCGGCAAGAAGAGGTCCAGAAGAGGCTCCGAAGTCTTCATCTTATCCGGCAAGAAGAGGACATCTGGACCGGTAGACATGTTCATCCAGGCGGCGTCTTCTATCTTCATCCATCCGGCGCAGAGCGGGACCATCTTGAAGCAGCTGACGCGGATCCATCCTCTTCTTCCGGCGACTTCCGACGAATGAAGGTTCCTTTAAGGGACGTCATCCAAGATGGCGTCCCTCGAATTCCGATTGGCTGATAGGATTCTATCAGCCAATCGGAATTAAGGTAGGAAAAATCTGATTGGCTGATTGAATCAGCCAATCAGATTCAAGTTCAATCCGATTGGCTGATCCAATCAGCCAATCAGATTGAGCTTGCATTCTATTGGCTGATCCTACCTTAATAGAATCCTATCAGCCAATCGGAATTCGAGGGACGCCATCTTGGATGACGTCCCTTAAAGGAACCTTCATTCGTCGGGAGTCGCCGGAAGAAGAGGATGGATCCGCGTCGGCTGCTTCAAGATGTTCCCGCTCCGCGCCAGATGAAGATAGAAGACGCCGCCTGGATGAACATGTCTACCGGTCCGGATGTCCTCTTCTTGCCGGATAGGATGAAGACTTCGGAGCCTCTTCTGGACCTCTTCTTGCCGGATAGGATGAAGACTTCGGACCCTCTTCTGGATGGATCGGTGATACCCGGCGTGGTGAGATCTTTAGAGGCTTAGTGTTAGGTTTTTTAAGGGGGGTTTGGGTTAGATTACGGGTATGTGGGTGGTGGGTTGTAATGTTGGGGGGGCGGTATTGTATGTTTATTTAAAATGCAAAAGAGCTGTTTTCTTTGGGGCATGCCTCGCAAAAGGCCCTTTTAAGGGCTGGTAAGGTAAAAGAGCTGTTAACTTTTTATTTTAGAATAGGGTAGGGCATTTTTTTATTTTGGGGGGCTTTGTTATTTTCTTAGGGGGCTTAGAGTAGGTGTAATTAGTTTAAAATTCTTGTAATCTTTTTTTATTTTTTGTAATTTAGTGTTTGTTTGTTTTTGTAATTTAGTGTTTGTTTTTCTTTGTAATTTAGTTTAGTTGATTTAATTGTAGGTAATTGTAGGTAGTTTAGTTAATTAATTTATTGATAGTGTAGTGTTAGGTTTAATTGTAACTTAGGTTAGGATTTATTTTACAGGTCATTTTGTAATTATTTTAACTAGGTAGCTATTAAATAGTTATTAACTATTTAATAGCTATTGTACCTAGTTAAAATAAATACAAAGTTGCCTGTAAAATAAATATAAATCCTAAAATAGCTACAATATAATTATTCGTTATATTGTAGCTATATTAGGGTTTATTTTACAGGTAAGTATTTAGCTTTAAATAGGAATACTTTAGTTAATACGAGTTAATTTATTTCGTTAGATTTAGGGTTAGGGTTAGACGTAGCTTTAGGGGTTAATACATTTATTATAGTAGCGGTGAGGTCCGGTCGGCAGATTAGGGGTTAATACTTGAAGTTAGGTGTCGCAGATGTTAGGGAGGGCAGATTAGGGGTTAATAAAATTTATTATGGGGTTTTTGAGGCGGGAGTGAGGCGGTTTAGGGGTTAATACATTTATTATAGTGGTGGCGAGGTCCGGTCGGCAGATTAGGGGTTAATAAGTGTAGGTAGGTAGCGGCAACGTTGGGGGGGGCAGATTAGGGGTTAATAAATATTATGTAGGTGTCGGCGATGTTAGGGGTAGCAGATTAGGGGTACATAGGGATAATGTAGGGTGCGGCGGTGTGCGGTCGGCAGATTAGGGGTTAAAAAATTTAATTATAGTGGCGGCGATGTGGGGGGACATCGTTTTAGGGGTGCATAGGTAGTTTATGGGTGTTAGTGTACTTTAGAGCACAGTAGTTAAGAGCTTTATGAACCGGCGTTAGCCCAGAAAGCTCTTAACTCCTGACTTTTTTCTGCGGCTGTAGTTTTGTCGTTAGAGTTCTAACGCTCACTTCAGCCAAGACTCTAAATACCGGAGTTAGAAAGATCCCATTGAAAAGATAGGATACGCAATTGACGTAAGGGGATCTGCGGTATGGAAAAGTCGTGGCTGGAAAGTGAGCATTAGACACTTTCCTGACTGACTCTAAATACCAGCGGGCGGCCAAAACCAGCATTAGGACCCCTAACGCTGGTTTGGATGGCTAATGCAGAACTCTAAATCTAGGCGTTTAAATCTGTTGACTGCAACACACTCCAAAAAAAGTTGGGACAGTCGACTTTTTATCACTGTGTAACATCCCCTTTTCTTTTAATAACACTTATTAAGCGTTTGGGCACTGAAGACACCAGTTGGTTAAGTTTAGCAAGCTGAATTTTCCCCATTCATCCATTATGCATGTCTTCAGCTGCGCAACTTTACAGGGCCTTCGTTACCTTATTTTGCGCTTCATAATGCACGACACATTCTCACATGGAGACAGATCAGGACTGCAGGCAGGCCATGCTAGCACTGCACTCTCTGCTTACACAACCATGCTCTTATAATCCGGGCAGAATATAGTTTGGTGTTGTCCTGCTGGAAAATGCAGGGACGTCCCTGAAAAGACGACGTCTGGATGGCAGCATACAGTATGTTGCTCCAAATTGTATTCATATCTTTCTGTATTAATGGTGCCCTCACAGATGTGCAAATTACCCATGCCATGGGCACGGACACCCCCCATACCATGATGCTGGCTTTTGGACCAGATGCTGATAACAGTGTGGATGGTCCTTTTCCTCTTTGACCTGGAAAATACGATTGCTGTTTTTCCCAAAAACTATTTGAAATGTTGACTTGTCGGACCACAAAACACGATTCCACTGTGCTACTGTCCATCTCAGATGAGACCGATCCCAGAGAAGTCGGCGGCGCTTCTGGACAGTTTTGATGTATGGCTTCTGCTTTGCATAGTAAATCCTTAACTTGCATCTGTAGATGCAGCGGCGAATGGTGTTGACTGACAAAGGTTTACCAAAGTATTCCCAAGCCCATGTCAGGATATCCATTACAGACTCATGATGTTTTTTCAGACATTGAGGTCTGAGGGATCAGAGATCACGAGCATTCAGAAGTGGTTTTCGGCCTTGCCCTTTATGCACTGAGATTTGACCGGATTCCTTGAATCTTTTAATTTTATTGTGCAGTGTAGAAAGTGAAATGCCCAAACTCCTACAGATTTGTCTTTGTTGAATGTTGTTCTCAAATTGTTGTATTATTTGCTGATGCATCTGTTGGCATATTGACGAGCCTCGACCCATCCTTGCTCTTGAAGGACAAGGCCTTTTTTGGAGGCTCCTTATATATGATTACACCACCTGTTTCACATCACCTTCTTATTTCAACTTGTCAAATCGCTATTAGTCCTAAATTGCCCCGTCCCAACTTTTTTGGAACAGATTGAAGTCATCAGATTTTAAATGAGTGTATATTTTCAAAAATACATTAAATTCACAAAGTAAAACATCAAATAATGTGTTAATAATGTGTTTTCAATATAGTACAGGGTGAGTTGAATTTTCAAATTGCTCTTTTTGTTTGTTTTTTGCATTTTTTTACTTTTTCAGAATTGTTTTTTTATAAAAGACTAGATTATGAGTGGAGCGCTATTTTTTGTTCCCACTCTAACTGCGCTCAACTTCGTCTTTTTGTGCACACTGTGCCAATTACACGTTGAAAGTAAAAAGTTTTCGCTTGCGCACTAACCCGACGTTTGCAAAAATCCAAAGTTACAATATCCCAATCGCAGTAACTTATTATCCCATAGAGTTCAATGGAGCGTGAAAAGTGAAAAAAACAAACCATAACACCCTACTCGAGTACAAACCTGATCCTTTTCTATTGGATGATTAGAATTTAAATTTAAAAAAGTTCTTGCTATTGCCTGATTCAATTCAGAAAATAAGTATTGACTTATTTAAAATCAGCAAATCAGAACTAAGTTGTACCCCTATATAATGGGGCTCTGCGCTTCTGGGTTTTCAGTGTGTGGCGGAGATCGCATGAAGAGGCAGGCTCCCCAAAGAGAGACAAAGAAGAGGAGAGGCCATCAAATTCCGACTTCACCACCGCAAAGATGGCCCCCAGCGCCTGGATGAAGATGGGCCCAACCGTTGAAGAAGATGCAGAGCGGAGGCGGGTGGAAGAGGCCACAGAAGTATGCATTTGCAGCTGGAAACATTGGATCAAGAGGAAAAGAAGCCCCCATCAAATGTGAGTAACACTTTTAAGCAATTTTGTTATTTATTTGAAAGTTAGGGTTTAGGTTTTTTTTTGGGGGGGGGTTATTTTATGGGACATGCAGTTTAGTGTTAGGTATAATGATTTTTTATTTTTGATAATGGAGATTTTTATTTTTTGTTAACTTAATGGGATTAGTTTAGAGGGGAGTTTAGGTACAGTAGGTTTAGATTTCTTTTGTTTTTTTCAGTTTATTTTTTTTATGTTAATTTTTTTAGTTAGATCTTTAAAAATATTTTTTACTTAGGGGGTTTAGTTTAGAGGGGGGTTTGGTGTTAGTTTAGTTTATATGTTTGTGGTTTATGGAAGCATAGGGGGTTAATAGTTTTGACTTTCGTGGGTATGTGGTGGCATAGGGGTTAATAGTTAGATAGTAATGGTGGGTATGTGGCGGCATAAGGGGTTAATAGATAGTACTTGCAGTGGGTATGTGGAGGCATGGAAGTTAATAGTTAGGACTTGCGGTGGACATGCAGCGGCATAGGGGTTAATAGTAAGATAGTAGTGGTGAGTATGTGGCGGTTTATAGGTTAATAGTTAGCGACTTGCGGTGGGTATGTGGCAGATTATATGTTTATTAGTGTAGCATTAGTTTGCCATCCTGTGGTACTTCAGTTAAGAGGTATTAGGAGTTGCACTTAGGCAAGCAGGGATCACAAACTATGTATCGCAAATATGGTCAGCGATGCTGGGTGTTGTCTAAGTCAACATCGCCGACCAATGGCGTGTATAGTAAACGCCTCTCAGCAATGCGGCTATGTCAGGAGCTTGGAATATTCCGACAAGCTCACTTGACATTGTGGAGGATCCCATTGAATATTTTCCTGTCTCAAAGCACTTTCAATCATCAGGGACTCTGTATGCACAAGTAATGAGATCGATCCCATTTTTTTTTTTTTTGTTTAATGGCTTAATTAACATTTTTATTAAAAACATTACTATTAAATTAACTGTCTTCCCTACAACTAATTTAAACAAATAAATGAGTACAATATATCAGTAATCTAACAGCAAAAGGATTTAGCTGAAGTGTATGGTTGCTTCAAATATAAGAAAAAAATAAAATCAAGCATTACAAAGTTATATAATTGAAAAATGTATCTGTCCTTTCTTCACACTGCCAGTAGATGTCATATACTTTATTATCCGAATCATTAAACCCTAACACAGAAGATTAGCTCAGTGGATCAGGAAAATGAGACTAAGGATGCTGTAATTTTTCCATTATGTTGAGTATTCAATTTATTTTGCATCAATTAATGTTTATGGACTATGTTTGAACTGAGACATAGTGACGTAAAAGAAATGTATTGTACATGTATCTTTTTTTTCAACTTGTAATTTCCTTCCATTAAGTAATTGCCACATTATGTATCTGTACTTAGATGCTGTAAGAATGTGTGCTGTTGTGTAACTCTCATTATATTGCTTCCTTTTAATACATTTATAGTCTGGGTATGGGCATATTATTGTAAGAACATTCTGTAATAGATTTCTGTAAAGTTCTAAAATACATCAAATTAATACTTTTAAAAAAAATGATGTGTTATTAAGTGTGTTATCTTCAATTATAGTCAATTGAGGATATTGAAAACTTCCTCACATTTTGGCAACATGAGGAAGGGGCTGCAGACAGACTGTGGGTCTGCCTGGACTGGTGGTGGGAGTGGTTTAGGCAGGACCTTAAAACTGGGACATTGAGAGGCTGTGGGCAGAAAGCTGGCCATACCTCCCAACCTATAAAAAAGATACAGGATGGTTGGGGGGTGGCAAACCTTAATGGGACAAAGTTGTTTTTTGTTTTTGTTTATTATTATCATTATTATTGTTTATTTATAAAATATTATGGAGCTTACTTCCTTTGCTTTGACCAGTTTGCTCCTGCACATATCATCAATCACTGTGCAGCATGTAGATGAGTATCCAGACAGTATACAGTGAGGGAAAAAAATATTTGATTTTTTTATGTTTGCCCACTGACAAAGACATGATCAGTCTATAATTGGAATGGTAGGTTTATTTGAACAGTGAGAGACAGAATAACAACAAATAATCCAGAAAACGCATTTCAAAAAAGTTATTAATTGATTTGCATTTAATGAGTGAAATAAGTATTAGATCCCCTATCAATCAACAAGATTTCTGGCTCCCAGGTGTCTTTTATACAGGTAATGAGCTGAGATTAGGAGCACTCTCTTAAAGGGAGTGCTCCTAATCTCAGCTTGTTACCTGTATAGAAGACATGTCCACAGAAGCAATCAATCATTCAGATTCCAAACTCTCCATCATGGTCAAGACCAAAAAGCTGTCCAAGGATGTCAGGATGTCAGGGACAAGATTATAGACCTACACAAGGCTGGAATGGGCTACAAGACCATCGCCAAGCAGCTTGGTGAGAAGGTGACAACAGTTGGTGCAATTATTCGCAAATGGAAGAAACACAAAATAACTGTCAATCTCCTTCGGTCTGGGGCTCCATGCAAGGTCTCACCTCGTGGAGTTTTAATGATCATGAGAACGGTGAGGAATCAGCACAGAACTACACAGGAGGATCTTGTCAATGATCTCAAGGCAGCTGGGAACATAATCACCAAGAAAACAATTGGTAACACCGTGAAGGACTGAAATCCTGCAGCGTGCACAAAGTTCCCCTGCTCAAGAAAGCACATGTACAGGCCCGTCTAAAGTTTGCCAAAGAACATCTAAATGATTCTGAGGAGAACTGGGTGAAAGTGTTGTGGTCAGATGAGACCAAAATCAAGTTCTTTGGTATCAACCAACTCACTGTGTTTGGAGGAGGAGGAATGCCCAAGAACACCATCCCCACTGTCAAACATGGAGGTGGAAACATTATGCTTTGGGGGTGTTTTTCTGCTAAGGGGACAGGACAATTTCACCACATCAAAGGGATGATGGACAGGGCCATGTACCATCAAATCTTGGGTGAGTACCTCCTTCCCTCAGCCAGGGCATTGAAAATGGGTCGTGGATGGGTATTCCAGCATTGCAATGACCCAAAACACATGGCCAAGGCAACAAAAGAGTGGTTCAAGAAGAAGCACATTAAGGTCCTGGAGTGGCCTAGCCAGTCCCCCAACCTTAATCCCATAGAAAATCTGTGGAGGGAGCTAAAGGTTTGAGTTGCCAAACGTCAGCCTAGAAACGTCTTGGAGAGGATCTGCAACGAGGAGTGGGACAAAATCCCTCCTGAGAAGTGTGCAAACCTATTTGCCAACTGCAAAAAATGTCTGACCTCTGTGATTGCCAACAAGGGTTTTGCCACCAAGTACTAAGTCATGTTTTGCAAAGGGGTCAAATACTCATTTCGCTCATTAAAATGCAAATCAATTTATAACTTTTTTGAAATGTGTTTTTCTGCATTTTTTTTGATATTCTGTCTCTCACTGTTCAAATAAAACTACCATTAAAATTATAGACTGATAATTTCTTTGTCAGTGGTCAAACTTACAAAATCATCAGGGGATAAAGTATTTTCCCCCTCACTGTACATGCAATTAAGCTTATATAAGCAATCATAGCTTAAAAAGACACTGAACCCAAATTTTTTCTTTCGTGATTCAGATAGAGCATGACATTTTAAGCAACTTTCTAATTTACTCCTATTATCAAATTTTCATAATTCTCTTGGTATCTTTATTTTAAATGCAAGAATGGAAGCTTAAATGCAGGCCCATTTTTGGTGAACAACCTAGGTTGTCCTTGCTTATTGGTGGATAAATTCATCCACCAATCAAAAATTGCTGTCCAGAGTCCTGAACCAAGAAAAAAGCTTAGATGCCTTTTTTTTCAAATAAAGATATTAAGAGAATGAAGAAACATTGATAATAGGAGTAAATTAGAAAGTTGCTTAAAATTGCATGCTCTATCTGAATAACAAAAGAAAAAAACTGGGTTCAGTGTCCCTTTAAGTATATTATGGATCCAAAAAAAATAATAACTTTCTTTGATGTTCCTTTAGGTACTAAGTGCAACAGATTACTTTTTGAATCACTCTAGCTAAATCATGACTCTCATATGCTTTAAAAACATGTTTGGAAGTGTGACCTTATTAACAATCCTCTAAAATCTGATTAGCAGACAGTCAACTAAAGTTTATAGACCAGTATTTCGAAATTTTATTACCATAACTATTGGAGATATCTGCTGCTATACCTTAATGGCATTGATACTCATAAATTTAAATATAAGTTATTGGGATGCGCTAGTAATATGACAATGGTGGAATTCTAGAACTGTCAGGCCCTGATATGCCTCTTTAACTTTTTCAGCCTTTCCCTGTGCTAGTGCGGGTTGTATCACTGTCTGGGCCCTGATCCTGACTCATACGTAGTTACTGTTATGCACAATATAGATAAAAGTATGTGGACACCTACAGGCCCATTTATCAAGCTCCGTACGGAGCTTGAAGGGCCGTGTTTCTGGCGAGTCTTCAGACTCGCCAGAAACACAACTTATGAAGCAGCGGTCTAAAGACCGCTGCTTCATAACCCTGTCCGCCTGCTCTGAGCAGGCGGACAGGAATCGCCGGAAATCAACCCGATCGAATACGATCGGGTTGATTGACAGCTCCGCATTTAGCAAGGTCTTGCAGACCTGATCCGCAGTGTCGGATCAGGTCCGCAAGCCCTTTGATAAATGGGCCCCCTAGCCATTAAACTTATATGAGCTTGTTGGACATCCTATTCCAAAACCATTATCATTAATATGGAGTTGCCAAGTGCATTTGTGCCTATCAGCCGCAACTCTTCTGGGAAGGATTTCTACAAGATTTTGGAGTGTGTCTGTGGAATTTGAGCCCATTCAATCATTTGTGAGACCAGGCACTGATAATAGATGAGAAGTTCTGGTTTACATTTGTGGGGTTGAGGTCAGGGATCAGTCCAGGCCACTTTAATTCAAACTGTGTCTTCATGGACCTTGCTCTGTGCACAGGAGCATAGTCATCCTGGAACAGGAAAGGGTCTTCCTTGAGCTGTTGCCACAAAGTTAGAATCACTAAAATGTCTAAAATATCATTATATCTTGTTGAATTAAGATGACCCTTCACTGGAACTAAAGGCCATGATTAACCCTTAAAAACAGCCCCAGTCCAATACCTCCGCCAAACTTTATAGTAGGCACTATGCTGTCAAGTAGGTAATTTTCTCCTGGCATCTGCCACACCCAGATTCTTCTATCAGACTGCTGGATAGTGAAGTGTGATCATCACTCCAGAGAACACCATTTATTCCACTGCTCCAAAGTCCAGTGGTCACATGCTTTACACCACTTTATCCAAAACTGGCATTGCCCTTGTTGATGTGAGGCTTGTGTACAGTTGCTCGACCATGGGAACCCATTCCATGAAGATCCTGACACACAGTTCTTCTGCTGATTTTTCCAGAGGCAGTTTTACACACTATGCACTTCAGCACTGGGCAGCACTGACATCCACTAAATGTGCAATTTAGCTATTTAAAAAAAAAATCTTAAACAGCCTGACTTGCTTTTGTGAGGAGATCCAATAGGAAACTACATATTAGTTCCCATATTTTATATTCCTTGTCTCCTAGGTGTGTGGTCTTGCTCCCTTCACAGACTGTAGAAATAGTCAGGGTGGTCTCTCTTAGATTTCCAGTTGATTCTGTTCCTAATCAGACATCATTTTCCTATTGTGCTTGCACTAATTCATCTGTTTTGGGCTTCTCTTTTTGGCTCTGTACCAAAATATTAGAGTAGCCATTTGGCTTCTGTATTTTTGAATTGGCAGTTGGCCAAAGTTATATATAAAACAGTTTACTGAAATGCTTTATTTAAATCCTTATTTTGTTCTGTCTTATAAGAGATTTTCTTTATACTGACATCAGCTATTGTTGTTCAGATGGCTTAACCTATTGACTGCTGGAAAGCAATGCAAAATATCTCATAGCTATAGCATGCTTCCCATTTTATCAACTATCCGAACATTAAACTCAGAATTGAATTTTCCCTTGAAAATAAATTAGCATTGAAGGATATATTTATTATTTATTTTGCCTGCTGAACAGCTGTAAACTGTCTTTCCTATCCCCAATAAAGCCTGTAGCACCTCCTTTATACCTAAAGAGCAGTGTACTGTAAAAAGGTTTCCCCTTGAATTTGTTTCTAATGATCTATTTTACTGGAGTGTTTTGAATCAAACAGCTCTTTTACCTTTATTTTGTCATTCAAAATAGATGTTTTTCTTATCAAAACTTTCACCTATACTAAAAATGTCAGTACTGCAGTAATGGTTATGTGAAAAAGACACATCAGAAGAAACCAAACTCCCATTTGGGGTGGGGGAGAGAACAGCCATTTTAAAAAGGTGTTCCAGCACCAGCTTTAAATACAAAGAAATACACTGTCCCTTTATGCAGCATTCTACACAGTGATTGGTAACATTGGACAGAGGCTAATTTATATATGTCCCTCAATGGCCAGATCAAAGGTAACCAGAACATTTTATCCCTGAAATGTTTTCAATTTGCAAAATCTTGTAAATTACGCTAACAAAATGACAGTGTTAAATAATTTTTAAAAATATATTTTAAAATGCAATGCTTAGCTGCTCTGTTAAAAGCATAATGTCTCTTTAAGAAATCCTGTCTCTCTATGCCGCTTGAGGTCTCATTTCATGTATGTTACCATGGAAAATAAGAACATTTCTAAGGGACCCCAAACTTTATATATATATATATATATATATATATATATATATATATATATATTTTTTTCCAATACAAATGACAGCACTCTCAGGTCTTTTTTCAAAGTGAGATCAACAAAAGTCTCTTTTTTTAATGGAACGTTTTCGAGGAGCTTGTCCCCATCATCAGCATGCTCCTCGAAAACGTTCCATTAAAAAAAGAGACTTTTGTTGATCTCACTTTGAAAAAAGACCTGAGAGTGCTGTCATTTGTATTGGAAATATTTAAAGCATCATAGCACCCAGGCAGACGACCTTTGGAGGGTATATCCTGTGTGGTATGGACGGTATTATATATATATATATATATATATATATATATATATATATATATATATATATATATATATATATATATATATATATATATATATATATCTATATATAAGAGCTAGGAAAGGGAGGGCACTCTCAGGATTTATATACATCAAAGTTAGTTTATTGTTTATAACAACAACGTTAGAAAGTCATAAGGATAGGTCGACGTTTCGGCTTACATAGAAGCCTTCAGGATAGGTCGACGTTTCGGCTTACATAGAAGCCTTCATCAAGACAGATGAACAACTCACAACGGCGACTAGCACCCGCACACAACACCACCGGCAAAAACTGATTCTGTTTTGCCGGTGGTGTTGTGTGCGGCTGCTAGTCGCCGTTGTGAGTTGTTCATCTGTCTTGATGAAGGCTTCTATGTAAGCCGAAACGTCGACCTATCCTTATGACTTTCTAACGTTGTTGTTATAAACAATAAACTAACTTTGATGTATATAAATCATGAGAGTGCCCTCCCTTTCCTAGCTCTTATCTACAATCCATTGAGGATTGCACCCAGGTGCTTCATTATTAGTTGAAGCTGGAGTGCTGGAACACGTGCTAATTAAATATATATATATATATTGTAACAGGGACCACTTTTAACCACGGTCTTCTAGGGCACAAATGCAGCACAGGACAATCCACTGTAGTTTAAAAGGCTTTATTTTTCACAGCAATAACAAACAGGCAGTTCATTTTCAAAAGAGGGAAATCCTTCCTCTGCAGCAAAGTTTAAGTACTTTTAAATGTGTCCCAGCACTTCACAGCATTCCACAAGTGCTTTGTAAAAATAATGTCCTTTTACAGTTCACAGGAACAAAAGTCTTTTACACAGTGTAACAAACACACACACACCAGCCTCTGTAGCTGTGTAACTAACTCTCAAGGCCTAAGTGAGGCTGCTATTTAAACCCTCACAACTTCTAATTAGCCACACCTGTGATTAGCTGCAGGACAGCTTCACAGCTGTCTGGGATAATCAAATACACACTCTTTCTCCCTGGGGTTTTAACTGAAAGGAGAAATAGCATGTACAATGCTTGGTCTTAAATATCTTCCATTTATAACCAGGCCTTGCTTTCTGTCACAATATATATAACTGTATATATTTATATTTATATTGACTCATTTGGGGAAATATTATGTATCCCTGATAAAGTGCCGAATAGGCAGGAAACAAGTTGGGTAACAGCTCCAGTGTGTTGGGATAGTGTGTGTACCTTTTGTTTGTAATTGTGACAATACATTTGGATTGTATTGAAGCACCATGCCTATTGCTGAATTCTCCAGCAATCTATATTGAATGTTTCTAAAGTTTATTCAAGGGGGTGGGAGGTTAAACGAATTGGCCAGTCATAGCTTCTTAAAGGGACATGAAACCCCAACATTTTCTTTCATGATTCAGATAGAGAATATAATTTTAAACAACTTTCTAGTTTACTTCTATTATCTAATTAGTTTCATTCTCTTGGTATCATTTGTTAAATGAGCAGCAATGCACTTCTGGTTTCTAACTGAACACATGGGGGAGCCAATGACAATCATTATATACAGTATATGCAGCCACCAATCAGCAGCTAGAACCTAGGTTCTTTACTGCTCCTAATCTTAACTAGATAAACTTTTCAGCAAAGGATAAAAAGAGAAGGAAGCAAACTAAATAATAGAAGTAAATTGGAAAGTTTTTTAAAATTGTATTCTCTATCTGAATTATGAAAGAACAATGTTGGGTTTCATGTCCCTTTAAGTTTAGCTGTGTGAAGAATATTCTAATGGAACCCAGAGTACTTGGTGCTTGGCTTTTATACTGGACATCACAGGGAAGTGTTTTCCTGAGATAGTACAACTATCATTACATGAGGCCTTCAGATGATTGGCTGAGACCATTTGGTTTATGCTAACCATCCTCTTGCATCACCACATGAATATATTAAGGGATAATTCACAGTACAGAACATTTTACCAAAATTCATTGAATAACTTTCAGTGGAAACCCGGCAACATTTCTAAAAGTGTAATTGTGTGCCACAGTCACCTTATGGAATTCTGTAATTTGACTAGCGAAAGTGAGTAGTGGTTTCGATATAAATTTGATCAATGTGGAGGTTTAATAAATACTTATTACTCATATAATTATAAAATACTATAAGGAGTAGCATTTTATTTTTACATTGACATGTCCCTTGAAACACTGTTAGTTTAGTATAAATGCCATGATATTATCTAAAACAAGCAGCTGTTATTTTTTTCTTAGTTAATACTGTATTTATAAATATAATTATATGGAAAAGTAACATCCGTATGTAATTCCATTAGTATGGGCTGAAAGTTATATTAGTTGTAATAGATATGACTCGCTTGCCCAAACATAAATAATCCTGTCCAATTAATAGAATGCAGAGATTTCTTCAGATCATGTAAAACCTGTAACGGAACAAAAAAATCTAAAAGATTACATCATGAATTACAAGAAAAATGTTACTGAAAAATTACACATTTAGGGCTAGATTACGTGTGGAGCGCTAATATATTGTTTGTCCGTAAATGGGCAAATGCACCTGTTTATGGCCAAACGATAAATAACTTACACCTAGATTACAAGTTTTGCGTTCGTGTTTTAACTCTGAAAAATTTCAGCGTTTAAACAGCAACGCAGCCATTACGAGTCTTGTCGGTATAGCTGTACCGCAAGCCTTTTAGGCTGTAATGCCAGGTCAGTACCGCACTCGAAAAAATGATGTTTTTTTCAAGGGACTTCCATAGCGCTGCCATTACGAGTTTTGCGGTGAGACTAAAAAGCTTGCGTTACACCCTATAAAGACAAGTTCCGTACCACCATCTAAGAGCAGTAGTTATGAGTTTTACGCAACAAAACTGTTACATAAAACTCATAACTAAACTGTTACACTAACACCCATAAACTACCTATTAACCCCTAAACCGAGGCAAACACTATATTAAATTATTAACCCCTAATCTGATGCTCCCGACATAGCCGCCACTAACAACATTTATTAACCCCTATTCCGCCGCTCCCTTATATCGTCGCCACTATACTAAAGTTATTAACCCCTATTTCTCCACACTCCAACATTGCCCACACTATAATAAATATATTATCCCCTATTGCGCCGCTCCCCGACATCGCCACCACTAAATAAAGTTATTAACCCCTAAACCTCTGGCCTCCCACATCACTACCACTAATAAACCTATTAACCCCTTAACTGCCAGTCCCCCACATCGCCAAAAACAAAATTAAATTATTAACCCCTAAACCTAACAAACACCTAACTTTTAAAATAAAATTACAAGATCCCTATCTTAAAATAAATAAAAACTTACCTGGGAAATTAAAAAAAAACTAAGTTTAAATTATAAATTAAACTAATTACTATTATACTGAAATTAAAATAACTACAAATTAAATTAATTAAATTACACATTAAAAAAACCTAACCCTACTAAAAAAATTAATTAAAATTACTAAATTACAAAAAATAAAAAAATATTAAATTACAAAAAATAAAAAAATACTAAATAACAAAAAATAACAAACAAAATTATCCAAAATAAAAACAAATCAGCCAATAGGGTTCAAATCAGCCAATAGGGTTTAAGCAGCTCTCATTCCTATTGTCTGATTCGAATAAGCAAAACTATACATTTCTACAAAAACACCCCCAGATGGGCTATAGAAATGGATCATCTACAAAACATATATGCAAAGAAAAATCTAGAATACATTATCCCTTTAAGTACTGGTATTTTGACAAAAAGAAATGTATGTATAAAGCTGGTTTTTATACATTAGAATTTGGGATGCTAATAAAATATTACGTATCCAGTGTTGACGGGGGAGGGTACTGGTGGGGGATACCATTTCTTATTTATTTCTGCTTCTCGTGTTTCAAGCTCACCATTTAAAGGGACAGTTCACCCAAAAACTTTCTCTCCTTTAAATTATTCCCAATGATCCTTTTTACCTGCTAGAATGTATTAAATTGGTTGCAAGTAGCTCCTTTACTCATATTTCAGCATTTGAAATAGCTGATTTTGCTTGTGGTTTCCCAACCTATACTGAAAGTTTTGATACTGGCGTATACGCTATTGTCAAGCCTAAGTAAACACAGCTAGCAGAAGAGATTACACCCTCAGTGGGGGGCATGATAGTTAAGTAATAAAATTATAATTTTCCAATGTTCTCTCTATGTATTGAGCTTTGGTGTTCCAGACAAATATAAGATAAGGAAGCAACTGTGCGTACATAAAAGTGATAACATAATGAGATCTGATATTACCTGAAGCTCAACCCATTGTAATAGGCTGTGGTTTCAAAGCACAAAACCAGCTACTTCAGATACACAAATAAACCCGAAAATGCAATTTCTCAAATATTTTATACTCTGCAGTTGGTATAACAAGTCATTTAAAATACATTTATGGAAAAACAATTTTACAGTGTACTGTCCCTTTAACTGGATCATGGGAGTCAAATCAGCAGACCTACTAAACAGAGGGTCCTGGTGCAAAAGAATGTATTGGGCCCCCCAAAGGTAACTGAAAAGTAAGCAATAGTAATAATATTTATGCTCTCTGGATAATGATTTTGAGGATAGATAGATAGATGGACCTGCAACCTGCATTAGGACAGTACACATTCTATACATTCCTATTGGCTGGCTACTATGGGCCCCCAGAGCACTTGGGCCCTGGTGTCACCGCACCTGCTGCACCAATGGTGGTTATGCCCCTGTGTCAAATTTTAACTTTTATGACTCACATAAAAAAAAGTTCCACCTTACTTCCAGTATCAAATCTCTTGGAATTCTTTGATGAAATTAGACCCATTTCAATGAAAGTATACCGAGATATGCTATGAGTGCACATGTATAAAGCACTATATAGCAGCAATGTTTACAACAATTTTTATAACAATGTTATAAATTTAGGGCCCGATCACTTATGCAGAGTCACCCGCAAAAGCCGGTGTCGGCTATTTTTAGACGGATGTAGCTATCACATATACAGCCCTACATACAAATGTGGCACGCATATTTCACCCGTCGGCTACTATTTTTTCTCCCATAAACTAACATAGAACCAGCGTTGCAAGTCGGTATCACATATTCAGCGCAAGGACGTGACGAAAATGGAGAAATTTTACTCCATTTTCACCTCGCCACACATAGGCAGGCGCAGAAAGCCTTGCGCTGAATATATGAGCATCGTAACTGCTTGGAAGTTTTAACAAACAGCTAACGCATGCGCAATATGTACCTCTCAACTGCCATACCCCCACCGCAATAACTAAATAAAATGTATTAACCCCTAATCTGCCAACCCCCACATCACAAAGTATCTAATAAATTTATTAACCACTAATCTGCCACCCACCCAAAATGCAAAGTATCTAATTACACTATTAACCCCTAATCCGCCAACCCCCCCCACATTGCAAACTACCTATAAAACTATTAACCCCTAAATCACCAACCCCCCAAACGCAATCTACCAAATTAACCTGTTAACCCCTAAACCGCCATCCCCCCACAACGCAATCTACCTAATTAACCTATTAACCCCTAAACTGCCATCCCCACAACGCAAAGTAATAATCTAATCACTAAACCCCCTAAACTAACACCCCCTAAATTAACCCTAATTACATAAAATGAAAAAAATTCTATCTTCTCAAAAAAGAAAAATTACCAAAATAAAAAAATCCTAACTTAAAATTAAAATAAAAAATCCTAACAGTACATTAAATAAAGCAACCTAAGATTAAATTAAAATAATCTAATATTATAAAAAAATAATAATAATAATAAATCTAAAATTACAGAAAAAAATAAACTAAATTATCAAAAATATTTTTTTAAACCTAATCTAATACCGCTATAAAAACAAAAAAAAATACGTTAATGCAGTTGTGATATTCAAAGTTCTGCTTTTTGTGCAAAAAACGTTTTACTTTACACGCTCTATCCAACGAGCAAAAAACTTATTTCTAGCAGAGTTAACGCACAAGTGGAAGCTATAAATAGCGCTCCACTCGTTATCTAGTCCCAAATGTGCTCAGCTGGCTCTCAGTAATGCATTGCTGCTCTGGAACTGGCTTTTCAACAAAAATACAGAAAAGAATGAAGTAAATGCGATAATAGAAATAAATGGAGAATGTTGTTTAAATTGTACCCTCAATCTGAATCAATAAAGTTTAGTTTGACTTCTTTGCCTTTTTAACATGTGATTGACATAGTAACCAGCTATAAAGTCTTCACTGGGGCAGTTTCCATTTTCAAAAAGTTTAATATGGATCTAAGATATATCACAAGGTTACTGTTTGATTTCTACTTCCCAATCATTCAACAATGTAAACATGGACTCAAGTCAAAACATATGTAAATATAATTTACTCAAGTATTTTCTGCACCACAACTATTACAATAAGTATAACATTTATTCTCACAGTGCCCACAAGCAGATCTCATGACAGACCTCACACCCAGAAGCTCCCAAACCCACTTAATATTGGGAAACTCTGCTGTATACGCAGGGTAATTATACACACACACTACATTAATGAAAGTTATCTTCTGCAGAAAAATAAATCTAGCAACACAATATTTATTGCTGTGCCCAGACTGTTTCACATATTTTTTTTCTATTGGTACACATGAAAATATGTAGTGTCCCCAAATCAGAGACTAAAAGTTTGAGGTGGAAAAAACACTCAGTTGTAATTAATATAATACAAAATAAATCACAGTATAGCACATATATACATCGAAACAAAATAAAAAAGCAGCCTTAGAAAAATATGAAGATCAGCCCTATTTTCTGTTGTCAGTAAAATGCACATGTCCCATTTGTTATCAAAAGGGATTACTGGGATACTCATTCTCCCAATATTTCAGAATTAAAATATTTTTCTTTGTACTAAATAAAAGTGCCAGATTGTTGTTATATAGGCACCTTACAACCCAATTGAATCCATTAATCACCCCTTAAAATTGAAGCTTTCCAGCCCCAGCTGCTGCAGCCCACCAGAAAATCTCCTGGTATCCTGGTAGGCCAATCCGACCTTGAAAATGCTCAGCCACTGTTTACATGAGTTTATAGGTAATAATATGCAAATGCTGTATAACATTTTACTCATTTGCATTATCATACTCAGACTTTTTTGCTCCATAATAAAATCTGTTAGCTAAGGTTTTCTTTAGAAAAAGAAAAAATAGATTGATTTGTTTAGATGTGCTATACAGTAATTGTTTTGCATGTAATGCCCAATGAAATATAATGCATGAAAATGTAAAAATCATTGCCAAAGAAACAGGCAGATACGTAAATCAAATCAGAGTATGATTTTATACAGATTTAGTAAAAAATGTATGTAAAAATGTGCTCTTTAAAGGGATATGAAACCCAAAAATTGTATTTTGTGATTCAGACAGAGCATGCCATTTACAAAAAGTTTCCAATTTACTTCAGTTATCAAATTTGCTTAATTCCCATGATATTCTGTGTTGAAGAGATATCTAGATTGGCATCTGGAGCACTACATGACAGGAAACAGTGCTGCCATCTAGTGCTCTTGGAAATGGATAACATTCTTGCAAAGCATCTGCAATTTAGTGTTCTTGAAATGGGCCTGCTCCTAAGCATAAAAAATACATCCTTGCTTTTCAACAAAAGATAAATAACAAATGGGGAGGTGAAGGAGCGCCTATGGACCAGGCTTAAGTATACTTCACTGGTCATTAGGCGTTCCTTCACCTCTCCATTTGCTATATATGTTCTGAACAATTATTTTAGCCAATTGTTCCCCCATGAAGTGAGCCTGTATACATTTCTAAGTTATTGGCGCTGTCCTCTATGCACTTTTTCTATTTTCAACAAAAGATACAAAAAGAACAAAGAAAACTTGATAATAGACATAAATTAGAAAGTCGTTAAAAATCGCATGCTCTATCTGAAACATGTATGAAAAATTTGGGGTTTCATATCCCTTTAAGCTAGTTAAAATATTTCACCATGAGAAAATGGAAAGAAGCCTTGTAATCTCACATGCCCTATAAATTGTTTTATTTTCCCTGTTACTTTGGTTTTTTTGCCAGCTGGATAAATTACAGCTCTGGAAAGCTTCAGTTTAGAAACAGCCAGAAACTTGGACATGAGACAACTAAGTTATTTGATCAGACTGATAATAAAAAGTTATTGACGCAACTGTTCTGCACCACTGCTCAGTACTGAAGGGCAACTTGTCACTTGCGACCTTCTCTGCACCATCTTTGTAAACATTTAAAGCAATTTTATTAGAATTATATGTGAGAGAATGTGTTACAAAATACTACATTACAGAATGAAGGAAACTAAACATGTATTTTAAAGTAATGTAGAATCCTTTCTAATACTGCAGTGTTATTAATAATTATTATTATTATTACTATTATTATATGTCAGGGTACCAGGAACCAGACAGAGATGTGAAATGCTAAATTAATCACAACTTTATTAAAAAATAACAAAAAAGTCCAAAAGCTAAATGACAAGCCAGGAGTCAGAGCGGGTAGTCAGATGAGCCGGGGCCAGAAACACGAATATCAGCAAAGTCAGGAACAAGCCAGGAATCAGGAACCAGAAGGGACGTCAAACAAGTCAGGTTATACACAGACTCAGAAACTCACAGAGAAGTCAGATACAACACAAGGGTGAAGGCAAACTGGACTGAGGCAGTTAAATAGGAAGTGATGACATCATCATTCTGGGACTGCAACCTGTCTCTCTCTGATGATGTTCTCCAGTTTGGCCATAAGAGGGAGCCTGGAAGTAGTGAGCAGCGTTACACACTCTGTTACAGGCAAGGAGAAAACACAGGTGAGTATAAAATGGCAGCCAATATATAAAGCTGCAAATAACCAGCGAAGTCAGGGTGAAATCTTGACATTATATTTGCAATGAACAGATTCTGCAGCCATACACAGGGTATACAATAAATAAAAGTGGGACAGGCAAGGCAGACAGGGACAAGGTCCTTCTCACTAGATAGATAACAATCCAAGCGGTAGTTGCAGATAACTTTTTATTAGGTGCCACCCAAACCGCTGTCCCCTACCCACAGTAGCATCTAAAGCTCTCTGGTCTTCCGAGATTGTCTTAGAAGTCTCATCAGAACTACAAGAGGTCCCTCAAATCATTTTTGAAAGGCATGTTTTAGCTTTAAAGCTGTTAACCCCCACTGCAGCTGCATCACAATATGGATTGCACTGTATATATGGAATTGTTCTGAAGCACTAATGTGAAAATGAGAACTATAATTCCCATAATGCTGTGTAGGGCATGATGCAAAATAAGATATTTGTGACCCCAGAGACACAGATCAGTTCATTGTGAGTCCACCACACCAGCGGGGAGCGGCGGAATAGGGGTTAATACTTTTATTTAGGTTGCGGTGGTGTCGGGGAGCGGCGGGATAGGGGTTAATAACTTTTATTTAGGTTGCGGCGATGTCGAGGGTGGCAGATTAGGGGTGTTTAGACTCGGGGCTTATGTTAGGGTGTTATGTGTAGACGTAACTTGTTTTCAATCATAGAAATCAATTTGATATCTGGCATAAGCTTTCAGTGCTTTCAGACTCCCTTTAATTCCTAAGGCATCCGCGGCCTCCAGAGTGGTGGATTAAAAACCAGTTACGCTGGGCCGGAATAGCTGCGAGCATACCTGTTAGAAATTTGATAACTGGGAAAAGGTGTCAAATAGAGCCGAATGTGTATTCGGAACATCTGTAATGACGTAAGCATCAATATGCGTCAGATTGAGACCGGCAGATCGTATGTCAAATTTATCAAATTTCAACATTTGCTGGTCTGTAGGTTTTGACAACTAGGTCAGATCAAGCTTGCAACAATTATGCTGTGGAATTCAGGCATATTTGCGGTTGATGGCTTCATACATATCCCCCTATGTAGTGTCATTTAGGTAATTTCCCACCTGTATCATAAAGACTAAATTTTAGACTTGGTTTTATTGATAAACACACCCACTCGTATGCACACAAGTGTACACACACACACACACATTCTCTCACACTTTAGCATATGCACATTCTGTAAAGGGAAATACAATGATAATTCACTGTTTTCTAAAAAGTGGTTAAAGAAAAAATACATATGAAGTAATGTTAGTGCTTATAAGCGGAAAATAGGTCAGGAAAGACAATGGGGCAATCACATTACATCTAAGATGAGAAAAAAGTTCCATGATAGCCAGAGTGTGTTACAGGAAACTATTGCTAAAATTCTTAAACTATTAAAGGAACTTAATACCCAGATCGTTTTGAATAGATTTTTGCAATATACATGTATTAGCAAACATGCTTCTAGCAAAAAAATATTATTGTTCTATTGGCATATGTACATATGCTGACTCTACGCAATGTGCCCAAATCCAAACACCACACCTGCTCAGAGAGTTGAGGTGGTGTGCATCTGGTATGTATCTTGTCAGCAGTGATAAACCACCTCTATAAGTAGATACAGATGTGCACTTCAGGTTTGACTTTGATGCCAAATAACCATGATCTCGCCCACAACATGTGTGATGATTTGATAAGTTATAAAGGGACAGTAAAGTTTAAAAAATACTGTGCTTCATTTCATTGCAGCATTTATTTGTAAACAGTATTCCATTTGACCTTGTTACTATATCTCTGACAAAGAGCATTTGTTTTTGAAAGAATGGTAAAAGTAACAAATGCTATTTTTGCATTTTCTCTGATAAGCAAGTGACCATTTTACTTACTTTAAGTAAATGTAATGCTCGTCTCCTTCCCGCAAGTCGTTTCCCATAGGAAATGTCAAGTGAAGGGATTCTCACTACATAAATATATATATATATATATATACATATATACTAAAAAAATATGAAAAAGTTATTAAAAAAAAACAGAGGTTAAAAACGTATAAAAAAAATATTCTAAATATTCCATAGAATATTTATATACATATAATAGTTTATACATAATATTTTGATAACATGCATTGAAGATAGAAATTATTCATGCGTGCTAACCGACTGTGCTAGTCCTAAATTAGTCCTATATTGCAACCCCCAATGCGTGTTATACATATTTTTCTTTCCTATGTTCTTCACATAGAAAATAATGTACTTTTTATTATTAAATATAAATATATATATATATATACATATATATATATATATATATATATACATATAGATATATATATGATTCTGTATGTGAAGAACATTGTAATGTCAGTTTTTTATAAATTCATATTGGGGTTAATGAACTTGAATAAACGCAATCACGTTGGGTTTTTTATTTTGTGCTCTCCATTAAAGTTTATGGTGGATTATATCTTTTTACATGCTTTGGGTTTCGATCGCATGCAAACACGAGCGCAACCCAACGCTCACAAAGCGCCTCAGTCTAGAGAAGTTAATGCACGAGCTGGAGCACAAAATAGCACTCCGCTCATAATCTAGCCTTTAATCATGCAATCAGGAGTGTTCATCTGGCACGTGCAGGCACAGTCACTTTATTTCACTCCTTAGTTTAAAGAAGTTTACTATGAAATCTATTAAGATCATGATGCAATTAAACACTGATGATGCTTATTAACTGTTTTAAATCTTTTTGTCATGCAGATGACAGTAAAAGGAGCTCAGAGTCATTGCAAGACTTTAATGCATTCAGTACTTCTGCAAGAGTTAAACAAAACAGCGATAAAAAGAGCTCAGAGTCATTGCAAGACTTTAATGCATTCAGTACTTCTGCAAGAGTTAAACAAAACAGCGATAAAAAGAGCTCAGAGTCATTGCAAGACTTTAATGCATTCAGTACTTCTGCAAGAGTTAAACAAAACAACGATAAAAAGAGCTCAGAGTCATTGCAAGACTTTAATGCATTCAGTACTTCTGCAAGAGTTAAACAAAACAGCGATAAAAAGAGTTTCATTTTAAAAACGTTCTGACAAAACACAGTATTTTATTTTAACACCTCTATGCCTCTTAATTCTGAGGTAGTTTGCTCTATGTCATGTGTGTTAGTGCGTTTGAATCCATGCTGTAACAAACTAATAATAATTCTAATTATATATAGAACTTAAAGGGACAGTAAAGTCATAATGAGACATTCATGATCTAGACACAGAATACCATTTTAAACAACTTTCCAATTTACTTTTATTATTTAATTTACTTCCTTCTGTTGTTATCCTTTGCTGAAAGGTTTATCTAGGAAAGTTCAGGAGATTGGTGGCTGCATATATATACTGATTGTGATTGGCTCACCCATGTGTTCAGTTAGAAACCAGTAGTGCATTGCTGATCATTCAACAAATGATTCCAAGACAATGAAACAAATTTTATAATAGAAGTAAACTGGAAAGTTGTTTAAAATTGTATGTTCTACCTAAATCATGAAAGACAAATGTTGGGTTTAATGTCTGTTTTATCAGCATCTGTTTTATCTATCTATCTATCTATCTATCTATCTATCTATCTATCTATCTATCTATCTATCTATCTATCTATCTATCTATCTATCTATCATCTATCTGTCTGCCTGTCTGCCTCTATCTATGTATATATCTATGTATCTATCTATGTATCTATCTATCTATCTATGTATCTATCTATCTATGTATCTATCTATCTATCTATCTATCTATCTGCCTGCCTGCCTCTATCTATCTATTTTCCTGTCTGTCTCTCTGCCTGCCTCTATCTATCTATCTATCTATCTATCTATCTATCTATCTATCTATCTATCTATCATCTATCTATCTATCTATCTATCTATCTATCTGTATCTTTCTTTTGGCCTATCTCTATCTATCTATCTATCTATCTATCTATCTATCTATCTATCTATCTATCATCATCTATCTATCTATCTATCTATCTATCATCTATTTATATATATATATATTTATTTATTTATATTTGCTCAGTGTATTAAATAACTGAACAAATGTTTTACAAGACACTTCCTATTGTAACTGTGTGTGTGTCATTAATAAAGGAACAACAAGAAACACTTTTGGATTGTTTTGTTTCAAATTTGTACAAAGGAAAAGCAGTGTAGGATGGAGGGGACCTAACTCTCTAGTAGAAAAATAGAATACAAACAGGATGTACTTTAATTTTGGTTTTGAACTTATTATGATGTTTGTTCAGAAGGAAATCCTTTTGTTTGGTAAAGATTTTGTGTGTCCATTAATAGCCACTCTAGCATGTGAGCTATACGAATGTAAAACAAAAGAATTTATTTGCGTTCCTTCATGGCTGTTTATAACAGTATGGCTGGCGGAAATCATGTAGTCTTTGAGTTTGTTCTGCTCCTCTTCGCTAGATAACTAAATTACTGTTCCCTAAGGGATCATTTTCTAAAATTTTCTGGATTTTGGGCTTGAAGAACAAAAACTTGCCCACATGAAGAGAATGCTAAATCTTTGGTAGTTTTTTTTTAGCTTTATATTGTAACGTATGTGTCTCTATTTCACATCTAGAACCTGCATAACAGCTCTCAAGCTAAAATTTGCCTTTATAAAATGATTTGGAGACCTCATAGTACTGATGAAATGTAGTGCTGATGAAATGTAGTACTGATGAAATGTAGTACTGATGGAATGTAGTACTGATGAAATGTAGTACTGATGAAATGTAGTACTGATGAAATGTAATACTGATGGAATGTAGTACTGATAAAATGTAGTACTGATGAAATGTAGTACTGATGAAATGTAGTGCTGATGGAATGTAGTACTGATGGAATGTAGTACTGATGAAATGTAGTACTGATGGAATGTAGTATTGATGAAATGTAGTACTGATGGAATGTAGTACTGAGATGAAATGTAGTACTGATGGAATGTAGTACTGATGGAATGTAGTACTGATGAAATGTAGTACTGATGAAATGTAGTACTGATGGAATGTAGTACTGATGAAATGTAGTACTGATGAAATGTAGTACTGATGGAATGTAGTACTGATGAAATGTAGTACTGATGAAATGTAGTACTGATGGAATGTAGTACTGATGAAATGTAGTACTGATAAAATGTAGTACTGATGGAATGTAGTACTGATGAAATGTAGTACTGATGAAATGTAGTACTGATGGAATGTAGTACTGATGGAATGTAGTACTGATGAAATGTAGTACTGATGAGCTTTAGATTGTCTGAAACTGTAACTAAATTGTTCTGCAGAAAAACTGTATTTTATAGAACAAGTCAAATTCATATTGACATTACGCAGGAATAAAAGCTATTTAACCCCCTAATAACCACAATGTACCCTGTACGTCACTGGTCATTAATGGATTGTCTTATTAAATTAGCGGGGGTCTTGCCGCAAGAGGCAGGAAAGTGCAATACGACCATCCCTCCCTCCTGCTGGCTTCCAATTTGTTTCTGTTATCTAATTTGCTTTGTCCTCTTGGTATCCTTTGTTAAAAAGCTTATGCACATATGCTTAGAAGCCACAATGCACAAGTGGGAGCTAGCTGGTGATTGGTGGCTGCACATATATGCCTCTTGTCATTGGCTCACCTGATGTGTTCAATTAGCTCCCAGTAGTGCATTGTTAATCCTTCTATTAAGCATAAAAGAGAATGAAGCAAATTAATAGAAGTAAATTGGAAAGTTGTTTAAACTTGTATATTCTATCCGAATCATAAAATAAATATTTTCGGTTTCATGTCCCTTTAATGCACACAATAGAAATCCTAATAAAAATTCACTGCACATGCAAAACAAACTTATAATACAAAATTCAAAAAGTGTTATTTTCCTTACTGTAAAATGATTGGCCTTCCTCTGCCAGCGAGCTGAACAGAGGTGTTCCATGTGTGTACCTTTGTAAGGTCTTGCATATTCTCAAGAGATTTTCCCTCTTCAGATCTCGCTGTTTTATCTGAAAGGTGAAGAGATTGTGTCAAAATACAGAAAACACTTATTATCCTAATAGAAAAACACAGGTGTAAGGAAACAGAGGTGATTGTAACATACTATAATAAAGTATAATAACCTGATCTGATTTCAATTGGTTGCAGGATTTTATTTTTTAAGTTCACAGCTTGTTCCCTTCTAACTTTTCTTTCCCCAATAAAGTTACTCTTACCATCGAGTCCCATTACTTTTCTATGGAAGACATCTTGGAACTTATAGATCTATGTAGGTCAAACAACAAGAGAACTAAGAGTAAGAGTCTTGGAACACTTGGGAGATATAAAATGGAAGCATCCCTCCAGTTCCAGTCGCTAAACATATGAGCCCCTGACATCCGGATGATAAATATAACATTCTGTGCAATATAAGCTTATGCTTGCTGTTAGTTACAAGGTTATTTTGTTACTGATGTAATGGATCTGAATTGATATACTGAGTAGAGTTTGTGTTTGATCTGTGAGTTATGATTGTCAGCCTGTGTGAATACATATTTACAATTTTGAGCTAGAAATTTTCTGTAAGAGTTTAAAACCCAGAAGTTTGCAGGTAGGAGGCTGCCTTTGAGCACCTAGGTATTCATGTTGGTGAATAGAAAAATACTGTTAAACTTTCTCCCTTGGAAGAAAGGGATGTGATTGGGCTGACAATAATATAGTTTCACCCATTTTTTCAGTTTAAGCCTCTTAGTGTGTTTAAGTTTTTTCTTTTTGTCAGAGAAGACAGTTGGATGCTTTTTAAAGAGACGTGATTTAAACGGTCTCTGAATTGTCTATATTGGCAATCTTTTCTATTCTATTGCTTTTCATGTTTCGATAAAGTTTAATAAATTATTTTATTTTAAACTAATCCATCAATGTATACACTGTGTGCAGAATTATTAGGCAAATGAGTATTTTGACCACATCATCCTCTTTATGCATGTTGTCTTACTCCAAGCTGTATAGGCGCGAAAGCCTACTACCAATTAAGCATATTAGGTGATGTGCATCTCTGTAATGAGAAGGGGTGTGGTCTAATGACATCAACACCCTATATCAGGTGTGCATAATTATTAGGCAACTTCCTTTCCTTTGGCAAAATGGGTCAAAAGAAGGACTTGACAGGCTCAGAAAAGTCAAAAATAGTGAGATATCTTGCAGAGGGATGCAGCACTCTTAAAATTGCAAAGCTTCTGAAGCGTGATCATCGAACAATCAAGCGTTTCATTCAAAATAGTCAACAGGGTCGCAAGAAGCGTGTGGAAAAACCATGAACTGAGAAAAGTCAAGCGTGCAGCTGCCAAGATGCCATTTGCCACCAGTTTGGCCATATTTCAGAGCTGCAACATCACTGGAGTGCCCAAAAGCACAAGGTGTGCAATACTCAGAGACATGGCCAAGGTAAGAAAGGCTGAAAGACGACCACCACTGAACAAGACACACAAGCTGAAACGTCAAGACTGGGCCAAGAAATATCTCAAGACTGATTTTTCTAAGGTTTTATGGACTGATGAAATGAGAGTGAGTCTTGATGGGCCAGATGGATGGGCCCGTGGCTGGATTGGTAAAGGGCAGAGAGCTCCAGTCCGACTCAGACACCAGCAAGGTGGAGGTGGAGTACTGGTTTGGGCTGGTATCATCAAAGATGAGCTTGTGGGGCCTTTTCGGGTTGAGGATGGAGTCAAGCTCAACTCCCAGTCCTACTGCCAGTTTCTGGAAGACACCTTCTTCAAGCAGTGGTACAGGAAGAAGTCTGCATCCATCAAGAAAAACATGATTTTCATGCAGGATAATGCTCCATCACACGCGTCCAAGTACTCCACAGCGTGGCTGGCAAGAAAGGGTATAAAAGAAGAAAATCTAATGACATGGCCTCCTTGTTTACCTGATCTGAACCCCATTGAGAACCTGTGGTCCATCATCAAATGTGAGATTTACAAGGAGGGAAAACAGTACACCTCTCTGAACAGTGTCTGGGAGACTGTGGTTGCTGCTGCACGCAATGTTGATGGTGAACAGATCAAAACACTGACAGAATCCATGGATGGCAGGCTTTTGAGTGTCCTTGCAAAGAAAGGTGGCTATATTGGTCACTGATTTGTTTTTGTTTTGTTTTTGAATGTCAGAAATGTATATTTGTGAATGTTGAGATTATATTGGTTTCACTGGTAAAAATAAATAATTGAAATGGGTATATATTTGTTTTTTGTTAAGTTGCCTAATAATTATGCACAGTAATAGTCACCTGCACACACAGATATCCCCCTAAAATAGCTATAACTAAAAACAAACTAAAAACTACTTCCAAAACTATTCAGCTTTGATATTAATGAGTTTTTTGGGTTCATTGAGAACATGGTTGTTGTTCAATAATAAAATTAATCCTCAAAAATACAACTTGCCTAATAATTCTGCACTCCCTGTATATGTTTTGTTGGAACCTAAGAGAGGCAGAGGGGGCTGGAGGGGGCTGTTGTGAACTTTCAACCACCCTCAGGTGCCAGCTGCGATGAGTTTATCTAGTGCTCTATGTAGAGTAAATAAAAAGGCAACAAAGGGGGAGTAAGAGGTAAGAAAATATAAATAAAATAAAGGCAGGGTGGTATGAGATGAGGTCTACCCCCTGCACCACATGATATTTAGCTTTGTGGTCAACTATTTACATTTAGAAATTTTGTTGCTTGTTGATAATGCCTCACTGGGTACCAGAGTGTTTTTTAAGGATAAAGATCTTTTTTTTAAGTTCCTATCACCCCCTATAAGATCCCATTCCAAAGAGATGTCTTATAACCCTGTCTTTAGTAGATAATTACCTAATATATTTCCTCTAACAAACGCTTTCTAGCTGTGAAAAACTGTCAAAATGCACTGAGATAAGAGGCAGCATTCGTTTGAGTGCTTAGAAATTAGCAAATGAGCCTTCCTAGGTTTAGCTTTCAACAAATAATACCAAGACAACAAAGCAAAATTAAGTATAAAAGTAAATCAGAAAGTTGTTTAAAATTGCATGCCCTACCTGAATTATGAAAGTTTAATTTAAACTCTTTGAATTCTATATGGGACGTCACAGCACTACTAAATAATTTCTCACAGTAGCAACTCCTAATAAATAAAATATAGAAATAAACTAAAAAAATACATATTTTAGACCTACAATTAAAGGGATAGTCTAGTCAAAATTAAACTTTCATGATTCAGATAGAGCAGGCAATTTTAAGCAACTTTTTAATTTACTCCTATTATCAATTTTTCTTCATTCTCTTGGTATCTTTATTTGAAAAAGCAAGAATGTAAGCTTAGGAGCCGGCCCATTTTTGATTCAGCACCTGGGTAGCGCTTGCTGAATCGTGGCTACATTCAGTCACCAATCAGGAAGCGCTACCCATGTGCTGAACCAAAATGTGTATACAATTGGGCTACCTAGCAGGGTGACCTATTGTCCTAACATCTGGGAAGTTTAGAGGCAAATTAGTATAACAGTGATAAGTCTGAGTGGTTAATTATTTGTTATATATATTGCCTCATGCCTTCAAATTCTTAGAAACGTAGTAAAGATTATTATTCCAGAATGTTCTAGAAAACATTAAAAATAATATATTTAAAAAAAAAAAAAAGTTAAAAAAACAACATACTTGGATAAATATTTACACTTGTATTTAAGAATAGATAAAGAGAGACAAATGATTGATCAATGACTTCAAAACCATACTGGCATATTATAGAACACAATTTTCCAAACTTCAAACAAAAAAATGAAAATGAAAGGTTTTGTTATAACTGTGATGATGATAATAGTACAGATGGGGATGCAAAGAAACATCAGTGCAATCAATCTACCCCCTCAGGGTACACTACATAAGCAAAAAACATTAAAGATGGGTCATAGGGGCTTCTTATGTTAAACAAGAATTTAAAAGGACAAGAAAGACTTTAAATAATATAAAATATTAAGTAATGTGTAGCAAAAACCTTTACAATACACTTTAATGAGTTACATTGCCCTCTATTTGTAAGATTTATCTCTTAAAATTGTGGAGTTTTTTATTTTGAAGATAGGAAGTGCACACTCCAGAGGAGATCAGATAAGATACTGCAAAATATAACACAATAACAAAACGACACTGGCTGTCTGTACTTCAGTAACAAGTCTTAATTAGCTCTTCCTAATAAGAGAAGTGGTAGGGGGAGTTTGTCCAAACTATTTCAGCAAACAAGGTGTTAAATATATTATTGTTTATTGTTATTAATATTATTAGTATTATTATCTTTATTTTTGTGTATCAAAACATTCCATAGAGCTATACAGGATGTATAATTAATATTTTGAAGGCTTTCAAATTCGAGTATGTAAAGCTACAGTAAAGTTCTGGAACTACAAGGCAATTTATGTCCCATTAAAAATAAAATAAATAAATAAATAAAAAATCTGTCTTGCTTTAGTTTTTATTTTGTTTTGGTTTTTACAGGAGGTAGGAATATTCCATTGAAAAAAAGAAATTATAGTGGGGTAGGAAGGGGCGCTGAACCGCAATCTGGAAATGTATATAACTTAAGACCTTTGCATTAATTTATATTTAGTTGGTGTAGAGAATACCAATATTAAATCTTATGGGGTCGATCCGATAAAAATCGTCGCCCGCAAAAGCTGGCGACGCCAATATTTGCGCGGGTTTGGTATCCTATATACGGCGTAACCTAGAAGTTACGCGAGAATATTTCTGCCGTCGCCCGTAGTTTTTTGGGCCATAGACAGGTATACCAAACCCGCGCAGTTTGGTATCCAATATACAGCGTAAGGACTTACGTGGCGAAAATGGAGAAATCTTACTCCATTTTCACCTCGCCACAAAAAGCAGCCGTAAGAAGCCTTACGCTGAGTATTGGAGCCCCGTAACTCCCTAAACTGGCTGCTAAATAAACTTAACACCTAACGCATGTGCAATGTCTATCTACCTGTCAACCGCGATCTGCTAAATAAAACCTAACACCTAATGCATGCGCAATGTCTATCTAACTGTCAACCGCGATCTGCTAAATAAAACCTAACACCTAACACATGCGCAATGTCTATCTACCTGTCAACCGCGATCCCCCGCCTCAATCCCTAATAAAGTATTTAACCCCTAAACCGCCGCCATCTTCATAAACTAACCCCCTACTGTGAGCCCCTAAAACCGCCACCATCTAACTGATCTATCCCCTACTGTGAGCCCCTAAAACCGCTACCATCTAACTGATCTATCCCCTACTGTGAGCCCCTAAAACCGCCACCATCTAACTGATCTATCCCCTAATCTGACCCCTTACACCACCGCCAGCTATATTAATATTATTAACCCCTAATCTAATATCCATAAAGTAATAAACTCTATTACCAGCCCTTAAAAGGGCCTTTTGCGGGGCTTTGACCCAAAGTTAACAGCTCTTTTGCCCTATAACCTGCCCTCCCTACACCGCCGCACCTATATTAATGGTATTAACCCCTAATATAAGCCCCTTACACCGCCGCCATCTATATTAAAATTATTAACCCCTAATTTAATCTACCTACCCCGCCGCCAGCTATATTATCTATATTAACCCTAAGTATATTATAGTTAATATAGTTATTACATTATATATATTAACTATATTAACCCTAATTATATTAGGGTTAATATAGTTAATATAGTTACTATAGTATTTATATTAACTATATTAACTCTATCTAACCCTAACACCCCTAACTAAATTCTTATTAAATAAATCTAATTTATATTATAAACTAAAATATTCCTATTTAAATCTAAATAATTACCTATAAAATAAACCCTAAGATAGCTACAATATAATTAATAATTACATTGTAGCTATGTTAGGGTTTATATTTATTTTACAGGTAAATTGTTAATTATTTTAACTAGGTATAATAGCTATTAAATAGTTATTATTTATTTAATAGCTACCTAGTTAAAATAATTACCCAATTACCTGTAAAATAAATCCTAACCTAAGTTACAAATACACCTACACTATCAATAAATTAAATAAACTACAAATATCTATCTAAAAATACAATTAAATAAGCTAAACTAAATTACAAAAAACAAACAAACACTAAATTACAAAAAATAAAAAAAAGATTACAAGATTTTTAAGCTAATTACACCTATTCTAAGCCCCCTAATAAAATAATAAACCCCCAAAATAAAAAAAATTCCCTACCCTATTCTAAATTAAAAATAGTTCAAAGCTCTTTTACCTTACCAGCCCTTAAAAGGGCCTTTTGTGGGGGCATGCCCCAAAGAAAACTGCTCTTTTGCCTGAAAAAAAAAACACAATACCACCCACCAACATTACAATCCACCACCCACATACCCCTAATCTAACCCAAACCCCCCTTAAATAAACCTAACACTACCCCCCTGAAGATCTCCCTACCTTGTATTCACCCCGCCGGGCAGAACTCTTCATCCGATCCGGGCGATGTCCAATCAAGCGGCAAAGAAGAATTCTTCATCCCGGTGATGTCTTTCTCCAAGCGGCAGCAAAGTCTTCTTCCATCGGGCAGCATCTTCCATTAAGCGGCATCTTCAATCTTCATTCTTCGCTCCTCCAACGCGGAGCATCCATCCCGGCCGATGACTGAACGACGAACGAGGTACCTTTAAATGACGTTGAATCCTATCAGCCAATCGGAATTTGACGGACGCCATCTTGGATGACGTCATTTAAAGGTACCTCATTCGTCGTTCAGTTGTCGGCCGGGATGGATGCTCCGCGTTGGAGGAGCAAAGAATGAAGATTGAAGATGCCGCTTAATGGAAGATGCTGCCCGATGGAAGAAGACTTTGCTGCTTGGAGAAAGACATCACCGGGATGAAGAATTCTTCTTTGCCGCTTGATTGGACATCGCCCGGATCGGATGAAGAGTTCTGCCCGGCGGGGTGAATACAAGGTAGGGAGATCTTCAGGGGGGTAGTGTTAGGTTTATTTAAGGGGGGTTTGGGTTAGATTAGGGGTATGTGGGTGGTGTGTTGTAATGTTGGGGGGTGGTATTGTGTTTTTTTATCAGGCAAAAGAGCAGTTTTCTTTGGGGCATGCCCCCACAAAAGGCCCTTTTAAGGGCTGGTAAGGTAAAAGAGCTTTGAACTATTTTTAATTTAGAATAGGGTAGGGAATTTTTTTTATTTTGGGGGTTTATTATTTTATTAGGGGGCTTAGAATAGGTGTAATTAGCTTAAAAATCGTATAATCTTTTTTTTTATTTTTTGTAATTTAGTGTTTGGTTTTTTTTGTAATTTAGTTTAGCTTATTTAATTGTATTTTTAGATAGATATTTGTAGTTTATTTAATTTATTGATAGTGTAGGTGTATTTGTAACTTAGGTTAGGATTTATTTTACAGGTAATTGGGTAATTATTTTAACTAGGTGGATATTAAATAGTTAATAACTATTTAATAGCTATTATACCTAGTTAAAATAATTAACAATTTACCTGTAAAATAAATATAAACCCTAACATAGCTACAGTGTAATTATTAATTATATTGTAGCTATCTTAGGGTATATTTTATAGGTAAGTATTTAGATTTAAATAGGAATATTTTAATTAATAATATTAATATTAGATTTATTTTAATAAGAGTTTAGTTAGGATGTTAGAGTTAGATAGGGTTATTATACGTAATATATATATATATAATATAATAACGATATTAACTATATTAACCCTAATATAATTAGGGTTAATATAGTTAATATATATAATATATTAACTATATTAACCCTAATATAATTAGGGTTAATATAGTTAATATAGCTGGCGGCGGTGTAGGGGGATTAGATTAGGGGTTAATACATTTATTATAGGTGGCCGCGGTGTAGGGGGATGTAGATTGTAGGCAAAAGAGCAGTTTACTTTGTGACAAAGCCCCGCCAAAAGCCCTTTTAAGGGCTGGCAAAAGAGCTGAATTCTTTGGGGCATGCCCCGCAAAAAGCCCTTTTAAGGGCTGGCAAAAGAGCTGTTACTTTGGAGCAATGCCACGCAAAAAGCCCTTTTCAGGGCTATTTGTAGGGTTAGACTTAGGTTTAGTGGTAGGGATAGTTTAGTATTTTAGGGGTTAAATAATTTAATATAGATGGCGGCGGGGTAGGAGGATTAGATTAGGGGTTAATAATTTTAAAATATATAGCGGCGGGGTAGGGGCTCACTTTAGGGGGTAGGTAAGGTAGATGGCGGCGGTGTTAGGGGCTCACTTTAGGGGGTTATAGATTTAATATAGCTGGCATGCGGTTTAGGGGTTAATAACTTTATTAGGTAGCGGTGGTTTAGGGGTTAATACATTGTTATTGTTAGGATAGTGAGGGGGGATAGCGGATAGAGGGTTAGACGTGTCGGGCTATGTTAGGGAGGCGTGTTAGACGTGTCGGGCTATGTTAGAGAGGCGTGTTAGACAGTGCGGGTGATTTAGACTTTAGTCAGGTTTTGTAGGCGCCGGCAGTTTCTAACGTGCCGCAAGTCACTGGCGACGCCAGAAATTTGTACTTGCGCAGATTTCTGGACATCGCTGGTTTATCCAATTTACGGCACATTAGCATCTGATGGCGCCGCATATGGGATAGCTCGAGTTGCGAGCTGAAACTGCGGGCGACGTGGGTTCCCTCGCTTGCGCCGCAAACTTCCATCTATATCGGATCGCGCCCTATATGAGGTGTGATGGTAAAATAAAATAAAATAATATAATAATCTTCTATCTTTTAGTTGGGGTAAAGAATACCAATAATAAGTTCAAGGTGTGATGATAAAATAAATTAGTATAATAATCTTCTATCTTTTCAGTGGTAATATAATGTGTGCTGCGTAGAAAGCTACTTAGTGAAAGTGTTAATGAAAGTGTTAATCTTTTAGTTAGGGTAGACAATACCAATAATATGAGGTTCAGGTATGATGATAAAATAAAATAGTATAATAATCTTCTATCTTTTCAGTGATAATATAATGTGTGCTGTGTGGAAAGCTGCTTAGTGAAAGTGTTAATGAAAGTTAAAACATGCTCATTTCTCCTTGTTTATGTAAGGAAAAAAAAAAAATTAAATCGTGAGAGTAAATAGGTTTGAAATTAGTGTTAGAGCAGTAAGTTTAAAGTGACTCTATGCCACCAGGTAGATCTTCTGTGTATATAGTATACGTGCAGTATGGATGATAATTGTTGTAGTGAAAAGTAGGGGTGCAAAAAAAAAAAATATAGTTAAATATATTTGTGATTAAATTAGTACTGGGAACTAGGGATCCTCACAAATTTTTGATTTTAGGTAAAAAATATGGATCCTAATTAAAAATGAGAAAAACAGGGATAGTATGCAGATTAGTGTTATAATGTTAATTTATTAAGTAAGTTCATACTAAGAAATAAAAATTCCTTACAGACATTAATAGCAATAAAATATTAAACAGTAATGTTCTAAAAAATTAGATTCTAAAAACTTAATAACACCGGTGTTATAAATGCATTAAAAACTACAATTCTAATTTAAAACTACAATTCTGATAGAAAAGACTCCAATAGCTGCTAATATGTTAGATGATGGGCATATAATAAAGTAAAAATTAGTAGAGGCATAAGTTGATACAGTAACAATAAACCACTATAAATTGATAAGAGGAGTTAGTTTTCAAACACTAGTATGAATTAATATTGAAAACAATGATAAGCCTTTTCTGTGTTGGTAGTATGTAACAGGTGTTTCAAAGTGGTGTGTGTCTTATTAGACACAGTGTTGCAAGCTTTAATTAGAGGGCTTTTCCTAGGATAGGTTGATACAGTAACAATAAACCATTGCAGATTGATAAGTATAGTTAGCTTTCATACACCAGTATGAACCAATGGTAAAAAAAATGATAAGCCTTTTGTGTATTGATAGTCTGTAATGAGTGTTGATAGTCTTGAAAAAGGCTTTGTTGCCGATACGCGTTGATCCGCCCTACAGCTACAGACAAACTTGGCACCCAAGACCGTTGTCTCTAACAGGAGGTTTGAAATAAGAAATCCCTGTTAGTTAATGTACAGCGAGAGGAGCCACATACTGAAAAATATTTAAAAGGAATGAAGTGTGTGCACTTAATTTAAACAAGGAGAACCTCTGATTAGTCACAAAGAACCCACGTGACTATTGCCGAACCGGACAGCTGATATATCAAACACTGACAGGAAAAGTAAGAATACACGGAGGAGCGTTTTTTATACATAAAGGTACTGTGTGACATCTCTAATTGGAAACTTTTAAAGGAACTACAAAAAGGAAAGACTGTGGGTAAACACCTGCTAGGAAAAGCCCTCTAATTAAAGCTTGCAACACTGTGTTTAATAAGACACACAGCATTTTGAAAACACTCATTACAGACTATCAATACACAAAAGGCTTATCATTTTTTTTACCATTGGTTCATACTGGTGTATGAAAGCTAACTATACTTATCAATCTGCAATGGTTTATTGTTACTGTATCAACCTATCCTAGGAAAAGCCCTCTAATTAAAGCTTGCAACACTGTGTTGTAATAAGACACACACCACTTTGAAACACCTGTTACATACTACCAACACAGAAAAGGCTTATCATTGTTTTCAATATTAATTCATACTAGTGTTTGAAAACTTACTCCTCTTATCAATTTATAGTGGTTTATTGTTACTGTATCAACTTATGCCTCTACTAATTTTTACTTTATTATATGCCCATCATCTAACATATTAGCAGCTATTGGAGTCTTTTCTATCAGAATTGTAGTTTTAAATTAGAATTGTAGTTTTTAATGCATTTATAACACCGGTGTTATTAAGTTTTTAGAATCTAATTTTTTAGAACATTACTGTTTAATATTTTATTGCTATTAATGTCTGTAAGGAATTTTTATTTCTTAGTATGAACTTAATAAATTAACATTATAACACTAATCTGTATACTATCCCTGTTTTTCTCATTTTTAATTAGGATCCATATTTTTTACCTAAAATCAAAAATTTGTGAGGATCCCTAGTTCCCAGTACTAATTTAATCACAAATATATTTAACTATATTTTTTTTTTTTTTTTGCACCCCTACTTTTCACTACAACAATTATCATCCATACTGCACGTATACTATATACACAGAAGATCTACCTGGTGGCATAGAGTCACTTTAAACTTACTGCTCTAACACTAATTTCAAACCGATTTACTCTCACGATTTAATTTTTTTTTTCCTTACATAAACAAGGAGAAATGAGCATGTTTTAACTTTCATTAACACTTTCACTAAGCAGCTTTCCACGCAGCACACATTATATTATCACTGAAAAGATAGAAGATTATTATACTATTTTATTTTATCATCATACCTGAACCTCATATTATTGGTATTGTCTACCCTAACTAAAAGATTAACACTTTCATTAACATTTTCACTAAGTAGCTTTCTACGCAGCACACATTATATTACCACTGAAAAGATAGAAGATTATTATACTAATTTATTTTATCATCACACCTTGAACTTATTATTGGTATTCTTTACCCCAACTAAAAGATAGAAGACTATTATATTATTTTATTTTATTTTACCATCACACCTCATATAAGATTTAATATTGGTATTCTCTACACCAACTAAATATAAAATAATGCAAAGGTCTTAAGTTATACACATTTTGAGATTGCGGTTCAGCGCTCCTTCCTACCCCACTATAATTTCTTTTTTTCAAAAACTTTAGGTGTAGTCACTTGTGAGAAGACTACACTAGTGAAGGAGGCTATATCTGGAGTGAGTTAGATTGTTCAAATTACCCTATCTATACAGGAATATTCCATTGAATGACCATTAAAAAGTCAGTGTATCGTAAAATTGTTTTTCCCTTAAAGTGAATATAAATTTTGATGCTAAAGTGCCTAGTTTAAATTTTTTTTATTAAAAACAGGGGCACTTTAATTAATCAAAATTTACATTTCACTCGTGTTGTAAAAAAAACCTTACCTTTTAAACTTGACAGCAGATCCAGCTTCCTCTACCCGTCGCAAAGCCTCTTCCTGGGTCTAAAATGAGGAATCCGGCTTTCTCAAATCACAGCGTTGAATCAGACACTGATTCCCCCGGGATGGAAGCTGTGATTGGAGGATGACTTATCCATCATTTCTAACGTCAGAAATGGCTTGGTAAGTATTTTTTCACAACACTAGTGAAATGTTAATTTTGATGAATTAAAGTGCCCCTGTTTTTAATCAAATTTTTAAAAAACGGGCACTTTAGCATCAAAATTTACATTTACTTTAAAGCATTTCCAATGACTTGTTATACCAGCTGCAGAATATAAAATGCACAAGAAATTGCTTATTTGTGGGGGGGGGGGGGCACTTAAAATAGCTGGTTTTGATCTTTGAAACCACAACACTTTAAAATGGGTTGAGCTTGCTTTCTGTACACACACCTGCTTTTTATATTATCTCTGTCTGTATACTAAAGGCCAATACTGAAGCCCTGATGATCATGGAAAGGGATCCGTTGCGTGAACGAGATTGTGGTGAAATATTAAAAACTGCCGACATCAGGTTATGAAGGCAGTGTCGCATCTTAGTGCGTTGCGTTGCAATGCTGGCAATATTTACAAAACAGCATTTCCACTGTGACTTACCAGGAGCTCCCAGGTCAGACCCTCTGGTCTCAGCAAATGGCAAGAATAGCATCTTTTCATAGACACCGAGACTCGGCCTTCTTGCTCCTGCTTTCAGCTGCTGCTGCAGCCCTCTAGGCGCTCGCCGCCTATATTTAAAGGGGCCGCGTCATAATTTTAGGAACTCCCACCTGGAGGACTCAGGTGTGGGAGTTCCTATTAAAGCTCACTCAACCCATTTCTCTGGGTTGGGTTATTGCCTTACTTAAAGAAAAGAAGAAAATCTGTTGGTAGCACTCACACTTGCATATATTAATCCTTCAAACTTTCTGGAAGTATATAAGTATTTATAGTCACCATCAAAGTACACTTGAGGATGGTATTGCTGTGGGTCAGTTCCTGCACTTGAAGAGGAACTGCACCACAGGAATAAATAAATCTTGAGTTAGGGCAAGAAAGACACCTAGTTGTATGGCACAAAGAAAGGGACAGTATCCCTTAAAGGGACAGTATCAGAATATCTATTACTGACAGCCAGACAAGCATCAAGTCTGAAAGATCAATTGGTTCACAGTGAATTTGAAAGAGATATACCCATAAAGAATTGGTTGGAAGCAAGACAAACCGGGGTAGGGTGTAACCCACGTGGTAACCGCACATATTGCAGTCATATTAGAAAAACTAAAATATTTTGTACTGACCCCAACCAAGTGTATAAGATTAAGCAGTGGATTACCTGTAAAACAACAGGGGTGATATATCTACTAAATTGTTCATGCCCTTATCTCTATGTATGAAAAAACGAAGAGAGAATTAATGAAAGAATTAAGGAACATAGAAGCTATATTAAAAATAAGGATGTTGATAGTCCTATAGCAAGACATTTTTTGGAGAAACATAATTCAAACTATCAATTCTGGTATAGAACATATGTTAAAAAAATGAAGAGAAGGACATTTGGATAGGTTGTTACTCCAGCATGAGACCATGGGGCATATTTATCAATGTGCGAGCGGCAAAGTATGATGCAAAGTAGCGTATCATGTCCGCCGCACATCGATTAATGCCGACAGCATACGCTGTCGGCATTTATCATTGCACCAGCAGTTCTTGTGACGAACGATACGATACGTCTCTGTCATACGATAAAAAGAAAATTCTGACATCATAAGATAAACTTTTATATTGGAGATGATGGCTTATAATGTTCATAATATATTGATTTAGATGTCATATGAACAGTCATAAATATAACAATGTTCTGATTGATAACAGTGTATCTGTGAATATGTGTTGGTATATTAGGTGAATCATAGTACCTGATTAGGATTGACGAATATCTTCCCTTATACTCCTCTCGGCGGATCACCCTGCGTTTCAAGGGATTGCTAGAGTGAGAAATAAAATTTAGGTGTATACCTTCTAGTAAGTACTTAGGCTGTTGGTTGGCTAGTAACACCGCGTACGGGCAGGTAATGCTGTTAGCTGTCCTCCTCGGCTACACCTGGGTCACGTGATTTGCCGTAAGACATCTCTGTCATAGGTCACCGGTGTCAATTCAGAAGATTACAATAGCGCTATTGTGGGTAATTTTGTATTATAGATAAAGGATGTCACTTGTAGTGGTTAGTGAATTACCAAATCTCTTTTTAGATGAATTATGGTGCTGGTTCCAGATGAATGTTCTTGTTCACATACACCTCCCTCTGTTCAGACTTGGAACTAAAGTTAGCGCAGTTCCTTGGAACCAAGAGCGTTAAGTGAGATGTTAGTGAGGCTGGGGCTCTGGCAAGAAGAGGATCAGGTTAGCGCTCTCTCCAGAGAATGTTAAGGTAAGTATTTGTAGCAACTGGTGAACTTTTCACCTGTAGGTTCAAAACATTTACATTAATTTAATGAAAACGAATGTTAATGTTTAACGAAAATTAGATTTTTGTTTTGTTTTAAACTAAACATAAACCAAATAGTGCAGCCACCGAATATTCGGGGGAAATGAATTTCCTCTAATATCCGAAAAGAACATTTTGGTCATAACAACATTTTCTGGCCTGCACATCTCTAGAAGACAGTAGCCGTGACATTCTAGCTTTATTTATTTACACTCTGGTTTATTTATTTATTGCCATGTAAGTTCTTACTGTTATGAATCTGTTATTCTAATAATATTGGGACCGCTCTGTAACAAACGTTTGTATAACAGTGAGAACTTATGATATGTATGTATCTCTATTTTAAAGCTCTTTGGCTGCCTTTTTTTCCTAACATCTGAGACCTCATATCTTTGAGCCCTTCTATTTTTTGTGTGCAATATTTTTAAAAATATTTTTTTTTTTAACTGGTGCTATTATGATTGAAAGTGTACTTTGTAATGTATTTTTTAAGGTCTTTTGTGACTCTTTTTTGTTACACACACGCACTGTATATATATATATATATATATATATATATATATATATATATATATATATTTGAATACGAAGAGAGAAGCGCTCTACCAGGAACGAACAACAGCTCATCAGCTTGGTCTATGGCGATTTACCATTAAGGAGCAGCCTCTTCTAGACCAGTGTGCTTTTCACAGAGGAAAACTTTCCTGTAGTATATCAGTCTGATCCCACCAAGTAAGGTCAGTCCAGTCCCGAAATATCAGGCAATTCTCCTCTGAACAAGGAACATGACAACCCCAGACGATCGTTTCGGCCTCCTATGGGCCTCGTCAGTGAGGTGCAGCCACATTCCTCTAAGCACACTGGGCAAGGAGTCCACATCTGGTTTCCCCCTCTATGTTAAAGCCCTTTGGCTTTAGAGCAGCCGGTGGCATGCCATTTTGCCAAATGCAAGCACAGTGTCTCTAGTCTGCACTCAATGCTGATCGATCATGTACCCCCATTGGCTAGAGGAGGCAATAGAGTCAAGAGGCTACTGCAACTAGAGACTAAATGGATCTATATGATGGATACACTAATGCCAAGGGGTCTCAACACCTCTCTGGACTTTGGACCTTTCTTCATTATATTGATGAAGATTCAGTATATGTCTGATAATATAGGTGATGGAATCCTTTTATGATCCACATGAACGTATGCTCTAGTGGGTGCCCACTGATTTCTACCTATACTACAGGAGTTATTAAAGTCAAATAACTATTCTAATTATTGTGTATATTTATGATTAGGGATGATGTCTGGGCTGATGTCGTTATTGGTATAATATACCATCATATTACTGTACATATTGTATAGTTCTATGTCCATCTGTATATATCTATATTGCCTGTCATATTCTAGCAGCCTGTAAGAAGTGTCACTTGGCACAATAAATGTATGGATTGTATGACCAGGACGTTAAGCGGTTAAGAGCTGTTGTTGCTACTATAAGTTGCTATGTAGGCTTGTGTCTATACATTTTAGTTTGTTGTGGCATGTTGTAACATTTTCATTAGCTTCGAATCGGCTATACTGGCCCATAATGATGTTTTTATTTACGGGTTGCCCTGGCAACACTTGCTTATGGTTTGTGGCGCATCAGGTGGCGTTGGCTGATGATGACACCACTGTTGTGGGACTGCGTGGGCCCTAGATGGCCGCATGTGAAGGTATTTAAATCTGCTGAACTTATCGATTGACAAAGGTGCAAATGGGCACCGAAACATTATGTCAGTTTTAACTTTTATACAATAAATGTATAAAGCCCAGTGAGTGACTTTTTTTTGGAACTAGATATATATATATTTGCATAGGAAGAGAGAAGCACTCTACCAAGAATGAACAACAGCTCATCAGCTAGTTCTATGGCGATTTACCACCCAGGAGCAGCCTCTTTTAGACCAGTGTGCTTTTCACAGAGGAAAATTTTCATGAAGTATATCAGTCTGATCACGCCAAGTAAGGTCAGTCCAGCCCCGAAATACCCGGCAATTCTCCTCTAAACAAGGAACATGACAACCCCAGACGATTTTTTCGGCCTCCTATGGGCCTCGTCAGTGAGGTGCAGCCAGTGGCGTAGCATGGGTTGTTTGCTCCCAGGGAAAGGCAAGTATTGCACCTTCCACCAGTACAGTAGGGATTGGCAATATTTAGTTTTGAGGTCAACTCTTTTGCAACCACAAATATTTTATTTCAGTACCAAATTTGACCACAGACTGCAAGAGGAGGAAGGAATAATGAGCACCAGGGAACATGCTGTGATTCTGGGATCACTGACTAGGACTCGAAGGAAGCCTGACTGTCTGCGCAAGAACTGATCAAAGCCCTGACAGGCATCTCGTTTGTCTCTGTTTTTCTGTCACCGCCCCAGGTCCCCATTTATCTGCTTTGAACCGGGACTCCCTCTTCCCACACCCTTACCTTATCGTCGCCCTGCTCTAGTGCTCTTCCATCCTGACCTGTGCGCTGGGACGAACTAGTGTTACCACCAGGATGATCACTTCCTCTCGGTGACATGCTGATCGCTGACACCCAGTGTCGTGTCGAATAGTCAAACCCGACGGAATGTGGGACGCTTGTCACTTCCGGTGATGTGTAAACTCGCAATCCGATGGGTTGCACATGTGCCAATCTCACAGCTCAGCTTGAAAATACTTTGAATTCCTGGAATTCCTATCACTGCCCGTCGGATTTAGGAACCACTGAGTGCGTATGCCTGATTTCTATATTGCTCTCTCAAGAGTTTCCAGATGATGTAAGTTTTTTTCACATATTTATCATGTACTTAAATATATAATCAGGGCTCAAAATTTCAAGTCCTAAGCTACTAGCCAGGACAAAATGTTACTCGCCACTTCTAATCCCACCCACACCACACCCACTACTTCACACCCTCTTTACATATTTAGCCATTGTGAAATTTTGTAATATTGTTTTTATATTATACTATAACAAATTAAATAATGCTACATACAGTAATAAATTAACAAAAACAAGTTCATAGCAGTTAGAAACATCAACTAGAGGTTCTGGAGAAGAAAAACAGCTGGAAAAAAAGGAAGTTGTTGAACTAAGAGAGTGCTTAGAGTGCTGACAGTCATGAAAGGTCATAGCAGACCTGTAGATCATCTTTCCCTTCTCACTATTAACTATCAATCTCAACTCCCTCCTCTCTTCAATCTCTCTTTATATCCTCACTCTCAGGCATAGCTTCTCTTTACACTCTTTCATTCCCCTCTCTCATATCTCTTCACTCTTTTTTTTCCATCCTCTTTTAACTCTACCTTCTTCTCCACTTCCACTACAGTCTCTCTCTGGCCCTTTTACCTTCTCAGAAGTAACAGTCTAAGCACTAATGGGGTCCCTACAGCCCTAGAGGAATAACTTATCCTTGCACTTTTTATGGATATACAGGGAGTGCAGAATTATTAGGCAAGTTGTATTTTTGAGGATTAATTTTATTATTGAACAACAACCATGTTCTCAATGAACCCAAAAAACTCATTAATATCAAAGCTGAATAGTTTTGGAAGTAGTTTTTAGTTTGTTTTTAGTTATAGCTATTTTAGGGGGATATCTGTGTGTGCAGGTGACTATTACTGTGCATAATTATTAGGCAACTTAACAAAAAACAAATATATACCCATTTCAATTATTTATTTTTACCAGTGAAACCAATATAACATCTCAACATTCACAAATATACATTTCTGACATTCAAAAACAAAACAAAAACAAATCAGTGACCAATATAGCCACCTTTCTTTGCAAGGACACTCAAAAGCCTGCCATCCATGGATTCTGTCAGTGTTTTGATCTGTTCACCATCAACATTGCGCGCAGCAGCAACCACAGCCTCCCAGACACTGTTCAGAGAGGTGTACTGTTTTCCCTCCTTGTAAATCTCACATTTGATGATGGACCACAGGTTCTCAATGGGGTTCAGATCAGGTGAACAAGGAGGCCATGTCATTAGATTTTCTTCTTTTATACCCTTTCTTGCCAGCCACGCTGTGGAGTACTTGGACGCGTGTGATGGAGCATTGTCCTGCATGAAAATCATGTTTTTCTTGAAGGATGCAGACGTCTTCCTGTACCACTGCTTGAAGAAGGTGTCTTCCAGAAACTGGCAGTAGTACTGGGAGTTGAGCTTGACTCCATCCTCAACCCGAAAAGGCCCCACAAGCTCATCTTTGATGATACCAGCCCAAACCAGTACTCCACCTCCACCTTGCTGGCGTCTGAGTCAGACTGGAGCTCTCTGCCCTTTACCAATCCAGCCACGGGCCCATCCATCTGGCCCATCAAGACTCACTCTCATTTCATCAGTCCATAAAACCTTAGAAAAATCAGTCTTGAGATATTTCTTGGCCCAGTCTTGACGTTTCAGCTTGTGTGTCTTGTTCAGTGGTGGTCATCTTTCAGCCTTTCTTACCTTGGCCATGTCTCTGAGTATTGCACACCTTGTGCTTTTGGGCACTCCAGTGATGTTGCAGCTCTGAAATATGGCCAAACTGGTGGCAAGTGGCATCTTGGCAGCTGCACGCTTGACTTTTCTCAGTTCATGGGCAGTTATTTTGCGCCTTGGTTTTTCCACACGCTTCTTGCGACCCTGTTGAATATTTTGAATGAAACGCTTGATTGTTCGATGATCACGCTTCAGAAGCTTTGCAATTTTAAGAGTGCTGCATCCCTCTGCAAGATATCTCACTATTTTTTTTACTTTTCTGAGCCTGTCAAGTCCTTCTTTTGACCCATTTTGCCAAAGGAAAGGAAGTTGCCTAATAATTATGCACACCTGATATAGGGTGTTGATGTCATTAGACCACACCCCTTCTCATTACAGAGATGCACGTCACCTAATATGCTTAATTGGTAGTAGGCTTTCGAGCCTATACAGCTTGGAGTAAGACAACATGCATAAAGAGGATGATGTGGTCAAAATACTCATTTACCTAATAATTCTGCACTCCCTGTATAATATCCCTTTAGATAATAGTTTTAGCACATAGCCCAAAATGTGTGTTTCTCAGTGCTGCAATAGGAATGTACATTCTGGAAATACAATGTGCCAACTTTGCTACTTACAACATGCCACTAGACTTCAGACTCAACTTTCACTAACTAGCTTTCACTTGCCACTGTTAAATCTCCACTCGCCAATGGCTAGTGGGCTAGTAGAAATTTTTAGCCCTGTGTATATATATATATATATATATATATATATATATATATATATATATATATATGTATAAATATATAATAAATATTGAAACCAATGAAGGGCTGAATTGTTTCCTTTGGGCCTGAGGATGGACACCCATGGTTACATGTTTACATGGCAGGGGTGAATTTGTTATTTGTAATTTAGGATTCAACTGATACTGAATATGGAGAGGCCAGACACACACTTTTTTGAACACATGAAGGGGCATTTGTATATAGATGATGTTGAATAATCCAAAAAGCTAAGAGCCTTAGTAAAATTTTAGCAGATGTTACTTCCTGGCTCTCAGGATGTATAAGGCAGTGTACTGTAAACATTTGATATCATGTTTTTGTTAAGGTTTGTGTGTGCACTCACAAACAATGATAATGTGATTTAAAATGAAAATTATGGTCACAAGGCATCTGAGTGTCATTTTCTTTTACCATTAACACATATACCAAGTAAATGTGAAGCAAGTAACACTGGCAGAGGAAGCAGGAGACACTGAAAGAAAAACAGGTCACCTATTACTTTGGGATGAAACTGGTAAGGTTAAATCTGCAGAAAATGTATTTGCATACAGACATACAGACACCAACATAGATAAACAGACTGCACATACTATTGGTGTATACAATAAACTTATTGGGCTTATCTTACTACAAGATGTTTCACAAACATACGGCTAGATTTAGAGTTTTGTGGCCAAAGGGGTGCGTTAGCTATGTGTGTTCTTCCCCCCGCACCTTTTAAATAACTCTGGTATTTAGAGTTCTCTTAAGGGCTGCGTTAGGCTCCAAAAAGGGAGCATACAGGCATATTTACCGCCACTTCAACTCTCAATACCAGCATTGCTTACGGTAGCGGCTAGCTTGAAAAACGTGCTCGTGCCTGATTCCCCCATAGGAAACAATGGGGCAGTTTGGGCTGAAAAAAAACACCTGCAAAAAAGCAGCGTTCAGCTCCTAACGCAGCCCTATTGTTTCCTATGGGGAAACAGTTTCTAAGTCTGCACCTAGCACTCTAACATATACCCCGAGTCTAAACACCCCTACCTTACACTTATTAACCCCTAATCTGCCGTCCCCGCTATCGCTGACCCCTGCATATTATTATTAACCCCTAATCTGCCGCTCAGAACACCGCCGCAACCTACATTATCCCTATGTACCCCTAATCTGCTGCCCACAACATCGCCGACACCTATATTATATTTATTAACCCTTAATCTGCCCCCCCCAATGTTGCCACTACCTTACCTACACTTATTAACCCCTAATCTGCCGACCGGACCTCGCCGCCACTATAATAAATGTATTAACCCCTAAACCGCCTCACTCCCGCCTCGCAAACCCTATAATAAATTTAATTAACCCCTAATCTGCCCTCCCTGACATCTGCGACACCTAACTTCAAGTAGTAACCCCTAATCTGCCGACCGGACCTCGACGCTACTCTAATAAATGTATTAACCCCTAAAGCTAAGTGTAAGTCTAACCCTAACAACCCCCTTACGGGTTGAATTAAACATAATTTTATTCTAACGAAATAAATTATTTCTTATTAAAAAAATTAATCCTATTTAAAGCTAAATACTTACCTGTAAAATAAACCCTAATATAGCTACAATATAAATAATAATTACATTGTAGCTATTTTAGGATTTATATTTATTTTACAGGCAACTTTGTATTTATTTTAACCAGGTACAATAGCTATTAAATAGTTATTTACTATTTAAAAGCTACCTAGTTAAAATAATTACAAAATTACCTGTAAAATAAATCCTAACCTAAGTTACTTTTAAACCTAACACTACAAACTACCTACAATTACCTACAAGTAAATCAACTAAACTAAATTACCAAAAAAAAACAAACACTAAATTACAAAAAATAAAAAAAGATTACAAGAATTTTAAACTAATTGCACCTACTCTAAGCCCCCTAAAAAATAACAAAGCCCCCCAAAATAAAAAAAATGCCCTACCCAATTCTAAATTAAAAAGTTAACAGCTCTATTACCTTACCAGCCCTTAAAAGGGCTTTTTGCGGGGCATGTCCCAAAGAAATCAGCTCTTTTGCCTTTTAAAAAAACATACAATACCCCCCAACATTACAAACCACCACCCACATACCCCTAATCTAACCCACCCCAACCCCCCTTAAAAAACCTAACGCTAAGCCCCTGAAGATCTTCCTACCTTGTCTTCACCCAGCCGGGTACCATCCGATCCATCCAGAAGAGGGTCCGAAGTCTTCATCCTATCCGGCCAGAAGAGGTTCTCCAGAGGGTCCGAAGTCTTCATCCTATTCGGCCGGAAGAGGTCCTCCAGAGGGTCGGAAGTCTTCATCCAGACGGCATCTTCTATCTTCTTCCATCCGGAGCGGAGCGGGTCCATCTTGAAGCAGCCGCCGTCGATCCATCCTCTTCTAATGACGTCCTAACAGTGAATGAAGGTTCCTTTAAATGACGGCATCCCTTGAATTACGATTGGCTGATAGGATAAGGTAAAAGAGCTGTTAACTTTTTATTTTAGAATAGGGTAGGGCATTTTTTTATTTTGGGTAACTTTGTTATTTTTTTAGGGGGCTTAGAGTAGGTGTAATTAGTTTAAAATTCTTGTAATCTTTTTTTATTTTTTGTAATTTAGTGTTTGTTTTTTTTGGTAATTTAGTTTAGTTGATTTAATTGTAGGTAATTGTAGGTAGTTTAGTTAATTAATTTATTGATAGTGTAGTGTTAGGTTTAATTGTAACTTAGGTCAGGATTTATTTTACAGGTAATTTTGTAATTATTTTAACTAGGTAGCTATTAAATAGTAAATAACTATTTAATAGCTATTGTACCTGGTTAAAATAAATACAAAGTTGCCTGTAAAATAAATATAAATCCTAAAATAGCTACAATGTAATTATTATTTATATTGTAGCTATATTAGGGTTTATTTTAAGTACAGGTGACCTTCGGTTTACGCTGGTTCAATTTGCGCCGTTTCAGAATAACAACCTTTTTTTTCAGTCATGTGACTGCTATTGTAAAGCTTTGGAAACCAATGCACTAATTAAAAAAGCCAGTAGGTGGAGCTGCCCGCTTTTTTTGCAGCAAAGTTATGCAACTTAACAGGTCTGAAATTGATCTGTGTACACAGAACAGACATTAGTTATCGAGCAGACACTTCCCTATTATCTTCCTGTCCAGCAGCTTGAGGTGAGGGTGCCTAACTGCCTATTAATCACTGCAGATTGAAATGCATAGAATAGGTACAGACCCAATATTATCTAACATGCTAACAATGCAGAGAACTGATTGCAGAAAAATACAAGTAAAAAAAACGATTTTGTTCATTAAACTTAGTTTGATGATGATGCAGTCTGCTGTGTGATTATTTAATTAGGTGCTGTTAGCAAATGTTTTTGTTCATTAAACTTAAGTTTGATGATGATACAATCTATATAATTAGGTTTATAATACTGTTTAGCATTTAGTCTTCATTTCATAGCTTTAAAAATAATGTATTAGGTGTTACTTATGTCAATTTTGGGAGGGGCCTGGAACCTAACTCCCTCACTTCCCATTGACTTACATTATAAACTGGGTTTCAATTTACAATGGTTTCAATTTACAACCATTCCTCCTAGAACCTAACCCCGGTGTAAACTGAGGGCTACCTGTATTTAGGTTTAAATAGGATTAATTTTTAATAAGAAATCATTTATTTCGTTAGAATAACATTATATTTAATTTAGGGGGGGTGTTAGGCTTAGGGTTAGACTTAGCTTTAGGGGTTAATACATTTATTAGAGTAGCGGCGAGGTCCGGTCGGAAGATTAGGGGTTAATACTTGAATTTAGGTGTCGCAGATGTTAGGGAGGGCAGATTAGGGGTTAATTCAATTTATTATAGGGTTTGTGAGGTGAGAGTGAGACGGTTTAGGGGTTAATACATTTATTAGAGTAGCGGCGAGGTCCGGTCGGCAGATTAGGGGTTAATAAGTGTAGGTAGGTAGCGGCAATGTTGGGGGGGGGCAGATTAGGGGTTAATAAATATTATGTAGGTGTCGGTGGTGTTAGGGGCAGCAGATTAGGGGTTTATAGGGATAATGTAGGTGGCGGCGGTGTCCGGTCGGCAGATAGGGGTTAAAATTTTTTATTAGAGTGGTGGCAATGTGGGGGGACCCCGGTTTAGGGGTACATAGGTAGTTTATGGGTGTTAGTCTACTTTAGAGCACAGTAGTTAAGAGCTTTATAAACCGGCGTTAGCCCATAAAGCTCTTAACTCCTGACTTTTTTCTGTGGCTGGAAAGTGAGCGTTAGACCCTTTCCTGTCTGACTCTAAATACCAGTGGGCGGTAAAAAGCAGCGTTAGGACCCCTTAACGCCGGTTTTGACCACTAACGCAGAACTTTAAATCTAGGCGATAGTTAGTTGCACAGACTATATTCATTTGTGTGTACACATGTGTTTCCCTTGCAAACCTCATCCCAGCTATCTCTGGAAAAACTAAAAGGCATTCCAATCAAAGAGAAAGCAGGACATGACTCTTCCCTGCTTGATGAGCACATTTTTTCTTTGGTGAAACACTGAACTTTTTTTAAAACAACTATAAAATAACTAAATTAAGCACACATAAATGCCTGTGGTTTAATGTCAAGATCCAGGGTGTCCATACTTTGTTTTTGTTTTGGTGCATAACCAGCTTAGCTTCAGTTCCTCACACCCTCCTTCCTCCCCTCTCTTTCCATTCTTGGGCAGCCTGGGACCTCCATGTCTGACAGTAACTCCAGACTTCTCCTCTGTAACAGAGTCACACCCACTTAAGGTGCAATAGTCTAATTTCTGCTAAGGGGGGCTAAATAACCCCAGAGAAAGCCACACAGAAATGTTAGCACCATGTGTTTCACACAGTGTGGGGTGAACACATAGTAGGCCCCGCCGACAGACTTGCATTTAGTGTATTGTAGGAAGTGTTACTGCCCATTACTAGAGGATCTTACTATCCCTCTAACCAGACTGTGCTCTAGCTCCTCCCACCAGCAGCAGCAGTGTTTACTAAAACATTTTTGTTCTCTGTCCAGGGGGAACTTAGTTCCACCTGCAAAATAGTGAAGGGACTCCATTCCCATGTGTTCCTGCTGGACTTGTCCCCTGTTTTTCAGCCATATCAGTCTTGCTAACTTTTCAGTGGAGAGAATTTCCAGTGAGTGAAATATAGTGACTGTACAAGTGTACACATGCATTATTTGAAGTGTTCCTACAAATAAACTGTTTTTCAAATACAGAAAAAAAATCGCCCACTGAGATTGCAGCTGAGTTGCGATGTCCGCAGACTTTTGACCTATTATTTCTTATAGTATATACATCCCCCCCCCCTCAACAGAGAGGTTCAGCCCACTTTTTTGGTATATTGTGCCAGACTCAGTTTGTGAGACTGGCGAGCCCAAAAATTTGCAATTTCTCGTGAGTGAGTCTGATGATGTATTGATAAGCAGGGTCTTAGAGAGAACAATTGAAAATTAACATTTTATAACTTATCTCCATTACTGATATTGACATAAACATTTTAATTATAGAAAATAGTAGCCTCCATTCCAATACATAAGTATTTCAGTTTCAAGGTCAAGACATTTTATTTCACAATAGACGTGCAACATTTTCGGCTAGATTACGAGTTTTGCGTTAGGCTGAAAAAGCAGCGTTAACAGGTCCTAACGTTGCTTTTTCACTACTGCTGGTATTACGAGTCTTGCAGGTTTAGGGGCACCGCACACTTCTTTGGCCTTACCGCAAAACGACTTACATAAACTTCATAAACCCTTTTTTCTATTGGACTTCCATAGCGCCGGTATTACAAGTCTGTCCTGAGAGGCCAAAATGTGAGCGGTACACCCTCTACCTCCAAGATCCGTAACGCATTCTAAAGTCAGTAGTTATGAGTTTTACACTACAACGCCGTAGCATAAAACACATAACTAAAGTGCTAAACAGTAAACTAACACCCATAAACTACCTAATAACCCCTAAACCGAGGCCCTCCCGCATCACAAATACTAAAATAAAATAACATTTTTAACCCCTAATCTGCCGCTCCGGACATCGCCGCCACTATAATAAACATATTAACCCCTAAACCGCCGCACTCCCGCCTCGCAAACACTAGTTAAATAATATTAACCCCTAATCTGCTATCCTTAACATCGCCGCCACCTACCTACATTTATTAACCCCTAATCTGCTGTCCCCAACGTCGCCGCCACTATATTAAATTTATTAACCCTAACCTCTAAGTCTAACCCTAACCCTAACACCCCCTAACTTAAATATAATTACAATAAATCTAAATAAAATTCCTATCATTAACTACATTATTCCTATTTAAAACTAAATACTTACCTATTTTTATTTTACAGGCAATTTTGTATTTATTTTAACTAGGTAGAATAGTTATTAAATAGTTATTAACTATTTAATAACTACCTAGCTAAAATTAATACAAATTGACCTGTAAAATAAAACCTAACCTGCCTAACTCTAAAAACTAACATTACAATAAAATAAAATAAATTAAATTATCAAAATACAATTTTCTAACTTACAAAAAAAATAAACACTAAATTACAAAAAATAAAAATGAATTACTCCTAATCTAATAGCCCTATCAAAATAAAAAAGCCCCCCCCAAAATAAAAAAAACCCTAGCCTACACTAAACTGCCAATGGCCCTTAAAAAGGCCTTTTGTGGGGCATTGCCCCAAAGAAATCAGCACTTTTACCTTTAAAAAAAAATACAAACACCCCCCAACAGTAAAACCCACAACCCAACCAACCAAGCCCCCCAAATAAAAACCCTATCTATAATAAACCTAGGCTAACCATTGCCCTGAAAAGGGCATTTGGATGGACATTGCCATTAAAATGGCATTTAGCTCTTTTACATTACCCAAACCCTAAGCTAAAAAAAAAAACCCACCCAAAAAACCTTAAAAAAATATAACACTAACCCCCGACGATTCACTTACAGTTATCAAAGTCCGGACATCCATCCTCCTCCAGCCGGCAAAGTCCTCATCCAAGCGGAAAGAAGTCTTCATCCAGGAGGCCTCTTCAATCTTCATCCACCTGGAGAAGTCCTCATCCAAGCGAGAAGAAGTCTTCATCCAGACGGCATCTTCTATCTTCATCCATCCAGAGTGGGTCCATATTGAAGACATCCGGCATGGAGCATCCTCTTCTTACGGTCGTCACTGGAAAATTAAGGTTCCCTTTAAGTGACTAATGAAAGGCCGAGGTGGCTGATGGATGTGGTGATAATAGGAGAAAGAGAAACTAACAAATATAGGTAATATAGTTAACTGTAAGGTTTGAACTTGCTGGGCAACAGAGATGTGTCTTTGTAAATATTTTAATTGCAGTCACACAATAAAATAGAGTTCAGTAAATAACCAAGGGGTTATGAACGATGATGAAACATATAGCAATAAAAAATAAAATCACAGTTAAATAAAACACATACGGGTAGATTACGAGTCTTGCGTTATGAGCTGTGTGGTGCAAACATGCAGTTTTTTCTCACCGCTCACATTCCTACAGCGCTGGTATTACGGGTTTTTACAAACCCGGCGCTAACAGGTAAGAAGTGAGAGTAGAGTAAAATTGAGCTCCACACTGCACTCCAATACCAGAGCTGTTAAGTGAGCGGTGAGCTGGTTGTACGTGCTCGTGCACGATTTCCCCATAGATATCAATGGGGAGAGCCGGCTGAAAAAAAGTCTAACACCTGCAAAAAAGCAGCATAAAACTTAAAGCAGCCCTATTGATTCTTATGGGGAAACACATTTTAACATGAACACACCCTAACATGAACCCCCGAGTCTAAACACCCCTAATCTTACACTTATTAACCCCTAATCTGCTGTTCCGACATCGCCGACACCTACATTATACTTATTAACCCCTAATCTGCCGCTCCGGACACCGCCGCCACCTACATTATACTTATTAACCCCTAATCTGCTGCCCCTAACATCGCCGACACCTACATTATATTTATTAACCCTAATCTCCTGCCCCCAATGTCGCCGCAACCTACCTACACTTATTAACCCCTAATCTGCCGCCCCCAACGTCGCCGCCACTATATTAAATTTATTAACCAGAAAATCTAAGTCTTACCCTAAACCTAACACCCCCTAACTTAAATATAATTAAAATAAATCTAAATAAAATTCCTATCATTACCTAAATAATTCCTATTTAAAACTAAATACTTACCTATAAAATAAACCCTAAGATAGCTACAATATAACTAACAGTTTCATTGTAGCTATCTTAGGGTTTATTTTTATTTTACAGGCAAGTTTGTATTTATTTTAACTAGGTAGACTAGTTACTAAATAGTTATTAACTATTTAATAACTACCTAGCTAAAATAAATACAACCCCCCCAAACAGTAAAACCTACCACCCACACAACCAACCCCCCATATAAAAGCCTAACTAAAAAAACCTAAGCTCCCCATTGCCCTGAAAAGGGCATTTGGATGGGCATTGCCCTTAAAAGGGCATTTAGCTCTATTGCTGCCCAAAGCCCTAACCTAAAATATAAACCCACCCAATACACCCTTAAAAAATCCTAACACTAACCCCCAAAGATTCACTTACCGGGAGAAGTCTTCATCCAAGCGGCAAGATGTCCTCAACGAAGCCGGCAGAAGTGGTCCTCCAGACGGGCAGAAGTGTAAAAACTCCATTATAGAATAAGTCAGTGGTAAAACTCCAATATGAAAAACAAGTCAATAGTGAAGGTAGAAACTCCAATAAATATGAATAGTGATAACCAACTTGTGATTTGATAGAAGTGATCCTCAGGTGGGTCCTGGTGATTCTCTAAATGGATCCTAGTGTTCTTTATATTGTCCAATGTCCTCCTGAATGTATCTGTAAATTTTAAAACAATAGTGTAGCTTGTACAGATATAGAGGGGGATAATGAAAATCTTCTTGATAAAGGCCTATATTGTGGCGAAATGCGTTGACCAGAGCTGGTAAGCATATTTTCATTATTGGTTATCACTATTCATATTTATTGGAGTTTCTACCTTGACTTGTTTTTCATATTGGAGTTTTAACACTGACTTATTCTATAATGGAGTTTTTACACTGACTTATTTTTGTTTTTGTTTTTATTTTTCAAGCCCTCACTTGAGTTTCAACACTGGCACTTTTGGGTTTACACACACTTTGCACGTGCATTTTTTCATTCTTTAACTTTGGTCTTTTAACTCTTTTTTAAATTGTATGCTGTCAAGTTGTATGCATTTTTTAATTTGAAATTGTCCAATTTGGTAAATTGTCCACCGAGGCCCCTTTCACACATTTTGGCCAACATCCACACCTTGGTCATATCGACATTTGCATCATATACAAGTCTGTACACTCATTGTAGCATCTACGTTTTTGCTCCACAGTTTAAGTGAGATCCCCTAACTGAGCACGCTACTATTATCGGTCATTCATATGATATATTATATTGTGTCTAGCTTAGGTTTTATTTCACAGGTAAGTAAGTATTTGGTTTTAAATAGGAATTATTTAGGTAATAATTGTTAGGTTTATTTAACTTTATTTTAATTATATTTGTTAGGGGGTGTTAGGGTTAGATTTAGGCTTAAGGCTACGTTAGGGTTAGGTTTAGTGGTTAATATATTTATTTAGTGTTAGTGATGTTGGAGGCCAGAGGTTTAGGGGTTAATAACGTTAGTATAGTGGCGGCGACATTGGGGGCGGCAGATTAGGGGTTAATAACTGTAATGTAGGTGGCGGCGATGTTAAGGGCGGCAGATTAGGGGTTAATAGCTGTATTAGGTGGCGGCGATATTGGGAGCGGCAGATTAGGGGTTAATAACTGTATGTAGGTGGCGGTTATATTGGGGGCGGCAGATTAGGGGGGTTTAGACGTGGTTTTTATGTTAGGGTGTTAGGTTTAAACTTAACTTTTTCTTTCCCCATAGACATTAATAGGGCTGCGTTACGGAGCTTTTGTTTCCGCGATTGCAGGTGTTAGGCTTCTTTTTTGCCGGTTCTCCCCATTGATGTCTATGGGGAAATCGTGCACGAGCAAGTCAAAGCAGCGCTTGTATTTTGGTGCGGTATGCAGTTCAACGCCACCATATCACCCTCACAAGCCTTATTTTTGTAAACCTGTAATAGCAGCACTATAGGGAGGTGAAATAACGCCACTTTTGTGGCCGTCGTTAATTTCCCTATAGCGCTGAAAACTCGTAATCTAGCTGAATGTTTGGCAGTGTGCAAAAATGTAATAACCGTATTCTACATGTTAGTACTTTGCAGTTAGCAATATGCTGGTGTTTTGTTGGTTTTTATGTTGCCATAGCTTTATATGACTGGTAAAATAATTACTCCCAGCCTTATTGCCATGAAAAAAGCCTGCATTTAATTTAAAATGCTCTGTAGCTAAAAAGAACTGAAATTATTAAAATGTTTCTTTATAGGGAAAAATTATACATTTGTTTAATGACTGTTTTGTTATTTTAGAAATAGCATTTCATTTTCCCTGTTTTGCAATTTATACAAGTTCTTGGATTCCAAACAATGAGGCTAAATTTAAATGGCTCACTAATGTATTTATAAGTATTTGAAAACAAACGTTTAAGACAAAACAGATGGTTCACAGTCGCAAATTACTTAATCCGTAATTTCTGCTATATTTTTTCCAAAAAAGAGTCAAGAACATTTAATCTTAAGTGCTTTATGATTAGATATTCACCAGATACATGTTCTTCAATTATTTCCTGTAAGTATTATGAACTTGTCTACTTCATGGCTTCAGCATTAAAAATATTGATTTTAAAGGACTGTGTACTGTGATGTCTGTGTAATAAATAGTTTATAAAAAGCTCCTTTACCCTTATATTTTACTTTTGAAACTGCTGCGCTTGCTTGTTGTATCCCCACCTATATTGAAAATGTCTGTATTTAAGCAATGGCTATAGAAAAGCTATGTAAACAAGGATGTTTAAAAGAAATCACACTCCCAGTGGCAGGGTGTAAAAGAGTGATACTAGCATGTTCATTTTTCATTGTTCTTTCTAAGTATTGGTCATTGAGTATACAGTGAGTATACAGTAAGAGAAAAGAAAAGGATGAATGTGTATAAATATCTAGAGAAAAGATAATGTGTTCTTCTCTTCTTGCAAGCTCAGCCCATTTAATTGGGTTGTGGTTTCAATTAGCAATTGGTTGCACAAGAGCAGGGGAGGCATTGCACAAGAGAGCTCTTGTGCAATGTTAAATTTGCCATGCAATGCTGCATCGGAAGTGCCAATTGCAGGCAGAAAGAATCTCTACTTTCCATTTGCCTGTAAAAGAGCGTGCGCAAACAAACATTTGTAAAAGAACAGATGCTAATAGCAGTGTGCATGTTGTAGATACTTTCTAATGCACAAGCTCCTAATTAGCATTCATAAGTATATGTGAGTCTATCATTGGCTGATCGCTGTTATGTCACACAAGGGACAGGGAAATGAAGGTAAAATTTGAAATTTGTCAGAAAAAAATCTACTGCTTATTTAAAATTAAAAATAAGTTTAATTGAATTGTCTTCTCCTGCATTTGATAGTCCCTGATGAAATGTACACAGCAGAATGAATATCCCTCTTGATCTTTGTTTCTACTACTTTTGTTTTTAAGAATTATTGTTAATTTCCCTATTTGTAAGGGAAAAAAAATGAAATAATTCTATTAGACAAGGGTTACTGAATTTATGCCATATGTACTGCACCTTTGGGCTACAAACATAATGCATTGATTTAGTTGGCTGCATTAAATAAAGGTTTTAAATTATATTTAGACTTAATCCTTATGAGACAAAGGTTAATTCCTTTTGTGGTAAAATCAAAGGGATATGGTATATGCTATAAGGCAGGACTGGGAAGGGGTCAAAGGTCAGAGGTTAAAAGTTACTAGTCCACTCAATGTTAAAGATAGAAAAAGGTCAACTTTCTAACTCGTCCTCTGCAATTTCTTACTCGTCCTAGTCTTCAGGACTAATGGAAAATTCAAGAACTGTTTATATATCCCTCTCCTGGGGCGAGATTACATATGCGGCGCAGGCTTCAGCGTACCTGCTGAAACCCGCGTCTCCCATAAATTCACCTTGCACATCGGCGAATCACATAAAACCCGCAGCCAGTTCATAAACTGCCGTAAGTCGGATAAACTAGTGATGTCCAGAAATGTGCGTAAATACACATTTCTAGAGTCTCCAGTGACTTACAACAGTTTAGAAACTGCCGGCGCATAAGAAAAAAAAAAAAGTTAAATCTCCAGTAAAAGTCTAACCCGACTTTATATGTTGACAGTGACATGCCTCACAAACATAAAAACAAAAAGTGTGTCATGAGATGCAGGACACAGCATAGAAGGTACAGCGCTATTTTTTTGCAGAGCATAGAAGTATACAGCTTATACAACACATCTAACTTAGTAACTGCGACATAGACAATAATGGTCATAAGCCACGCCCCCATCCGGTGATGTCACCTCCCACTCTCATCACATCTTCCCCTTTTTCAAAGGACAAACTATATATTTTTTTTCAGAGTACATCAAATAACAAGGTATACAAGAAGCATACAAAAATAGTTTTGTTTAGTGTATAACAAATAAGTTAAAGAGAATATATATGAACAACAAGAAATAAAATCCTGACTTGAACATCGGGGTAGACTACCCTAGTCCAAAATGACCATCGGATTATTCTGACCATTTTTCCGGGCACTGCTCTGACTAGTGCTAATCGCTATATGGGCTGGAAGTTTCACCACTCTTCCACTTGACGTCATTTTACATGAACTGTCCTCTGATACAGAAGAAGATGATTGAGAGTCTGCTGGAAGCAAAGAGGTAAAGTATTTATGGTAAAGTACACGGCTTAATGGTTTTGGCTTAGAGATATCTTACACAGTAAGAGAGCTTTGGATTTTAAATTTACTATCATTAGACACTATATTTGGCAGCTACATTTTAACTCATTTTGGCAGCTTGGTGGTATTTTGAGTAACGGAACGCTGTCCACTGATTCAGTTTTCTTTTATATGGAGAAAAGACATTAACAATTATACCTATCGCAACAAACTGCATAAGACTGCTGATTATTAATGGTTGATTTTTAGACCTGTGGAATTTTTATTAGTCATATTAGATATTTTAGGATTTTATTTTGGGGAGACGTCCCTTTATATATGTACCACTGTTTACTTCTATGTTTTTATTAAAATTGTTTTAGTGTTGATACCTTTGGCTTTGAGCGCCTCCCTTATTACTATTTTTTCTTCTTCACCTTATTTTTGACAACTGCAGGGATATTTGTCTTTTAAGGGGGTGTTTGGTTATCATTTTGGCCTAGCGCACCTTTCTATCTATCTTTTCTAATAAGCAAAGAGGTATCCCCACTGTGATCTTGCTGAGGGGAAGGCACCCCTCTTAAAACAGGGGATCCCACCGGTGATGGCTCTGAGGCGTCCAGTTCCAAATTCAGGTACTGGCTGAAGATGACTTCTATTTCGACGTGTGACTATCTCTCCATCAGTAAGGACTACATTAGACCTTGGTTCTGGAGAGCGTCAAATTACCATAGCAGGTGTCTTCCATTTCTTCTCATCATCCAGTTTAACTCTGATACTTTGTCCCACATTCAGCTCCTGCAAGGGCCTCACAGAGTGTTTTCTGTCATAGAAGAATCGATAACCCCTTTTAGCCTCTTCATCCCTCCTAAGGACCTCGTCCCGAGGAACAGAGCTGGTGGGCTGGAAGACACCCACAGAGGGTAAAGTGGTGCAAATCTGACGTCCTAGCATCAGCTGTGCCGGGCTAAAACCCGTGGCTTGGATGGGAGTCGCCCTATAGGCTAAGAGAGCTAGGTATGGCTCAGATTGCTTCAAAATTAACTTTGTTGTTTGAACTGCCCTTTGAGTCATTCCATTGGCCTGCGGGTAATTTGGATTTGAAGTAGAATGGACAAAATCATATTCACTGCTGAAAGAACTGAATTCCATGGAAGCAAACTGCATTCCGTTATCACTCACTAACTCCATTGGTATCCCCAACCGGGCAAACAAGTTCTTGAGACGAGTGATAACGGCTTGACTGGTGATCTCATTTAAGGGCGCAATCTCCAAATACCTGGAGTAGTAGTCAATCATGACTAGGTACTTTTTCTCTTGCAGTTCCCACAAATCAGCAACTATTTTCTGCCATGAGCCTGCAGGCAGCGGAGTAGAAATCAAGGGCTCCCTTCTCTGAGTAGGCCGGCCTTCCAGGCAAAAGGCACATTTTGACACGTGGCTTGCAATGTCGGAACTGATCCCAGGCCACCATACTGCCATAGCTGCCCTTTCTCTGTACTTTGTAATGCCCAAGTGGCCATCAGGAATCCTGCTTAACATCTCCTGCCGCATGCTAACAGGAATAAAAATGCGGTCCTGGAACAGCACCAAACCATCCAGCTTCCACTGGCTTTCTGGTCAACTTTCTTTTATGTACTTAACTTCTTGAAGGTCTGTATCTAAATGTGTCTCCTTTCTTATTTGCTCTAGCTTCCCTGACTAAATTGATTTGGATGACAGAACTGAATCCACATACACTTTTACATCTGATTCCGTTGAGGATTCTTCAGCAGCAGCCAGTGGGAGCCTGGAAAGTGTATCTGCCACTACCAGTTGTTTCCCCGGCACATGCACTGCCTGAACATTGAACCTGAGCAGAAGTCTCTGCCATCTTAGGGGTGTTTTGTCAATATCATAGGAGTTTATTAGAGGGACAAGTGGTTTATGGTCAGTCTCCAGACTAAATTTCTCTAAACCCACTAAGTAACACTGGAAGCGCTCACAGGCCCAAACTGCAGCCATGCACTCTTTTTCAATTTGGGTGCATTTCGACTCAGCATCCGTCAGTGTATAGGAACAGTAGGCAATGGGCTGTAGTTGGTTCTCATTCAGCGGCAGAAGGGCGGACCCTAGCTCATTACTGCTCACATCAGCACTAACCACAGTCTTTTTTTTTTTTTTTTGTAAAACCAAGCTTTATTGAAGAACAAGTTGAGTTATACATTACATATTAAATCATTAACAGGCATAAAGGCTTTAACATATTAATAAAGTGCTGTAACTGGTTCCTCTTATATGTCTACCGTTATTTATACAATATAGTGGTCATAGAGAGGGTGTTGTCCAATATGCATTAAGATCTCAACCTTGTCCGTTACTTCTATCTTATTAAGCATGACCATTGAGCTTGTTATTTCTATGCAAGATTACATTATCCTAAGAAACATTAACTGATAAACTGAATATTAACATTTTGAAAGATGCATCAGGCAAATTTTTATACACTGCTTAGGTTTCCAGCTTTTCAGGGTCACACTGCTGGAAATTTCTAGATACCTGATGTTTACTCATTGACATGAGCGGAAACAAAGTCTTGGAAAAGAAAAGTTTAGGAGGAAGGTAGTGCTAGGCAAGTATATGTTGAGGGGAAGAGAGAGGAAGGGGGAGGAAGAGGAAGAGAAAAAAAAAAAAAAAAAAAAGGGAGGGAGGGAGGGAGGAGGGGAGAATGGTAGGGAGGAGGAGAGGGCTGGGGGAGAAGGATCAGGGCACCGAGTGTTTGTCAGAGGGTTCTCTCCTCGAAAACCCACAGGGTCTATATGAAATGGGCTAGAATTCTCTACCCTCCCAAATCAAAGTCATCATTTCGTGTGTTGCAAGTTTGTCAATTTTTAGAAAGTGATAGCGTTCCAGTCTCAACAGTTCCCCCACTCTATCCTCCCACTCCCTCCTGCTAGGGGTCTGTGTACTTTTCCAGTGGGCTGGAATGAGCCCCTTGGCGCTGCTTATCATCAAAAGGAAGAGAAGGTATTTGTCCTCTCCAATTATCTTGGGGTAACCATGGGAGATCAAGTATGTTGGCTTTGGGGGAATTATGATCTTAAGGCGTTTACTCATCTCACCCAGCACCTCCTCCCAGAACGGCTGAATACGCGGGCAGTCCCACCATATGTGTAGTATAGTTCCTTCACCTCCACATCCCCTCCAGCATTCCCTCCCCGCCTGGGGATAGATCCTGTGAAGCCTCGAAGGGGTGAGGTACCACCGGCTCAGCAGCTTATAGTGCATTTCCTGCAGTCATGCCGAAACCGAGGCCCTTTTGGTTTTCATAAAGATTTTGTCCCAGTCTTTGGGTGATATTTCTATATTTAGTTTGTTTTGCCATGCTATAGTGTATGACGGGAGTTCCGATCCACCCCTCATCAGGAGCATCCTATATAGGCTTGAGATCAAGTGAGTTGGGGTCTGCTGCATTGCGCACATTTACTCAAACTGAGTCCTGTGCCTGCTCAGGGCAGTGCATTCCTTGTGCGTAGCATAATAATGCCTGATCTGCGCATACCTGTACCATGATGATAACATGTTTCCATCCCATTCCATGAGTTCTGAGAGCGGTTTGAGTTTCCCCTGGTGCAAAATGTTAGAGATTGCTGTCTCTCCCAGAGTGTAGCTGCCTCTCCGGGTTAGTGGTTCAGTTTCTATACCTAGATCCGGATTGTCATGGACTGGTATATTGGGCGATGTCCTGGAGGAAATAAAGGGTTCCCTTGCCAGGATTTTGTCCCAGATCTTAAGGGTATCAGATACTAACGGGTATGATGAGACCTCCAGGGGGCGTTTCCCCTCTGTGATCCAAGCCAGTGCTCCAGTGTTTCGCCTCCCGAGGATCTCACTGTCCACCTGGATCCATCTCTTGTTTGGGGAGTTTCTGCACCACTCAACAATATGCTGAAGAAAGATGGATCTCTGATACTCCCTCAACAATGGTACCCCCAGTCCCCCCTTTTCCCTAGGGAGGTAGATGGTGCGTTTCTTGATCCTGGGCCTGATCTCATTCCATATGTATGATTCCATAGCAGTTTGGATATGGTTAAGATAACCAGTTGCTGCCAGGGACGGGACTGTCTGCATTATGTACAGAACTCTGGGGAGGATGTTCATTTTAACCACCCCGATGCGACCAAGCCACAAGATAGTTTTCTTTTTCCAGTTGTTAAGGTCTTTTATGACCTCAACACTGATATTTTTGTAATTCAGCTCAATAATCTCTGTCAGATCCCGAGTAATCGTGATACCCAGGTAAGTAATGTTATGATCAGCTACCTTTATTGGGCAGCTTGATTTACCGTCAGCAAAGGCGTCCGCAGGGACTGTGATATTCAGTATTTCTGACTTAGATGGGTTGAGGAGAAAATTCGAGACACCCCTGCCTTGTCCCATTCCTTATTTGAAAGGTGTTTGAGAGAGTACCATTCACTCTCACCCTGGCATTTGGGGCTGAATATAAGGACATAGCCTTGTTGATGAAGCCAGGTCCAAATCCAAATTTTAGCAAGGTATTCCGAATGAACTGCCAACTGACGCATTTTCAGCGTCGGTTGTGACCAGGGCCAGTGGCATATTGTTCACATGGGCGTGGGTTATCAGTTGCAGTACTTTGAGGGTATTGTCTCTTGCCTCCCGAAAGGGGACAAACCCCACTTGGTCGGTGGAGACGAGGTCCGGCAGGAATCTGTTTAGGCGAGTTGCCAAGATCTTTGCCAGTATTTTGACGTCTGCATTGAGCAGCGAGATCGGTCTATAGCTCTCAGGCTTATCTTGAGGCTTTCCTGGCTTGGGGATCACCGCTATGTGTGCCTCAAGCATGGAGTTCGGTAGAGTGGGGTAATCTGTGAGTGTGTTGAACAAGTTTGCTAGTTTTGGGACCAGAAGGTCTGCGTAGAGTTTATAATATTTGAGTCCATAGCCATCTGGCCCCGGGGACTTACCCGTTGGTAGATCTTTTATAGCTTTGTGGACTTCCTCATTAGAAAACGGGAGGTCCAGAGACTCAGAGTCTGGCTTAGATAGGGATGGGAGCTCAGTGTTTTCGAGATATGTCAGGATGCGTTCTTCGTCACCCTCAGCTGCTGGGGGTGCTTGTTCGTTCTGGCTAGGGGAGGGCAGGTTATATAAGGACTCGTAATAGGTCCGAAAGCTTTCTGCTATTGAATTGCCGTCGGAACACACTATTCCTTGTGCGTCAGTTATATGGTGCACATAAGCTTTTGTTCTCTTTCTCGCAATTGCCCTGGCTAGAAGCTTGCCAGGTTTGTCGCCCTGCTCAAAATAAAGCTGTTTGAGTATAAGAGCTTGTTTTTGATAGCCTTCCTGGAGGAATTGCAATAAAGTTTTCCTGGTGGAGAGCAGATGAGCCAAATGTGCTTCATCTTGGGGGTGGGCCTTATGGGCCAATTCAGCCCTTTCGACCTGAGAGAGGAGGCTATTGTATCGTTCTCTACTAAGTCTTTTGAGCTTCGCCTTGTGCTTAATCAACAGGCCTCTGATGGTGCACTTGTGTGCTTCCCAGATGGTAGTGGCTTTTAGTTGCTCAGAGGCATTGATTTGGAAGAATTCAGTCAGGGCTTTTCGAATTTCTAATTGAAATATTGGATCTGCCAAAAGCGTATCATCCAGCTTCCACACAAAGGGGGTGATCGGAACCGTGGGCCATTGTATAGAGCAACTCACCGGCGCATGATCCGACCAGGTGATCGCAAAGATATTGCTACTCCTAGTGATTATGAGTCCTGTGGAGTCAGTGAACAGGTAATCAATCCTAGAGTATTTCCGGTGCGGGTGGGAGTAAAAGGTATAATTTTTCAGCTGTGGGTGGTGTGTGCGCCAAATATCGTGCAGCGCTAATTCCGCTAAGATAGCGTTTATGCGCCTCCGTACTTTCTGAGGGGCGCTTGAGATGCCGTTCGAAGTGTCTAGCAAGGGGTCTAGTGCCGCGTTTAGGTCCCCTCCAAGGAAGAGGACGCCGGTCCGAAGTTCCATTATTTTACTAGAGACCTTCTGCAAGAAGAGATGCTGGGATGCGTTAGGGCAGTAGACATTGACCAGTGTTATGGGCCTACCATATAGAGTGCCAGTTAAGAGCAAATACCTACCCTCTGGGTCTCTGTGAATCTGTGCCATTTGGAAGGGTATTCCTTTGCGAAAGAGGATTCCTACCCCGTTCCTTTTGTGTGGGCTCGAAGTGAAGTATGCAGTCGGGTAATGTCGACTGAACCACTGAGGCTCATGTGCATTCGAGAAGTGGCTTTCTTGCAGATATACTATGTCTCCCCCCATTCTCTGTAAGTCCCTAAACACTATGGAACTCTTGTTAGGGCTGTTCAGTCCTTTCGTGTTTATGGAGATAAGTTCCAATGGGTGGGCTTTACAGGGTCATTGCATCTTGTTGTGGGGTAGACCCCGGCTAATAGTAGGGAGAAAGGGGGTAATGTCAGAGGCAACACCCGGAGGAGGTGCGTGCAAGTGGGAGGGGAGCGTGGCAGGGCGCACAGCAAGAGGAGTAGGTGGGCACAGGGAGGGGAGCTGACAAGGAGTGGGAAGAGGGGGGAGGAGAGGAAGAGGAGAAAAAAAAAAGGGGGGGGGGGAGGGAAAGGTGAAGAAGGGTGAAAAGTGGCGAAGAGAGTATGTGTAAAAGGGTTAGTTCAGTTACAGAAGAGGGTCCTTCTTAAGATGGGTATGGGTTGCTCTACTAAAAGTTCGCAACCTATGTAACAGTTCAAGAGTAAGAGGAAGATGAGGTGGGGGAACTAGAAGAAGAAGGAAGAGAGAGGAAGGAACCACAGTCTTTTTAATTGAAAAGATTTTTATTGAATTTTTCTTCTTAATTACATAACAAAGTAAATGCAAATGTTACATCAACATAACTTGAAACATATTGAGGTATATCTCGGCAGGTCAGCATGTCATATAAACATCAATAAATTTTACCATACATTTCAGGTCACATTATAAACCAATACTCATTAAGCAAAAAATACTCTCGGAAACTTAGGCCTAGATTTGGAGTTTGGCGTTAGCCGTGAAAACGAGCGTTAGAGGCTCCTAACGCTGGTTTTAGGCTACCTCCGGTATTTGGAGTCACTCAAAAAAGGGTCTAACGCTCACTTTTCAGCCGTGACTTTTCCATACCGCAGATCCCCTTACGTCAATTGCGTATCCTATCTTTTCAATGGGATCTTTCTAACTCCGGTATTTAGAGTCGTGTCTGAAGTGAGCCGCAGGAAAAAAGTCAGTAGTTAAGAGCTTTCTGGGCTAACGCCGGTTCATAAAGCTCTTAACTACTGTACTCTAAAGTACACTAACACCCATAAACTACCTATGTACCCCTAAACCGAGGTCCCCCCACATCGCCGCCACTCGATTAAAAAATTTTTTAACCCCTAATCTGCCGACCGCCACCTACGTTATACTTATGTACCCCTAATCTGCTGCCCCTAACACCGCCGACCCCTGTATTATATTTATTAACCCCTAACCTGCCCCGCACAACGTCGCCTCCACCTACCTACACTTATTAACCCCTAATCTGCCGACCGCAAAGCGCCGCCACCTACGTTATCCTTATGTACCCCTAATCTGCTGCCCCTAACACCGCCGACCCCTATATTATATTTATTAACCCCTAATCTGCCCCCCTCAACGTCGCCTCCACCTGCCTACACTTATTAACCCCTAATCTGCCGACCGGAGCTCACCGCTATTCTAATAAATGTATTAACCCCTAAAGACTTCATCCGGATCATGGACCTCTTCAGCTCCCGCTTGGATGAAGACTTCAGCCGGATCATGGACCTCTTCAGCCCCCCGCTTGGGCTTGGATCAGGACATCGGAGGAGCTCTTCAGGACGGATCGGTGAACCTGGTATGGTGAAGATAAGGTAGGAAGATCTTCAAGGGCTTAGTGTTAGGTTTATTTAAGGGGGGTTTGGGTTAGATTAGGGGTATGTGGGTGGTGGGTTGTAATGTTGGGGGGGGGTATTGTATGGTTTTTTTTTTACAGGCAAAAGAGCTGAACTTCTTGGGGCATGCCCCGCAAAGGGCCCTGTTCAGGGCTGGTAAGGTAAAAGAGCTTTGAACTTTAGTAATTTAGAATAGGGTAGGGCATTTTTTATTTTGGGGGTCTTTGTTATTTTATTAGGGGGCTTAGAGTAGGTGTAATTAGTTTAAAATTGTTGTAATATTTTTCTTATGTTTGTAAATATTTTTTTATTTTTTGTAACTTAGTTCTTTTTTATTTTTTGTACTTTAGTTAGTTTATTTCATTGTAGTTATTTGTAGGAATTGTATTTAATTTATTTATTGATAGTGTAGTGTTAGGTTTAATTGTAGGTAATTGTAGGTATTTTATTTAATTAATTTAATGATAGTATAGTGTTAGGTTTAATTGTAACTTAGGTTAGGATTTATTTTACAGGTAATTTTGTAATTATTTTAACTAGGTAACTATTAAATAGTTCTTAACTATTTAATAGCTATTGTACCTGGTTAAAATAATTACAAAGTTGCCTGTCAAATAAATATTAATCCTAAAATAGCTATAATATAATTATAATTTATATTGTAGCTATATTAGGATTTATTTTACAGGTAAGTATTTAGCTTTAAATAGGAATAATTTATTTAATACGAGATAATTAATTTCATTAGATGTAAATTATATTTAACTTAGGGGGGTGTTAGTGTTAGGGTTAGACTTAGCTTTAGGGGTTAATACATTTATTAGAATAGCGGTGAGCTCCAGTCGGCAGATTAGGGGTTAATAATTGAAGTTAGGTGTCGGCGATGTTAGGGAGGGCAGATTAGGGGTTAATACTATTTATTATAGGGTTAGTGAGGCGGATTAGGGGTTAATAACTTTATTATAGTAGCGCTCAGGTCCGCTCGGCAGATTAGGGGTTAATAAGTGTAGGCAGGTGGAGGCGACGTTGTGGGGGGCAGATTAGGGGTTAATAAATATAATATAGGGGTCTGCGATGTTAGGGCAGCAGATTAGGGGTACATAGGGATAATGTAAGTAGCGGCGGTTTACGGAGCGGCAGATTAGGGGTTAATAATAATATGCAGGGGTCAGCGATAGCGGGGGCGGCAGATTAGGGGTTAATAAGTGTAAGGTTAGGGGTGTTTAGACTCGGGGTACATGTTAGAGTGTTAGGTGCAGACGTAGGAAGTGTTTCCCCATAGCAAACAATGGGGCTGCGTTAGGAGCTGAACGCGGCTTTTTTGCAGGTGTTAGGTTTTTTTTTTCAGCTCAAACAGCCCCATTGTTTTCTATGGGAGAATCGTGCACAAGCACGTTTTTGAGGCTGGCCGCTTGCGTAAGCAACTCTGGTATCGAGAGTTGAAGCTGCGTTAAAAATGCTCTACGCTCCTTTTTTGGAGCCTAACGCAGCCTTTATGTGGACTCTCAATACCAGAGTTATTTTTATGGTGCGGCCAGAAAAAAGCCGGCGTTAGATTTTCGGGTCGTTACCGACAAAACTCCAAATCTAGCCGTTAGGTTGTTAACTAACAACTCTGGCTTCAGAAAACATAATCCATGGTTCCCAGACAGAAACAAATTGTTCTTCAGTGTCAAGCATGTTAGCTGCATTATTACTCATTTGGTAGTAGTAACCAATTTTATTTAGAATAATCTGAAAGTTAGGGATCTCAACTTTCCAATACTGGGCTATTGTTAATCTTACTATAGTAAAGATGGTAAAAATAAACTTGTTTCGTGCCCTGTTAAACCCTGGAATAGGCTCATGCAGAAGGGCTTGAGAGGCCGACACTCTTAAAGTGCGCCCAAAAATGTTGCCCAACAGACTGAAGGTTTGTGACCAGATATTTGCTACCCGTGGGCAGTCCCACCACATGTGCAAATAAGTACCTAACTCATCACACCCTCTTAGACATTTTCTATTACCTATCTCCAATTTATGTAATCTCGATGGGTGAAAATACCAACGAAAAGCAGTCTTCATGTAATTTTCTTTTAAATGAGCACATATGGAAAAGGAGGGTCCCCTAAACAAAACATCATTCCATTTTTCTAGAGACCAAGTAAATTGAAATTCTTCTTCCCACTTGTGCATAAAAGGAAGCTTATGAGTCTTTGGTGGAGAGTTAAAAATGGCATATAGTCCAGTAATGGTCCCTCTCATTCTCTGTCCAGCTAAGCAAATTTGTTCTAAGTATGTGGTGCTCCCTTTGTATGAGTTACCTATCACCTCGCAAACTCTTGCATTCAACTGAAGATATTGATACCAACTGGGTCTATCTTGTTCATTAAGGCTAGCATATGTGTTAAAGTCCATAAAGTTCTGTCCCCTTAAAGTGTCAGCAATTCTGTACAGCCCCCTATTGGCCCACTTATTCTGAAGACCCACGTCAAGTGTAGTAGACAGCGTTATTAATGGCATTGCCTTAGAAGTATCTGAGATTAAATTAAATTTAGTAGACAAAGAGTCCCATAGCGAGACGGAGTGTGCTACTGCTGCAAAAGTTTTCCATATGTTAGGCCTATGAGTTCTATTAGTCCATAGAAGTTTATAATTGGCTCCACCCCAACCATATCTGACTCCAGTTGTACCCACTGAATATTATCAGTCTTGTTATGCCATAACGCAGTCTGAGCCACACGGGCCGCATGGTAGTATGCTAGAAAATCTGGCAATCCCATCCCTCCCCCTCTTCTACTTCTGCAGAGAGTTTGTCTATTAGTTCTTGCTCTTTTACCTTGCCAAATAAACGAAATTACATACTTCTGGAGTTGTGTGATTGTTTTGGATGGCACAGAGACTGGTAAGCATCTAAATAGGTATAATATTTTTGGGAGAATTGTCATTTTAATTCCAATTATTCTGCCATATAGCGAAATTTTCAACTTTTCCCATTTCTGTAGCAAGTTTTTAATCTGTGATATCAAAGGCGTGTAGTTTAAATGATACAGATCTTCAGTCCTATTTGTAAGTATCACTCCTAAATATCTCATTCCCTTCTCAGCCCATGAGAAAGAGAAATTAATCTCCATGAGTTTTTTAGTGTGTGCTGGTAGATTTACACTAACAGCCTCACACTTATCATTGTTAATTTTATAACCTGATATTGCTGCAAACTTATCTATAGTGGAATACATTACTGGAAGAGAAATAAGTGGCTTTGTGATCGAAAGAATAATGTCATCTGCAAAAAGACTGATTTTATATTCTTTTGCCTTTATATGTATGCCTGTAATATCTACATTTCGTCTGATGCTGGCTGCTAAGGGTTCGATACACAGGGCAAATAGAAGCGGGGAAAGAGGGCATCCCTGTCTAGTACCATTTGCTATTTCAATGGGTCCTGACTTATACCCTGCAATTTTAACAAATGCTGAGGGATGAGAGTATATCGTGGCGATCGCTTTTCTAAAGTTTCCCGTTATGCCAAATGCATCTAACACCTTATCGAGGTAGTCCCAGTAAATACGGTCGAATGCCTTCTCTGCGTCCAAGGAAAGGAACAGAGAAGGCATCCCTTTAACCGACGCAAGATTAATCAAATCAATCACCTTTCTCACATTATCCGGGGCCTCCCTGTTCGCTATGAACCCCACCTGATCCGGATGGACTAGTTTAGGCATTAGTTTGTTGAGTCTGGTGGCTAAAATCTTAGAGAAAATCTTTATGTCTTGGTTAATTAGAGATATAGGCCGATAATTTTTGCAGTGTTGCTTGTTTTTGCCCGGCTTCGGAATTACTGAAATTCGAGCTAGTAAGAATTCTTTCGGGATATAGCCCCCTTTTAACATATGGTTAAAGGTGTTCACTAATAAGGGGCCTAATTCGTCTAGAAATGTCTTATAAAAAATACCAGTGTATCCATCCGGACCAGGTGCTTTATTGATTTTTAGGTGTTTGATTGTTTGTCTAATTTCAGCTAATGTGATAGGTGCGTTTAGCCCATCTACATCATCTGCGTCAAGCTTAGGCATATCGTCATGGCCCAAAAATTCCTGGTAGTTTTCAAATTGTCGGGGATTCCTGTCTCCCCGAGGGAGTGCATATAATGATTGGTAATATGATGCAAAGGTATCTGCTATAATTTGAGGATGGTTAGTGGTAGAACCATCTGGCTTCTGCAACTGAGGGACCGTTGTGAGCCTTGTCATATCTTTCAGCCTACAAGCCAACATTCTGTCAGGCTTGTTAGCGTGGATGAAATATTGTGTATCAATAAGTTTTAAAGATCTAGATGCTTCCTGAGATAACAATTTATCCAATTCCTCCCTTTTACTATTTAGCCTTTTAAGTGTATTTGCGCTCTGAGTGGTGCAGTGAAGATTGTGTAATTGCTTAATTTCTTCCTTTAGCCTCTCACCATAAGCTTGTGCCGCTTTTAATTTGGAGCTAGATTCTCTAATTAATATGCCTCTTGTAAACGCCTTAAGCGCCCCCCACACATATGAAGGATTTTCTACTGACTGTTGATTAGAGCCAATAAAAACTCCAATTTCCCTTCTCAAAAACTCTAAGAACAATTTATCTTTGAATAGGGTAGGGTTCAAATGCCAACTCTTGTTTCTAAGCGGGTCTATTAAGCCTGAAAGTGTCGTCAAAACCGCATTATGGTCTGACCAGGTGCTAACTATTATGTCTGATTTCATAATTAATGGTGCCAATATTTGGCTCACAAGAATATGGTCAATTCGTGAATAAACCTTATGGGCTGAGGAATAAAAGGTATAATCCCTATTATTTCCATTGTGAACTCTCCAGCTATCTAATAGGTTGTGATCTAACAAAAAATCATATAGTACTTTTCTAAATTTCTGTGTTTGAGAAGCTGACCTCATCCCTGATCTGTCCATTTCGGGGTCTACCACCGTGTTAAAATCTCCCCCAATGATTAGCCTATACTGTTTCCAGTACGTTAGTAACTTACTGAGTTTAGCCAAGAAAGGGGCCTGAGATTCATTAGGAGCATAGATATTACCTATTACCACTGGGGTGTCATGAATCTTACCTCTGAGAATTATGTATCTACCCTGTGTATCTATAAAAGACTCTTCTTCCTGGAAATTGATACTATTGTGCATAAGAATAGAGACCCCACACTTTTTCTTACTACAAGTGGCGTGATACTGTAATGGATATGCTCTGTCCCAATATTTAGGGGTTGCTGTCTTGGTGAAATGTGTCTCCTGCATGAGAATAACGTGTGCCCCTAGGGATTTATACATGCTAATGGCTTTGCGTCTTTTTACATTGGAATGAAGACCTTTAACATTATGCGTAAGCACCTTAAGTGACATATGTGTAACGATTAATATCTGCTTTCAACATGTGTACATTGCTATACATTTCTTTAAATAACCATAGTGCACCTCTCCCTGACAAGAGACGTGAACCTGCATACAATAAACAAGATAAGGATTGGACCCTAAACACATTCTTATACATTCGGTACCTGAAAACCAACGACTTAGAAGACCTTGACCTGCCGAGGAAAAGACAATAATCATTGCCAACAGTAACATAAAACTGTAGAACTGAATATACAAACAACATTATTTGTACCCCGACATCCGGGTTTGAGAACATAATAAAAGGATAACAGAAAACAACCAGGAAAAAACCTGTAAGAAAACTGTTAGCGGACTCAGTGGGAAGGGAAAGGGGGAAGGAAAGACAAGGGGAAAGGTCCAGCAAGAGGGTTATCATGAAAAGAAGTCCGCCAGGAACTCCAAGCTGAACCAGCGAACTGAATGAAGAATAATGACATTATCCACTCTTTATTGGTTTCTCCACTCATGAAGAATTAGAGTTGAAGTATCAAAAATGGATATCAGGGGTGTCCCCAACTGCTCTCCTCAAGTAGGACTCTCCTGATTTCTACTAGGCCGAGCATTTTTGCTGTTCTTGCCCACAGATGTCCATTCTTTCGTAATCGCTTTACGTTGAGGCTTTGGGGAAGAGGACTCTGCTTCGTTTATTTTCTCTAGCTTTAGTTTCTCCAAAATGCTTTGTCCCTCTGAAAGAGATGAACAAGAGTATGATGACTTCTCATACATAAAAATAAGCTTGAATGGGAAACCCCAACGATATTTTATCTGTGCCTTGATCAACACTGAAACCACTGGTTTGAGCTCTCTTCTCCTCCTGAGGGTAGTTGGTGAAAGATCTGTGAAAAGCTGCAAGGCATGACCTTCAAATGTTATTCTAGGAACATTGCGTACTGCTTGCATGATTTGGTCCTTGATATGATAATAATGTAACTTGGTGATCACATCTCTTGCTGTCGCTGTTGTGGGTGGTCTGGCCAGTGCTCTGTGTGCTCTGTCCATCAGAAACAATGAAGGATCTGTATCCGGTACTAATTGTTGAAATATTTTTAGTAATGTATCCGGTAAGTTGTTGTATGATTCTGGCAGGTTACGAATTCTAATATTGGATCTTCTGGATCTGTTCTCCAGTTCCTCTAATGCATCCTCCAACTTCTGTATTTGCTCCTGCTGTGTTTGTATAGTGTTTTGCAAATTAGGTATTTCTTCTGCAATATCGTCCATTTTATCCTCCAAAGTTGCTGCCCTATCTCCAATTTCTGATATATCTTGTTTTAATTCTGAGAGAGCTGCCCTCATCTCTTCCTTAAACATTTTCTTAATCTGTAATAGGAGATCACTACTCTGTGAACCCCCTTCTGCAGCTGTGTGGGGGCTTTTTGGGGAGGATGGTTGGGACTCTGCGTCTATAGATAGTTCCCCAGCACTTTGTTTTTTTTTTAGCTGAGATCTGGAGAGACAGTCTTTGACTGACTGATTTCTTCCTTTCATCATGGCAAACTAGATAGATTACAGTAGATAACAAAAACTGGAAATCAATAATTATTGATAAAGCACTGGCAGACCACAATATTTAGGGCAGTTATAATAAATGCATAGGAAAGGGTTCCCACTTAGTCCGTTTGTAGAATATGCTTTTAATTCAGCTTCATGTCAATATGTAGAACAGGTTGCAGCTTATAAATCAGTATGTACCTGGAGGGTGCCAGTTTTTGAGGCTTATTGAATGCTGCTCCCTTGGTATCCCAGGCCCAACTAACTCCTGTGGGGCTAGGGAAGGGGCAACCAGTGTCTGTAAAGTCCTTTAACTGTAGCAAACACTCCTCTCAGGTATTGCAAGTTACTTAAGCTTGTCCTGCCATATAATCTCTCTCCCCAGGAGCTTTGTCCTCACAGGACGATCACGGAAAAAGGAATTGGGGATATGACCCACCACCACAGAGGATGGCAGGAAAGGGGGGGGAGAGATAAAAATCTAGTTGTTTTCAAAGTTCCAAAAACTCAAAGCTGTTGTACTGTGTTACGCTGTAATGTTGCACAAGCTATCAGATTAGCAGTCTTTTTAGTGAGAATATAAAAAGTTCTATTAGGTTAGCACTCCAGATACTATAAATACTCTTGCAAATTATTTGGGCTTTGATGATGAAGTGATATGTACAGGACAGAAAGAAAATGGCGACTTTCCCGCCACAAGCCCCTCTCCTGTATCCTCTTGCCACACAGTCTATGTAGTAGTTATGATTTGCAAGTCCCAAGAACAAGCCAGCAGTCTCCCCAAGTGTATCCTAACTGTATTTCACCTCTAGTTGCTGTTAGAGAACCGCAGCTTAACTCTGTGATCTCTGAGCTGTTATGTCTTTTTCAATAAAAAATTGGGAATAAAAATAGTGGGTTCTCACCCCAATCCTCTGGTGTATGTCCGTTGAAGCCCTTAGATCTGAGACAATCCAATTTTCTTCTTTTTTTCACCGGTGACGAACTGTGATCTGGGGTCCGGTGTAGGCCGCAGCCCCGGCCTTTCCTACTTTTTCTCTGGTTCTGTGAACCGGCCCGCCACGATCTTCCTCAAACTTTGCAAATTTTTGTGAAAATTGATCCTCCTCAATACACAGGTGCCCAAAGGTTGGGATTTGGACAGATTCTACTGAACATATCCCCTTTGTAGCTAATTCTTAGTATTATTTGAGCAGAGCTGCTGCAAACTGCTTCTGCTCCTGTTGCTGGCTAGCTCCGCCCTAACCACAGTCTTTTTAGAAGGGTCGTAGAACCCTATCACTGGGGCAAACAGACCCCAACAAGGACTTGACCTGTTTAAAAGCTTCTTCCTGTGATGGACTCCAGACCCAGGCAACATCTTTCTTCAACACCTCTGTGATAAGGTGTAATACTGTGGATAAATCTGGAAGGCCCAATATTTGTCTCAGCTCGTGTACATCAGAAGTACTTTTCATCTGTTTAATAGCAAGGATTTTATCAGGGTCCGGCTTGATGCCATCTCCAATGATGATATGCCTCAGACATATCATAACATAACTCAGATTTTCTAAAATGGCATTTCTCTTTATTTAATTTAAGCACACAGCTCAAACGCTGATCATGTTCTTCCAATGAAGACCCATACACTAAAATGCCGTCCATGACGACTGCCATGCCCTTGTGGTCCCTTAGGAGGGAACTCATCTCTCTTTGAAATATTTCAGGAGCAGAGGATATCCCGAAGGGGAGTCTGCAGAAGCAAAACCTACCTACTGTTGTAATGAAGGTAGTCAGTTTGTGGCACTGTGGATCTAGAGGTATCTGCAGAAGCCACTGGAAGCATCCAGTGTAGAGAAGAACTTTGCACCAGCCAGTTTTGAAGCTATGTCTTCAAGCGTCAGCAGCACATATCTCTCTCTCTTCACCGCCTCATTCAGCCTTTTCAAGTCTACGCAGATGCGTACCTTCCCGTTTTTCTTCACAACAGGCACAATGGGTCACATCAGTCAGTTGCTTCAACAACCTCCTAAATAACTCCCATATTCTTCATACGCAGAAGTTCCTTCTCCACTTGAGGCATGAGCAGGAATGGTATTCTACAAGGAGTGGTACTGCTGTATTGGACTGCATCACTTTTAAGTAATATACGGACTGGGTTGCAATTCAGTAGGCCCAATTCACCAAATATGTCTTCTGAAATCTCATTCACTCTGGCGACAAGGCCCAAACCACAGGCTGCTTTCCTGCTCAATAGGTTGTTAACACACTGACCTCTAATTACATGTACCCACATGGTGAATTTCCTCTGCTTGTACTCACAGCTGGCAAGAAATTTCCCCGCACAATCAATGCAGCCACCAGGACTATGAACTTTCGTTGTAACTTTCACCAGCTGAGGCTGTCGAGGCAGTTTTATGAATGCTGCAACGTACATAACAGTGATGTCTGCTCCTGTGTCAATCTTGAAGGCAACCTTGACTCCCATTACAGTAAGGGTAACCTGCCAATCTTCGTCTGAACCACAGACCCTACAAAGGACACTTCTTGACCTTCCTGGTCACTATCCACCTGCATCTCCTTAATGTATTCAGTTTTACACGCCACTTCAAAATGACCCATTCGGTTACACTTTCTACATCTTTTATCTTTAGCGGGGCATTCTGATCAAGGGTACGGTTACACTGCGTGCAGCGAGCCTGCTGCACCCATCCGCTTCTGGGCCTATCTGTTGCCCTTGGTCTACCGCTCACACTGTGCCTTTCACCTGCAGCTCTCCTGAACTGCTGCACTTCATCTACAATACTCTCAGACCTCAGATCAATTCACTCTGGCGGGCCATCCTAATAGCCCCATCTAATGTTAATTTAGCCTCCAACTGTAGCTTCAGTGAGACCTCAGCATCTGCAATTCCTATGACTATTCTGTCTCTGAGTTGCTTTTCTTTAGCAACACTAAACTCACAAAATTCAGCTAGTTCATACAGGCTGCACACAAATGACTCCACAGATTTTCCCACACGCTGAGCACGTTTGTGAAAACAAGCCCTCTCATGAATCACATTTCTTTTGGGCACAAATTGGGCACTGAGTTTATCCATAACTATTTCAAAGTCAAATTTTTCCCCTTCTTGGAAAGTAAAGGCATTGAACACTGGCTCCACATCTTTCCCCATAGAGTATAAAAAAGAATTAACTTGTACTTCACCACTCTCCTTGTCCAGCTTGGAAGCAATCCTGAAGCGTTGAAACCGTTTACGCCGTGTGGGCCAAGCTGCAGGCTGAGAGAGATCAAAAGTCTCAGGTGGGGTAAATTTCTCACATCATCATTACAGGCAAGTACTTCTGACACCATGTCATGAGATGCAGGACACAGCATAAAAGGTACAACGCTATTTTATTGCAGAGCATAGAAGTATACAGCTTATACAACACATCTAACTTAGTACCTGCAAAATAGACAATAACTGCCATAAGCCACACCCCATCTGGTGACATCACCTCCCACTCTCATCACAAGATGTATTTTCAAAAGTGTTTAAGAAATTTTGCTGTTCAGTATAAGATATAAAGTACGTACATGGGTGGAGTGTTTAGCATCAATGGAAGTGGGAGCACCAGGTATAAAGCAGAACATTTTAAACCTGCCAGCTGCATTCATAAGAAGTTCATGTATATGGATTGAGCATCATGAGTCATTTAGAATAGTTAAAGAGACAGTCTACTTGAAAGCTGTTATTGTTTAAAAAGATAGATAATCTCTTTATTACCTATTCCCAAGTTTTGCATAACCAACATGGTAATATTAATATACTTTTTAACTCTGTGAGTACCTGTATCTAAACCACTGCTGGCTATCCATTATCTAAGTGCTTCTTACAATCTTGAATTTTAGCCAATCAGTGCTGGTTCTTGCATAACCATTATCATTCTCCACGGGAGTGAGCACAATGTTATCTATATGGCACACGTGAACTAGCACTGTCTAGCTTTGTGCACGGTTTAAGATGGCACAATATAGTGGAGTGAAATTCACTTTTATTTATTGCCTTTGTTAACAGGGGTAGTGATTAAAATATTGCATAGGGAAAGCAACACAACCTCATGAGTCAGATAAAATACTTATCCCTAAACTCAGTATGAATCATTTACTGTGGTGATCTAACTGCATAGCCTTAGCGGCTTAGTGGAGTTGTTGTCGAATCCTGGGATGCCTTTGCTGCTCATCTATTTATTGATTGATTTATTTAACTACCTACATAATATTAATATTTAGTTAATTAGTTTATATATATATATTTCATTTTTATTATTTTCAACATATATTTAATTCATAGAATTGACTATATACAAATATATTGTATTATATCTATTACTTTTGGGAATGTATTTATTTTCAGCTATAGTAGTGTTCTGAAGTTGCTGTTTGCTTACTATTTGTATGCATCCTTGTACACATCTTTGCAATGTTACCTGCATAAATGTTCTCCTTACCTTAACAGTTGACACAGAGATCTATAAATATTGTAACTTACCAATATAGTACAGCTTGAATGCTGAAACGCGTAAGCTGTTCATGGATATTTTTTTGTGATGGTCATTTTTTACCCCTTTTTTGAATAAATGCTACATTTTACCTTCACATTCGATGCACCATTGTGTGGTTATATCAGATGAAATACCAGCATTTCAAAATATTATCCCACTCTGCAATCTATTTTAAAGAAATGTAAAACAAAGATCTTGGCAGCCAAGTGACTTCCTAATATGGCTCCCCAGTATCATAACGAATTGCTGGCATGCAGTAACTGATTGGTAAACCATCAAACAACAAGAGACTTTTAAGACAAAAAAAGTAAATTTTTCATAAAGTAATTGTTTTGATGTTTTAATTGCTGATTGGGAGACTTATTGTAATCATACTGGCAAGCTTAACGTACAATAAATACTGCTGCACTAGAAAGAAAGCTTCAGACACAAAATATAATTAAATGATAGGTCAACAATTAACAAACATGTTTTACTTTATCATCCAGTAACACAGTATACTATTTACCTTAGTAAAAGTACCCATTGCAATGTTAAAGTGTTTGTTTTTAGCAGTAACATTCTTTATTGCTTCTGCTATACATATGACAATTTTTTAAGGGACATGAAACCCAAAAAATTTTCTTTCTTGATTCAGACAGAGAATATAATTTTAAACAACTTTCCAATTTACTTCTATTAAATAAGTTGCTTCATTCTCTTGTTATCCTTTGTTGAAGAAGCAGCAGTGTACCACTGGGAACTAGCTTAATGCACTGGGTGAGCCAAAAAGATGAGGCATACATGTGCAGCCACCAATCAGCAGCTCCTGAGTCTACCTTGATATCCTTTTCAAAAAAGGATATCAAGAGAACAAAACAAATTAGATAACAAAAGTAAATTGGAAAGTTGTTTAAAATCACATGCTCTATCTGAATCATGAAAGAATGAAATGTAGGTTTCATGTCCCTTTAAAGCTTTGGTAATGTCACGCAAAGTATGTTTGGATAGCTCATTATGGGCCAGTTTACGAGTGGAGCGCTATTTAGCACTAGAAGTACTTTTTGCGCTTGTCGGTTTATGCTGGTATTATGAGTTGAAAGTAAAAAGTTATCGTTCTCGTGCTAACCCACCGCGCACAAAAAGCTGAACTTACAATATAAAGTGTACGATAACCTATTCCCCCATGGAAGTCAATGGAGCAAAGTAAGTGGGAAAAAACCTAACACCCTAATCGCGCGCAAACTCGCTCACATATTCTCATGTACGCTAAACCGACATGAAAATATGAATATTTTACATTCCAATGTTCTGCGCATAGAAGAATAAGTCTTATTTATTCATAAATACATATCTCTATATATACAGTATATGATGGTATTTTGGTACAATATATATTTATATATATATATATATATATATATATATATATATATATATATATATATATACAGCATATATATATATATATATATATATATATATATATATATATATATATATATATATATATATATATATATATATATAACATATATAGCTATAGATATATGCAGATATATATAGGAATATCTATTTAAAAATACTTAGAACATATTCTGCTATGTGCAGACCATTGGAATGTGAAATATTTACAGTAAATACACTGTTTAACACTTGGTTAAAAATGAATATTACATAAATATGATTTCACATGTTTCCATCTACTTTACTGAAAAGGGCTCCAATGCAGTTACAGTATGTCTATATGTGTGTACATATGTATGTATGTGTTTATATATGTATATATATCTGTAAATACATATATACACATATAAATACATAAGTACACACACACACATATATATATAAACATATATAAACATACATACATAAAAATTCTAACATCTTAGATCTCATATCTTTGAGCACTTAAATCTTTTTTATGCAATATTTTTTTGAATAATTTTTATTAGATGGTATTATTATGTGCATGAGTACTTTGTAATGTATTTTTGATGGTTTTTGTGACACTTTTTAGTTTTGCAAAGCAGTTAACCATAGCTCTGAGGTGCTAACCTGATGAGCGATACCTTGAATTGCGCTCAAGCGTTCGCGTTTACTTTCAGCTTGTAATACGGGTGAAATTTAAAGGGACAGTCTACTCAAGAATTTTTACTGTTTTAAAAGATAGATAATCCCTTTATTACCCATTCCCCAGTTTTGCATAACAAACACTGTGATATGAATACACTTTTTACCTCTATGATTACCTTGTATCTAAGCATCTGCAGACTGCCCCCTTATCTCAGTTCTTTTAACATACTTGCATTTTAGCCAATCAGTGATCCTCCACGGAGTCAGCACAATATTATCTATATGGCACACATGAACTAGCGCTAACTGACAAAAACTGTCAAAATGCACTGAGATAAGAGGCGACCTTCAAGGGATTAGAAATTTGCATATATGGTTACCTAGGTTTAGCTTTCAACAAAGAACACCAAGAGAATAAATTGCATGCCCTATCTGAATCATAAAAGTATAATTTTGACTAGTCTGTCCCTTTAACCTGCATGCAAATGATCGTGAAAACCCAATATCTCTCACACACAAACGTTTGCGCTCCACTTATAATCTGGTCCTATATATGCTGACTTTCAGCACTGATAAAACAACAAATAACCTTATTGGTGGACATTTTTTTTTTCTTACATGAATTTCTTGGAAATCTCTGAAATGTTGTTCTTGTATATGTATTTCCTTGAAAACTAGACGTATTGTTGTCTTAAGAGGAAGTGAACTATCAATTTGAATGGCATTTACTAAAATTGTTCTAGTTTTCTTTCTGTTTTTCTTTTTAAATAAATAAATAATGCAAAATAAATTACATTCCATTAAACTGGTATATGACTGCACAATGAAATGATTGCATTGTGTATATGTTCAGATAAGCAAAATATTATTATTCATTATGTTAAATTAAATTACCTTTTAGTTAAGTGATGTATGTCTAAGTTGATGCATCAATTAAAATAATCATAGTAAATATATCTTAGCTCAATACAGTTTTTTTGCCACAATTTTTTGTGATATGGAAAAAAACAACTGAAAATATAAAATAAAGTTTAATTTTAACAAATAGAATTCCCATAAAAACATGCCATTGTAAAAACTTTCCAATTGACTTCTTTTATCTAATTTGCTTTGTCCTTGTAGTATCCTTTGTTGAAAAGCATATGTACATATCTTCAGCAGCAGTAATGCACTACAGGGAGCTAGCTGTTGATTAGTGGCTACACACATTGACCTCTAGTTATCAAGCCATCGACTTTCTTGCATTCAACGGCACCAATACGCTTGCCTAAGATCGCCTAACATCGCTGCCGTGGACCTGAATACGTTCGCTAAAATTATCAAGAAAGCTGTCAAAAAGCCGCGCACCAAGTACGGAGCAATGAGCAGCGGACTGTTGTTAACTAACAGTCATCGATCTCGTTGCTCTTCGGCTTATTCACAGCTTTCTTGCTACCCTGTCACTAAGCACCCACTCTATACTATACTGTTTTACCCCCTATACCGCCGCTCCCGGAGCCCACCGCACCTAAATAAAGTTATTAACCCCTAAACCGCCGCTCACGGACCCCGCCGCAACTAAATAAAATGTTTAACCCCTAAACCACCGCTCACGGACCCCGCCGCCACCTACATTAAATTTATTAACCCCTAATCTGACCCCCCTACACCGCCACCACCTACATTAAATTTATTAACCCCTATTGGCTGATGCCAATAGAATGCAAGCTCAATCCTATTGGCTGATTGCATCAGCGAATCGGATTTTTCCTACCTTAATTCCGATTGGCTGATACAATTCTATCAGCCAATCAGAATTCAAGGGACGCTATCTTGGATGATGATACAAAGTTGTGTAAGGTCATTAGGTCAGTGCAGGATGAAATTGCTTTACGAGGGAAGCTACGAAGATTAGAAGAATGGGCAAGTAAATGGAAATTGAGATTTAATACTGAAAAATGCAAAGTTCTACATTTTGGACGTAACGACGATAAGCAGGCAACCAATTATTTAAATGGTACTAGACTTAACAAGACAGAAGAGGAAAGGGATTTGGGAGTACTTATAGATAACAAGCTAAAGATGGGTGCACAATGAAAGGCAGCGGCTTCTAAGGCTTATAAGATACTAGCATGCATCAAACGAGGCTTTAATGCAAGGCAGGAAAGCATAATTCAGTCACTATATAAATTCCTGGTAAGACCTCACCTTGAGTATTGAGTGCAGTTCTGGGGAACAATCTCAAAAAAATACATTACAGACTTAAAAAAAGTTTAGAGAAAGGCCACAAAACTAATAAAGGGAATGGGGAATTTAAGCTATGAGGAGAGGTTAGTCAAACTGGGTCTGTTTTCTCTAGAAAAAACGTGCTTGAGAGGTGACATGATTACTTTATATAAATACTAGTCCTAAAGCCCGTTCACACTGGCAATTTTTTGCAGTACAGTGGTCCCACCCCTTGCTCTCTCTCTCTCCCCCTTTCTTTTGTGCTCTCTCCCCCTCTCTTTTGTGCTCTCTCCCCCTCTCTTTTGCGCTCTCTCTCGCTCCACCTCTCTTTTGCTCTCTCTCTCCCCCCTCTCTTTTGCTCTCTCTCCCCCTCTCTTTTTCTCTCTCTCCCCCTCTCTTTTGTGCTCTCTCTCGCTCCACCTCTCTTTTGCTCTCTCTCTCCCTGCTCTCTTTTGCTCCCTCTCTCCCCCTCACTTTTGCTTTCTCTACCCCTCTCTTTTGCTCTCTCCCTCTCTTTTGCGCTCTCTCTCCCCCCTCTCTTTTACGCTCTCTCTCTCTCCCCCTCTCTCTTTTGTGTTCTCTCTCTCTTTTGTGCTCTCTCTCTTCCCCCCCTCTTTTGCGCTCTCTCTCTCTCCCCTCTCTTTTGCGCTCTCTCTCTCCCCCCTCTTTTGCGCTCTCTCTCTCCCCCTCTCTTTCGCGCTTTCTCTCTCCCCCTCTCTTTTGCACTCTCTCTCCACCCTCTTTTGCACTCTGTCCCCCCTCTTTTGCGCTCTCTCTCTCCCCCCTCTCCTTTGCTCTGTCTCTCTCTCCTTTTTTTGCTCTCTCTCTCCATCCCTCTCTTTTGCTCTCTCTCTCCATCCCTCTCTTTTGCTCTCAAATATCAAGATAAGATAACTGCAATTTTTGTGACTAAATGTGTGCGTACTTTATTTCTGATTGTAGTCAAACTTGAAAGTTATGTAAAAGGCAAAAACACACACTCTAATACAAAACACACACACCACATGCACTCTCATACACACAAACACTCTCATACCACACACTCTAATACAAAACACACACACACACCACATGCACTCTCATACACACAAACACTCTCATATTACACACTCTAATACAAAACACATACATCACATGCACTCTCATACACACAAACACACTCTCATACCACACACTCTAATACAAAACACACACCACATGCACTCTCATACACACAAACACACTCTCATACCACACACTCTAATACAAAACACACACCACATGCACTCTCATACAAACAAACACACTCTCATACTACACACTCTAATACAAAACACACACACAAACACACTCTCATACCACACACTCTAATACAAAACACGCACACACATGCACTCTCATACCACACACTCTAATACAAAACACACACACACATGCACTCTCATACCACACACCCTAATACAAAACACACACACACCACATACGTTGCGACCCAGTAAACATGGTGTTGCGACCCAGTAATGGGTCCCGGCCCATGGTTTGAAGAGCCCTGCATTAAAGTATATAATTTTAAGACTATTGAACCTAGACTACTAGGAATTGATGGGACACCATCTTGGATGATGTCACTTAAAGGAACCGTCATTGTTCAAGAAGAAATCGGATGAAGAGGATGCTCCGCGTCGGATGTGTAGAAGATGGAGCCGCTCCACGCCGGATGGATGAAGATAGAAGATGCCGTCTGGATGAAGACTTCTGCCCATCTGGAGGACCACTTCTGCCCGTCTGGAGGACCACTTCTGCTGGCTTCGTTGAGTACTTCGGCCCGGTTGGGTGAAGACTTCTCCCGGGAAGGTGATCTTCAAGGGGTTAGTGTTAGTTTTTTTTAAGTGGTATTGGGTGGGTTTTAGAGTAGGGTTGGTTGTGTGGGTGGTGGGTTTTAATATTGGGGGGGGGGATTTGTACTTTTTTTACAGGTAAAAGAGCTGATTACGTTGAGGCAATGCCCCACAAAAGGCCCTTTTAAGAGCTATTTGTAATTTAGTGTAGGGCTTTTTATATTTTGGGGGGCTTTTTTATTTTGTTAGGGGGATTAGATTAGGTGTAATTAGTTTAAAAATCTTGTAATTTGTTTATTATTTTCTGTAATTTAGTGTTTGTTTTTTTTGTACTTCAGAAAATTTTATTTAATTTTATTTAATTGTATTTAATTTAGGGAATTAATTTAATTATAGTGTAGTGTTAGGTGTAATTGTAACTTAGGTTAGGTTTTATTTTACAGGTAAATTTATATTTTTTTTAACTAGGTAGTTAGTAAATAGTTAATAACTATTTAGTAACTATTCTACCTAGTTAAAATAAATACAAACTTGCCTGTAAAATAAAAATAAACCCTAAGCTAGATACAATGTAACTATTAGTTATATTGTAGCTATTTTAAGGTTTATTTTATAGGTAAGTATTTAGTTTTCAATAGGAATTATTTAGTTAATGATAGGAATTTTATTTAGATTTATTTAAATTATATTTAAATTAGGGGGTGTTAGGGTTAGACTTAGGTTTAGGGGTTAATAAATTTAATATAGTGGCGGCGACATTGGAGGCGGCAGATTAGGGGTTAATAAATGTAGGTAGGTGGTGGCAATGTAGGGGGGGCAGATTAGGGGTTAATAAGTATAATGTAGGTGGTGGCGGTGTAGGGGCGGCAGATTAGGGGTTATTAAGTACTCTCTCATCCTTTCCCGCCTCGGCTACTTGTCTCCCTAGCTGCCGCCTAGCTCCTTTTCAATCCATAATGAATGCCTCTGCCAGGCTCATCTTCCTTACACATCACTCTTCATCTACTGCACCTCTCTGCCAATCCCTTCACTGGCTTCCTCTTGCCTCCAGGATTAAACACAAAATTCTCACTTTGACATACAAAACGCACTGCACCCCACTATATCTCAGACCTTGTCTCCAGATACTCTCCCTCCCGTCCCCTTCGCTCTGCTCATGACCTCCTACTCTCCTCCTCTCTTGTGACCTCCTCACACTCCCGTTTACAGGACTTATCCAGACTGGCTCCCATCTAGTGGAACTCTCTGCCTCGCTCCACAAGACTCTCCCCTAGTTTTGAAAGCTTCAAGCGCTCCCTAAAGACTCTACTGTTCAGGAATGCATACAACCTACACTAACCCTTCTTTATACCAGTTCCTCTCCTTTATTGCTATCTCCTTGAACCCTCTTAGCATGTAAGCATAAGAGTTCAGCTGTTTGTAGATCACCCTCTTAAGAGCTGACTACAACAGCGTGACTCTTGACAGGGCCCTCTACCCATTTGATCCCTATAAAGGTTTCCTTGTATATGTTTATAGCGCTGCGGAATCTGTTGGCGCACTACAAATAACAGATAATGATAATATTAAAACTACACGAAAAGTACTTAAATGAGTAAGGAAAATGCACTGCAAAGTAAGTGCACTATTTATAATTAAAGCTTTTTTGGATAGCGCTCAGTGCAACACTTAAAGAGATAGTAAAGTCCAAATTAAACTATCATAATTCAGATAGGGCATGTAATTTTAAACAACTTTCTAATTTACTTTTATCATCAAATTTGCTTTGTTTTCTTGTTATTCTTAATTGAAAGCTAAACCTCGGTAGGCTCATATGCTAATTTCTAAGCCCTTGAAGGCCGCCTCTCATCTGAATGCATTTGACAGCTTTTCACAGCTAGAGGGCGTTAGTTCATGTGTTTTATATAGATAACACTATGTTCACGCACAAAAAGTTATTTAAGAGTCAGCACTAATTGCCTGAAATGTCTGTCAAAAGATCTGAGATAAAGAGGCAATCAGCAGAAGCTTAGATACAGAGGTAAAAAGTATTTTTCTATAACAGTGTGGGTTATGCAAAACTGGAGAATGGTAAATCAAGGGATTATCTTATCTTTTTAAACAATAACATTTTTGGTGTTTACTGTCCCTTTAACTCACCACTTGTAATACAAGTGCAATTATTGTGCTTATAGCGCTCTCTGCACTATCCATTCAAAGTTTAGGGTGCACTAAAATAGTTTTGAACTCTTTGGTTAAAAATATTTGACCATCCACTTGTAATACAAGATTGCACTCGGCGCTCTTCTTGTAAACTAGCCCTTTATGGGGAATTCCATTTTTAGTTTAATTTAAAGTTTTTAACTCCTGTACAGGAATGTGCCTAAGTGGCTCACTAGCCAAGTTATGCTCAGGAGCAGCAATTTGGTTAACCCTCGGCTCGGGAACACTCAAACAATAATAAAATGGTTGCATGTATGCATTAACATGTCCCTTTAATTGCTTTCCAATGGCCATTTCACAGATTATATGCCTTTTTTTCCGTCTAATTACAAAACATCAATACAGTAACTTTCTATCAATAAGATTGTTTCTGTATGTATTTTCTTTATGTCATTTGTCCTCTATATCAGAAAGTTATATCCACATTTTTATATTCATACAAAAAAATGCCCACATTTCATTTGATCTACAAAGATACATAAAAGCGATAAATACGCAGTTAGTACAAATTTTTTCTTTTGTGATTCAGATAGAGCATGAAATTTTAAGCAACTTTCTGATTTACTCCTATTATCAATTTTTCTTCATTCTCTTGGAATCTTTATTTCAAATGCAAGAATGTAAGTTTAGATGCCGGACCATTTTTGGTGAACAACCTAGGTTGTCCTTTCTGATTGGCGGATAAATTCATCCACCAATCAAAAAATACTTTCCAGAGTTCTGAACCAAGAAAAAAGCTTAGATGCCTTCTTTTTTACATAAAGATAGCAAGAGAATGAAGAAACATTGATAATAGCAGTAAATTAGAAAGTTGCTTAAAATTGCATGCTCTATCTGAATCACGAAATAATTTTTTTGGGTTCAGTGTCCCTTTAAACAAGACGACATTCTGTATGTAAAGGAGGCTCGGAGCACAAGGTAACTGCATTCCTAAAATATCTTCAGCCTGCCATAAAATAATCCCCAGCTTCTTCCCTTAGGCAAGAACATTTTCCCCTTGTTATGCTCAGTCATGCATTATCACCTCTGAACATGATAAGAATACAGTGTGCTTTGTTTTCTTGCTCTACACAAATATATATCAATATATTATTTTTTGTTGTATGCTATATAAAACACACACATACATGATACCTTTGGATGGACAATTCCTTTAATAAATCTAGATAACACTGCTATTATTATTATTATTAATAATAATAAGTCAAATGTTACATCAGGATTTGAGACAGTTATACTGTATAATAAATGTTGCAGCAAATTGTGTTATGTAAAAACTAGACATTCCATTTCTAGCAACAAATCATCTAGGTAATTCACAGCAAGTGCCAAATTCAAGAGAGCTGGCATGTTCGTTCTTGTAGAATGACATTTATGGCCAAATTACGAGTGGCTCGCTAACTTGCGCACGGGTAATGTCAGGTTTATCACACCTGCTTGTGTGTGTCGGAAGGAGCACGCGTATTACAGGTTGAAGTAAACGTGATTGATTGAGCGCAATTGAATTTAACACACGCCCGGATATCGTGACTTTAGAACTTTGGTTAACTGTCAAAAAAATGTCACAAAACATAGAAAATACAGTAAAAATACAGTTACACTCATAATAACACTGTGTAAAAAAATTATTAAAAAAATAATGTTCTATAAAAAAGTTATAAGGGCTTAAAGGTATGAGGTCTCAGGTGTTAGAAAAAAAAGGCATGCAAAGGGCTTACATAGAGATATATACATATACATGTCTAAATATGTATGTATATATATATATATATATATATATATATATATATATATATATATATATATATATATATATATATATATGTGTGTGTGTGTGTATATTATGTGTGTGTGTATATTATGTGTGTACATATGTATTTATCTATTTATATGTGTATATATGTATTTACAGACATATATACACATATAATATATATATGTATATATATATATATATATATATATATATATATATATATATATATATGTGTGTATATATATATATATATATATATATATATATATATATATATATATATATATATATATATATATATATATACTGTATGTGTGTGTGTGTGTGCTTTGGAGCCCTCTGCAGTCAAGTAGATGAAAACATGTAAAATCATATGTATGCAATATTCATATTTAAGTGTTTAACTATGTACTTAATGTAAATATTTCACATTCCAATGTTCTTCACATAGGGAAATATGTTCTAAAAAATGTAAATAGCAATTCCTATATATATCTGTATATATCTATACCTGTATATAATCATATGCATATATAGGTATAGATAAATATTGTACCAAAATACCATCAGATATATATATAGAAATATGTATTTATGAATAAATAGAACAAATTATGTTATGTGAAGAACATTGGAATGTGAAATATTCATATTTTCATGTCAGGTTAGCGCACTTGAGAAAATGCAATCAGGCAAGAGTAGGGTGTTAGTTTTACTCCCACTTTTTGCGTTCCACTTCCTTCTATGCAATCGCAATATTCTAACTTCAGCCTTTTGCGCACGTCAGATTAGCACCCAAGAGAAAACTTTTTACTTTCAACTTATAAATTGCGTGATGCCCAACGCACGCAAAAAATTACTCTCTAGCGGAGTTAGTGCGCGAGTGATAAATAGTGTTCTACTCGTCATCTAGCCATTATTGGGGCTATCACTGGTTAGGGGCTTTGCCACACTTTCAATGCCCTATTTATTTGGTAGTTTCTTTTATAGAAACTAGGGACCTGCTTAGGCATAACCAGGAGTACTGAAAGTTACCCCAGCATGCTATGGCCAATTAGGGACTCCTGCACTGATTAAACATTGATTCATGGTAAAAATAAATACAGATACACAAAACAATTTGATATAAAAGGAAGAAAGCTTTGATACAAAGAGCTTACAATTACAGACTTAAATCTAAGTACACTACACTGATTTAATTATTACTGCAATCCCTAAAATAATTGAAAAAATGTATTATCATAAACAACGTATTTTGAATGTATGAGCTTTTGGTAACTAGACATTACATCATCAAATTAAACTATTTCAGTATGCAGTAAACCCTTTCTTATTGGACTAAAAGTCTGTATTGAAAGATAAAATCTTTTTTGGGTCTTAGATTAAGATGACCTTGGATTCCAGACAAAATTAACTAATTCTGACGCATTTTTTCCCTGACAACCATTATTATGTTCTTTTGCTAAACAACACATGCACCTGTGGCATAGTATTGTATTTTAGTTAGCAAAGTATCACAAAAGCTGGGTATTTTCATTTTATAGTAAGAACAACAAAAGTACTCGTTGACAGTTGGTAGTTTCCTTGCATAGCACAGAACAAAAGATGCTGGCTTATTTAAATCTTTTGTTTTTTTAATTAGAATATATGTCAGGAATGTGTGGAATGTTGGAACTGGTCCAGAAATAATCAAGAGGGGTTTTTTTTAAGTGCGAAGTGTACTTGGTAAGTAAAATATGCTGTTCCTGCAGCTTGTTTTTGAGCAATTAACTGCTAACATGAGTGATTTAGTCTGGGTACTTGACCTTTGCACTCTCTTCTTCTGTCCATATAAGTTCAGGAAATTCCAGAAGTTCTATGCCAAACAGATGTAACCAAAAAATGATGTTCACGCAGAATAGGAGTGTAGATTTCTTCTCAAGACGTAATGTACCCCTTAATATCCATATTGACTATATATTAACATCACTTAAAGGGAACTTCAACTAGCTCCGCAATATCTCAACAATAAGGAACATAAACGTGCAGAAAAGAATATGCTCTAATGTGGGAGAGTATTTTATTATTGCACTGTTACTTGAATATAGCTATGTAAAGTCAGATCCAGAGAAGCTGTGCACTACTGGGAATTAGCTAAACACATCTGGTGAACCAATAAGAGGCAAATGTGTGTATTCAACAATCTCCAGCTGCGTCCCAGTAGTGCACTGCAGCCCCTGAGCCTACCTAAATATAGCAATGTTTTTTGCATATGAAGGATTATATATATTATATATATTTTATAATATATATATATATAGAGGGAGAGAGAGAGTATATATGTATATATATATATACAGTATTTATATATAACACAAAACGGACTGCAAAATAGTGGAAATATCCTTAATACGTGATGTTTTGGGGACTTGCTCTCCTTCCTCAGTCTAAGGAATTTAAACCATTTAAAGGGAACAAATGAATACTGATTAATTTTTTCTCTACATTTTTCGGTGCAATTATTTGGATATTCGGATATTCGCTTTGTGAAAACAAAAAACAAAAATATCCCTGTTTCATTAACAAATTAGAGAGAGAGAGAGAGAGAAGAAATAAATTTGCCAAATTAGAGGGAAGTAATTTCTCAATTTGTATTTTAATTTTTTGATACGTTTGCAAGTCAGATATATATCTTAAAATATGGAATTTTGCTTTGAAAACTACAAAAAAAAACAACTATTTGTTAAAAAGGATCACCACTTTTTGCTTCTTCTTTTTAAATGGAATACATTCCAGGGGAAAAAAAGCTATTTCTCCAAGAACTTGTCAGGTTACGAGTTAAATAATATTTCCACTATTTCAAAGTGAGTGTAGTCCGTTTATGTATTATTTGTAATTGCTGGACCGAACCCTGGCTGCTGGTACTATTGTGAAGTGAGAGTGTGGACCCCACACGACTTGTGTGTGTGTGTGTGTGTATATATATATATATATATATATATATATATATATATATATATATATATAAATATATGTGTGACTGTGTAAATAATTATTTTATGTATTTATTATTTTTGCTATGCACAGACAAAACATTGAAATTGATTTGTGTGAGTCCAAATGACTTAAAAAAATCTTTAGCAAAGGTGTGCAAGATGGAGTTGTATTGAATTAATAAATAGAACATATGCCAGTGTTTCTTCCTGCAGGAAAGCCCAGCTACTCTTTTATCTATGTGCTGTTTTTTTTTATAAACACAACTCATAATATTTGAACATAGAGTATCACAGATAATATATATTTTGTAATATGGTATGTGAAATAATTCTATATTGTACGCAGGAATTTTAAAAGGAACAAGAAAATGGGAGTCATATTACAATGAATGTATTAAATCTATCTGCGTGTGTCATTTTAAAGGGACTTGAGTTTCAAAATAATTCAGACATAGCATTCAATATTAAGAAATGTTTCAACTTACTTCTATTATCAAATTTCCATTATTCTTATCCTTTGGCCTCTATTTAACAAGGTCTGGCAGACCTGATCCGACAGTAGGGATCAGATCCGCCAGACCTCGCTGAATACGGAGAGCAATACGCTCTCCGTATTAAGCATTGCACCAGCAGCTCACAAGAGCTGCTGGTGCAACGCCGCCCCCTGCAGACTCACGGCCAAGGGTGTCAATCAACCCGATCGGGTTGATTTCCGTCGACGTCTGTCCGCCTGCTCAGAGCTACAGGTACTTTTGTATTGATTTTAGCTAGGTAGCTATTACATAGTTAATAACTATTTAATAACTATTGTACCTAGTTAAAATAAATACAAAGTTGCCTGTAAAATAAAAATAAACCCTAAGCTAGCTACAATGTAACTATGTAACTATTAGTTATATTGTATCTAGCTTAGGGCTTATTTTATAGGTAAGTATTTAGTTTTAAATAGGAATAATGTAGTTAGTTGTAGTAATTTTATTTAGATTTATTTAAATTATATTTAAGTTAGAGGGGGTTAGGGTTAGACTTAGGTTTAGGGGTTAATAACTTTATTATAGTGGTGGCGACGTTGGGGGAGGCAGATTAGGGGTTAATAAGTGTAGTTTGGTTGCAGCGACATTGGGGGTGGCAGATTAGGGGTTAATAAATATAATGTAGGTTGCGGCGATGTTGGGGACATCAGATTAGGGGTTCATAAGTATAATGTAGGTGGCGGCGATGTCCGGAGCGGCAGATTAGGGGTTAATAATATTATGCAGCTGTCGGCGATGTCGGGGGCGGCAGATTAGGGGTTAATAAGTGTAAGATTAGGGGTGTTTAGACTCGGGGTTCATGTTAGGGTGTTAGGTGTAAACGTAAATTTTCTTTCCCCATAGGAATCAATGGGGCTGCGTTAAGAGCTGAACGCTGCTTTTTTGCAGGTGTTAGGTTTTTTTTCAGCCGGCTCTGCCCCATTCATTCCTATGGGGAAATCATGCACAAGCACGTTTAGCCAGCTCATCGCTACCGTAAGCAGCGCTGGTATTGAGGTGAGATGTGGAGCAAAATTTTGCTCTTCACTCACTTTTCTGCGGCTAACGCCGGGTTTAAAAAAAAAACGTAATACCAGCGTTGTCTGTAGGTGAGCATAAACTGCTTGTTAGCACCACACAGCCTTACCGACAAAACTCGTAATCTAGCCGTGTGTTTGCAGAAACTACTAAAAATAACAAATACCACCACACTGCAATTATTTTGTTTCAACATTGTATAAGTAGTTCTTTTACAAAGTTTGCAAACACTTTTTCGATCCATATTTAGGGGTAGATTTATCATAGTGCGAGCGGACATGATACGATGTAGCGTTTCATGTCTGCTGCACATCGATGAATACCGGCCCGACAGCATACACAGTCGGCATTTATCATTGCACCAGCAGTTCTTGTGAATCTTGTGGGTGTCAATCAACCAGATACTATTCGATCGGGTTGATTTTTGTCCTCAGCCTCAGAGCAGGTGGACATAGTCTCCCCATAGTATTAATTCAAAATCATCAACATGTAGGTTTCTATATTTAACAATTTGAATAAAAAATTGTAAAATTTCAGTTAATCAGTTGTCATGTTGTACATCAACCAAATATCTAACCATATAGTATAAGAATTATTATAAATCACACAGGTATTTTCAGTAAAATGTCACCTAGTTTTTTTACGCCCAGTCACTTCTCCACATTCATAGGATACCCATATTTGATTTTATTCATACATACTATGATAAAGAAGTCTAAAAATAAAGCCATCTTAGTGTTGTTACGAGGTCATTATTATTACGATGATAATCAGATGTTGGACATAGGGAACAAATCGCTTTATGTAACTGTTAAGACTCCCATCTTTGTTTATAAGGGTTTTTATGACATTTCTATAGATAAGGTGTCAGAGAGTTGCCATCCCCACCAAAACTGGATGAAAGCTCTGAGATTTTTTGCCATTGTTATACAATTACAATGCTAGCTGCCTTCATATTCCTCCTTATTAATACTCAAAACAGAAAAAACAAGGTGTTGTCTTTCATACAAGGGCATGGAAAAGCAGAAGGCCGCTGATTAACCACCACAGTAGTGACTGGATAATCTGACTACCAATCTGGATTGTTTTATAAATTAAAAGTGAACCACAGACCTAGCCAAGAACATAAACCCTGGTTGCTGTTACTATTTTTAATAACAAATTTCAAAGTTATGTAAATTTCCACTCCCCCTGTACCATATGATAGCAATTAGCCAATCACAAATGCATATACGTATAGTCTGTGAATTCTTGCACATGCTCAGTAGGAGCTGGTGACTCAAAAAGTGTAAATATAAAATAATGTGCACATTTTTATTAATGGAAGTAAATTGGAAAGTTGTTTAAAATTACATGCTGTATCTGAATCATGAAAATTTAATTTGACCTGAGTGTCCCTTTAAGGTGGTTTAACACAGATTCAACATAGTTAGTAATAATACATAAAACATTTATTTTAACAGACAGACATTTATTCCTTTCTATTCTCCATGAAATAGCCAAGTACAAATATATATATATATATATATATATATATATATATATATATATATATATATATATATATATATATATATATATATATTTATATATTCAATAATATTCACAGCAAAACTACCTAGTATGCCAACTGCTATTGCAAATAATGTTTTTCCTATCATGATTGTTGATGCAAAATTGATAATCCACCTTAGCAAGTGATTGCAGAGAACGTCAGGAGAGGAGCAGGGACAACAGAAGTTGTCTAAAAGTGTTAACCCAAGCCTCCCTGGGAGAAAGTGGAACACGCACAACTTAAAGATGTATTTTTCCAGCAAAAGGCAGCAAAATAAATAATTAATAAATAGATTGCAATAATGTTTCACTTGCAATACTGAAACATTTTATGGTCCTGGATGAGGTCGCAGGTCTCAGTCCAGTTAACACGGGTGACTAGGCCCTAAGTATGGTTAATTACTGATAGAACGTAGGTCACACAATTTATTGCTCTGTGTGGAAGATGATTTATTTTTTAATGTCTGCATTAAAGCACTTTACACCACATCAAGGCAGCCATATAAATAAATGGTGCATTGTGGCTGAATGGCAGCTACAATAGAAACCAATAGCTATTGCTTCTTTGTTTCACGATGCAACTATTAGCTAATTATTTGTTGCTGTTAATAGCAATAATCTTAGGATTATAAAATCAATTATTATGAAATGTACATATTTTATTTAACTTGATATTTTAATATATATTTGCAGAGAAAAAGAATATGCTAAAAATATACAGGTCAAAATGGCAAATAGCCAAGGTATAATAGAAAGATTAATTACATAAATGATGGCGCCTATGTTGTACTAATACATTTACCTCTTATGTCACTATCACAGTCTTCGGCGACTCCTACGAAAACCTCTGGACCCCGCCGCTGTATTCATTTTTCCTCATAATCGGTTAGGTTAGCTATATAGGCTGGGCCTCCACCAGTACCTCTTGCAGAATTCTTCTCCTTAGCCAATTTCTGTTTGACGAAGCATTTAATATTGTTGAAACGCTTTTTAATTTGGTCAATGTCCTTTTTTTCCGGGACCCTGGGCACTTACAGCATTGCTTATTTTTTTCCAAATCGACTTCTTGCGACATGTAGGTGTCTGCCTCATGCGACATCCAAAATGACAATCATATGATTCTAGGATCATGTCGACAAGGACTCCATTCTGCTTATGACAAAATTGATATTGCTTGGCTTTTGCAGGTTGAGAATCGGATACAGAAGAAACCATGTTATAATTAGTAAATCGAATAAACAAATAATTTCGTCCAAAAAAGTTATTCTAATGACAAACCACCTGACAAAACTTGTTTTTTTAACAGGCTGACTGTACATCCTGTGACTATGACGTCTCTGACACCTTGTAGGTCATGTGAGATAAAAATGTTTGTTTATACTTCACCAGACATTATAGTACATTCGAATAATCGCGGTAAGCTAGGCGTCAAATTTATCAATCATCCGCATCAGCTCGCGGCAGATTAGAAGCAACATTTTCCGAGGTGTTTCTTAGTACATACGTGTACCAGACTTCATTTTGCTTCCAACGAGCAAAAGCAAGTTTATCCGATTATCAACTGGCGAGACAATTGACGCTTTAGTACATGGAGCCCTTTATGTTTTCATATACTTATAACTCCTAATATTGAATGTGGATTACATTTTTTTTTTTTTTTTGCTTGGATTTGTCATCTACTACAAATCCTACAAATATAAAGTAAAACTATACAGCAGTTTTTATGTAAATAAAATGCCTTGTAAGTTTTTCTAAATGATGCTGTAAGAAAAAGATAGTTGGGCATACAGCCAAAACTACTAAATGTAATTGCTTAAAATGGGTCAAATTAAACTTTCATGATTCAGATAGGACATGCAATTTAAACAACTTTCCAATTTACTTTTATCATCAAATTAGTTTTTTTCTCTGGTATTCTTTGTTGAAAGCTAAACCTAGGTAGGCTCATATGTTAATTTCTAAGCCCCTGAAGGCCACCTCTTATCTCAGTACATTTTGACAGTTTTTTACAGTAAGACAGCGCTAGTTCATGTGTGCCTTATAGATAACATAGTGCTCACTCCTGTGGCGTTACTGTATTTATGAGTCAGCACTGATTGGCTCACATGCATGTCTGTTAAAAGAAATAAAATAAGGTGGCAGTCTGCACTGCAGAGGCTTAGATACTAGGTAATGACAGAGGTAAAAAGTATATTAATATAACTGTGTTGGTTATGCAAAACTGGGGAATGGGTAATAAAGGGATTATTTATCTTTTTTAAATAATAACATTTTGGTGTAGACTGTCCCTTTAAGATTTATCATATAGAGACAGAACATTGCTCTTGTAGTACAAAAAGATAACCCAATATCGCTAAAGGAAAAAAAAAGGGAAGTTTCTATAGATTTTTGTATGGATAGCTATCATTTGGATAGAGTATTCATTTGTAAATTCATTTCAGTTAGACTAGTGGACCAAAATCATATCTTTCAATAACAAATAGAGAAAAAGTGCAGAAATCTAAAGAATTGCTGTAACTCAGCTCGTAGTGTATATAATTAATATTGCTAGCATCATTTATCAGAGGATACAGAGAACCATTCTAAACTTACTGAGACCTCCACAGTTCTGGTACCCATTTGTACTTAGATTGTTTTCAGTTCATTGAGAACTCTTTGGACAGTTTAACAGTGTATGGACAGTTTAAAATGTATAATAATAAAGATGCAAACTTGGTAGTTAAAGGGACAGTAAACACCTTGTAAGAGACCGAGGGCTAGATTACAAGTGGAGCAAAAACGATTGCGTGAGGGTTTCCACGATTGCTTGCACTCTGTTTAAATTGCGCTGATATTACACGTTGATTTACGTTAGAATTGAGTTCCTTCTTTGGGGGTTGAGCAGGATTCCAGTAGAGATACTAAATTGAGTCTCAACTGAGGAGGATGGATCTGTTTTCAGTGAGCTGAGGCACTGGGATACCTTAGCCTGCCCATAACAGCATGATGGAGGGCAGCCACTTTGTAAGTACCCTGTATACAGTGGGTGGAATTCCTATTTATTGGTTATACTGATTCACACAAGGAGGAGCCTTTTCCCTTTTTTATCTAGATATCTGATCTGTTTTTTTGTGAAAGTGGATAGAAGAAAAGAGCTGCCCTTTGCAAACATTTCGGAATTGACTGTTGGACTCTATGTATTGATATATTGGGACTAATTGCAATTGTATAACCATTATTTGCACTTTGTACATAGGGCTAGATTACGAGTGGAGCGCTAAATATCACTTGAGTAAAACCAGCGCAAGATAATGTGCGCTGGTATTACAAGTAAAGCACAATGCGAACGTGAGATCGCGTTTGCTTTGCTAGGAAGCATTGAGCTCACAAGAGCGCGCTTCTATAGGCTCCTATAGAAGCCTCAATCTGATGCTGTGAAAGAAGGCATCAGAACCTTGTGCAGCAATGGCAGCATATTTTTAAACATATATGTATATGTCAATATACATATATATTTATGTGTTAATATGTGCATATACACATATTGAATGAAGAAAAGAAAGGAGCTCCAGGTTGGTCTTTTAGTAAAATATAACTTTTATTGTGCGATATGCAGCTTTATTAAAAACAATGCAAAGTATGAACACATCATTTAGGTAGGAGTGTAATGCTGATCCGGCTAACGCATTTCGGCATTAGCTTTAGTCATAGCTTAAAGGGACAGTTTACTCAAAAATTTTCTCCCCTTTAATTTGTTCCCAATGATCCACTTTACCTGCTGGAGTGTATTAAATTGTTTACAAGTAGCTCCTTTACCCTTATAATGGCATTTGAAATTGTTGATTAAGCATGTGGTATCCCCACCTATTCTGAAAGTTTGTGGCCGCGCGTACCAGCTATAGATAAGCTTTGTAAACACAGCCAGCAGAAGAAATTACACTCCCAGTGCGATATAGCAGAGATAAGGTAATAAAATGTTGATTTTCCATTGTTCTCTCAAAGTACTGGTGATTGTTTTAAGGACAGATATAAGATAAAGAAGCAGGTATATGTATACAATGTGATACAGTAATGAGATCTGATTATACCTACAAGCTCAACCCATTTTATTAGGTTGTGGCTTCTAAACACAAAATCAGAGCTTTAATATACACAAATAAACCTTAAAAAGCTAATTTTCATACATTTTTTACTCTGCAGTTGGTAAAAAAAGCAATTGTAAACACATTAAGGGAAAAACTATTTTACAGTATACTGCCCCTTTAAGGATACTGCTTATGATGAACCCCTTTAAAATACCCATCATACTCTGATAGGTTAATTTAAAATTAAACTCCTATGCTGATTGGTTAGAATGTGTCTATATCTATTTCTTTCAAATTCTGAGTATGATGTAATTCATTTTTGGCGTTAAAAATTAATTAAAGTTTCAAATAGCTGCATTTGCCACCTATATGCTAACTGGTATGGACCCGCTATAGAGGGTTAAGAATAGCATTAAGAATAGCATGTAAAATAGCAGTATTACTCTGTAGCTCCAGTATTTATAACAACACAAGTTGATACCATTGTTAACAGTATTTCAAGTAACAAGTTCCCACATCTCAATTTTTAAGAAATACATAAGCAACTATTTCTATGTACATGGAACTCAAATAGAGTTAAAAAATGATCATTAAAAGGACACTGAACCCAAATTTTTTCTTTGTGATTCAGATAGAGCATGCAATTTTAAACAACTTTCTAATTTACTCCTATTATCAATTATTCTTTGTTCTCTTGCCATGGAAAGCACTTATTTATTGGTAGGCAAATTTACCCACCAATCCGCAAGAACAACACAGTGTGTTCACCAAAAATGGGCCGGCATCTAAACTTACATGCTTGCTTTTCAAATAAAGATACCAAGAGAATTAAAAGAATTTGATAATAGGAGTAAATTATAAAGTTGCTTAAAATTGCATGCCCTATCTGAATCATGATAGAAACAAATTGGGTTCAGTGTCCCTTTAAATACATAGATACAGCAGAATAATCTCTAGTTGCAAAAGTGCATACAGAGTGAATCAGTATAGGGATTAAAAATAAAATTAAAATAACATTAGATGGTAAATGATTTAATATATGAGCAATTTCATACATAATTTCATACATATGTTAAATAATAAAAATCAGAAGTGATCACAAACTTTAGGAATTATACGTCAATATTCCTCTAAAAAGTACATTGACATATATATTATATTCTATCAAAATCACATTTCCTAATTGTAAGTGTGCATATAAGTGTGTTCGAACATCTCCCTATAATTTATGAATCTTGGTTAAACAATAAGAGACATATTACAATGTACATAAGGGTGCACTTTTAAGTTCCATTTTACATGCTCGGTTTCACTGTTGAAGTAAAGCATATCAAGCATCAAGTTAAAGAGTTAACTAAGACTCATGTAATATGAGAAGCTCTTACAGTAATCTCAAGTGGATGTGAAAGGGGTATAGACACATTCTAACCAATCAGCATAGGAGTTTGAATTTTTTAAATTAACCTGTTAAAGTATGGTGGGTATTTTAAAAGGGTTCATCATAAGCAGTATCCTTAAGCTATGACTAGGGCTAATTCCGAAATGCGTTAGCCGGATCAGCATTACACTCCTACCTGAATGATGTGTTCATACTTTGAATTGTTTTTAATGAAGCTGCATATCGCACAATAAAAGTTATGTTTTACTAAAGGACCAGCCTGGTGCTCCTGATCTTTTCTTTATTCAATACTTGGTTCTGGGGAAAGTGAGCACAGGCTATCAGGTCACGTATCGGACCCTAGGAGGCTGTCATTTGTGAACTGGATGAGAAGGATGCAAGAAATAGTGACGTCATCATAGATCGCCAAAAGGTCAATGGAAGGAGTAGAGGCAACTTGCAGGCAGCGACATACATAAAGCTCATTTTGAGCACTTGTGCAACAGCATAAGTCAACTGCCCAGAAAGTGCAACCCCATGTGGACCAACCGAATTGACAGGGATGTCTCTTCAGACTATCTCACAGCCTACTGGTAAGGCTGGTTAATTATAGCGCTTGCAAATGGACAAATTTGCCAGTTTGCGGGTACGCGACAATTTAGTGCTCCACTTGTAATCTGGCCCATAGTTTATACATAGTATATACAACATCCTTGATTGGGGCTCCTTAGGCGCTCCCTAGATCTGAATTTTATTATTAGATTGTGCACTAATCTTATCGCTGTCCTGCGATATTGATAGCGCACCTGCTACACTTCTATTCTAGACCAAAATGTTTCCGTGCTTAAATGGACATTAAACACTTCAAGATATTAATATAAATTGTTTAATTACATGTAGTAAAACAACTTTTCAATATACTTTCATTATTTATTTTGTTCTCTTTTGCTGTAATTTAATTCTGAATATTGTGCGCTTTCCAATTCATGTTAAACATAGAAGTGCAGACACAGCTATATTCTGCACAGTCATTGGTTGCACACTCTAGTAAGCCATTTATAACCATTTATAATTGGCCTCATCACAAAAGGTAACCTAAGTTACAATATGGCAGCACCCGCTACTTTATGGACATTAACCTTACCATTATTTTTTTTCAATAGTTAAACTAATTTCTTTCATGTAATTGGCAAGAGTCCATGAGCTAGTGACGTATGGACTATACAATCCTACCAGGAGGGGCAAAGTTTCCCAAACCTCAAAATGCCTATAAATACACCCCTCACCACACCCACAATTCAGTTTTACAAACTTTGCCTCCTATGGAGGTGGTGAAGTAAGTTTGTGCTTAGATTCTACGTTGATATGCGCTTCTCAGCATTTTGAAGCCCAATTCCTCTCAGAGTACAGTGAATGCCAGAGGGTTGTGAAGGGAGTCTCACCTATTGAATACAATGGTTTTCCTCACGGGAGATCTATTTCATAGGTTCTCTGTTATCGGTCGTAGAGATTCATCTCCTACCTCCCTTATTCCGATCGACGATATACTCTCATATTCCATTACCTCTACTGATAACTGTTTCAGTATTGGTTTGGCTATCTGCTATATGTAGATGGGTGTCTATCGGTAAGTATGTTTTCATTACTTAAGACACTCTTAGCTATGGTTTGGCACTTTATGTATTAATATAAAGTTCTAAATATATGTATTGTACTTATATTTGCCATGAGTCAGGTTTATGTATACTGTATTTCCTTTTGCAAACTGTCAGTTTCATATTTGGGAAAAGCATATTTAGGGGGAAAAAAATTCTTACCTGGGGTATAGTCTTTTTTCAAATTGACTGTTTTCTCTTCAAATTTCGCAGGCAAAATTAGGCTTGTGAGGGCGCAAAATGCAGAAGTTTATTGCGTCATTCTTAGCGTGCAAATTGTTTTGACGCAAAGTTAAGTCCAATGATGCAAATTCGTAATTTCCGGCGTCTTAGTTGATGCCATGACTCAAGTGTGTAATTTCTGGATTTTGTTAGTGCCAAAAAAAATTCAATTACGTTGTGCGTTATACTTGGCGCCAAATAATTTCATTATTTAAAACCCCATTCCTATGTGCCTCTTGCCTTTTTCTATGTTAGAGGATTATGCTGTTTGCATTTTTTCCCATTCCTGAAACTGCCATATAAGGAAATTGATAATTTTGCTTTATATGTTGTTTTTTTCTCTTACATTTGCAAGATGTCTCAATCTGACCCTGTCTCAGAAACCACTGTTGGAACCCTGCTGCCTGATAACAGTTCTACCAAAACTAAGTGCATTTGTTGTAAATTTGTGGTATGTAATAGTTGTCATGATAAGCTTTTACATGCAGAGAATGTGTCCATCAGTAATAGTACTATGCCTGTTGTTCCTTCATCATCTAATGTACAAGATATACCTGTGAATATAAAAGATTTTATTGCTGATGTGATTCAGAAGGCTTTGTCTGCCATCCCGCCTTCTAATAAACGTAAAAGGTCTTTTAAAACTTCTCATAAAGTTGATGAAATTTCTAATGACCAACAACATACTGAATTATCCTCATCTGACAAGGATATATCTGATTCAGAAGATCCTTCCTCAGATATTGACACTGACAAATCTACTTATTTATTTAAAATGGAGTATATTCGTTCCTTGTTAAAAGAAGTGTTGATTAAATTGGATATTGAGGAAACTAGTACTCTTGATAGTAAAGCTAGTAAACATTTAAATTCTGTTTATAAACCTCCTGTGGTTACTCCAGAGGTTTTTCCAGTTCCTGATGCTATTTCTGATATGATTTCTAAGGTATGGAATAGGCCTGGTACTTCTTTTATTCCTACTTCAAGGTTTAAAAAATCGTATCCTTTGCCAGCAGTTAGATTGGAGTTTTGGGAAAACATCCCCAAAGTTGGTGGGGCTATTTCTACTCTTGCTAAACGTACTACTATTTCTATGGAAGATAGTACTTATATTTTTTTTAATTTTTTTTTGGGAGTCAACATAAAGTTTTATTTACTACGCCCAGAAATCAAGTTACCAGACTACAACTAGACCATGCAAATACAAATGCCATCGCCCATATGCTCTCTAAGTCCTCTCAACAGCTGCTTAAATCAGAATGTTCTAGATGGACAATTCTACATTTAAGTGGAAAGACTATACTTGCAGCAAATAGCGGTCTCATGTTAAGTCTAAGAGGTATAACCAGATATGTTTAGTAAGAGACTTCCCCCCACCATAGAACCCTGGACAGCCTTGCATGAGACACAATCAAATACAACACAACAAAATACTTTATCCAAACTGCTTGGGACCAGAAAAGGTTTGGATTTCAGAATAGTTTGAATTTTGGAATATTTGTATCTTTGTATCTGTAAAACTTGACATTTTAGAGAGATGATGGCACAAAGTGTCATTTAGGCAATATTTACATGTCATTATACAGCTTATACATGACCTAAAGGTAGTTTTAACACTTTTGTATAGATAGTACAGTACTATAAAGTGAAAGGTAATAGTTGTTCTAAATCAATATAGACTATCGATTTCATTTATAACAACAACAAAAAAACAGACAAAGAAGATTGTGACTGACTGGTGGGGAAAATGTTTAAATCAGCCAATAGGATTTTAGTAGCTCTCATCCCATTGGCTGATTTGAATTTGAAGAATCAAATCAGCCTATAGGAATGCAAGGGACACCATATTTAAATGCTTACCTTGAATTCACTATTCCGTGTACGGTGGCGATTGTATGAAGAGGATCTTCCACGCTCCATGGCTCCGCAGTCGCCCGTCCTGCTCCGCGCTCATCTCTGCTCCGCACCGGATTGCTCCTGGATGAAGAAGGAAGTAGTCCCCGCTTGGAAAAAGATGTCAGCCTCTTGGAAGAAGACTTCATCGCCTGGAACAGGACCTTCTCCGTTGGACTTCAGGAATGGTGAGTACCTATTTGGGGGTTAGATTTAGGATTTTTTTTTTTTTGGGGGGGGGTTTGTTCTTTTTTAGATTAGGGATTTATTGGGCACTCTTAAAATAGCTGAATGCACTTTTAAGGGCTTTAAAAGAGCTGAATGCCCTTTTAAGGGCAATATCCATGCAAATGCCCCTTTAGTTTTTTTTTATTTTGGGGGGTTTGTTGGGTGATGGGTTTTACTGTTAGAGGGGGGACTTAGTATTTTTTAAGGTAAAAAAGCAGTTTTTCCCTACAAAAGGCTTTTTTTAAGGCCATTGGTAGTTTAGTATTAGATTAGGGGTTGTTTTTATTTTGGGGGGGGCTTTTCATTTTCATAGGGATTAGGTTTAATTTTTTTATATTTGATCATTTGGTTTATTATTTTATGTAATGTTAGATTTTTTTATTTTTTGTAATCTTAGATTAATTTAATTTTTTTTTTAGTTTTAAGTATTGTTAGCTTTTTTATTTTAATTGTAACTTAGTATTTTTTAATTTAGACAATTGGGGTTAATTTAGGGGTGTTAGGTTAGGGGGCTTAGTAATTTAATTAGTTATTTGCATTGTGGGGTTTGGTGAATTAGGGGTTAATATATTTATTAGGATTATTTTGTTGTGTGGGTTTGGTGTATTAGGGGCTATTAGATTTATTAGGCTAATTGCATTGTGGGTTAATTGCGGATTAGGTGTTAATAGTTTTATTAAGTATATTGCGTTGTGTCTTAATGGCAGATTAAGAGTTCATAGTTTTATTAGGTTTATTGCGATGTGGGTTAATGGCAGATTGGGGTTAATACATTTATTAGGTCTATTGCGATATGGGTTAATGGCGGAATAGGGGTTAATATATATTTTTTTTTTATTTGTTATTTTTACAAATTGTACATCAAGCAAAATTCAACATCCAAAAGGCAATGCAATGTTACAAACAGATACGTTGTGGGTTGGATTTGTCTTTTCTTTCAAGGCGTTCATAGTCTGAGAAATAGTTCAAACATCTGGTAAAGTCTGTATGCGGAAGGCACATTAGGCCCTTGTTGCATAGTGCTTGAGTATGTGAGTTGATCATAACAAAAATAACAATCTAACAAGTAAAAACAAATATAATAACAAAAATATAACTTAAGAAAGTTTCCTGCCATTCCCTCATCAACACTGATAAAGAAGAGAGAAGCACATTGCTCACCTGAGGCAAATGTCATGGGCCGTCCTGGCGGTCCGGCACTTCCCGAACTCTAGTGTGTTTGTCATTCCCTGGCAAGATTATCCGGGAGCTGATAGTAAGGTATGTATCGCGTGTTTGTAGTTTAAGGGATAATGATGAATTGTCTCAAAGGTACTCTTGCCATAAGAAACTGGCGTCTAGGATGGTTTGTGTTTTGTTACGGCACATGTAGCCGTATTTTTCTAGGGAAAACTGTTCCTCAACTTCCTCTGCCCACATAGGTTTGCTTAGTGTGTTAGGTTTTTTCCAATGTTTAGCTATCAGTTTTCTAGCACTGTTAAGGCCTATTTGTAAGACCAGCGTCTTCAGGCGACATGGTATCTTTGGTAAATCATTCAACAGGGCTAGCCTCGGTGTTAATTTAAAGTTGGCTGGGATGCATTGTTTATAGTAGGTTTCAACTGCATCCCATAGAGGACGTATTTTAGGGCAATGCCACCACATATGTACGACACTGCCAAGGGCTCCACAGCCTCTCCAGCACAAGCCTGAGGTGCCAGGATATATATTAGCTATCTTCGATGGGGTGAGGTACCAACGAAGGAGTATTTTAAAGTTTAATTCTAGTATCGATGTAGAAGAGGAGGATTTTTTAACTGATCGGAATATTTTATTCCAATCTTCTATGTCTAGGTTTATTGCAAGATCTGTGGCCCACTTGGCAGTGAATGATGGTAGTGTGTCTGAAGTGGTACTTATGAGGATCCTACGTGATAAGGAGAGTGTTCCTCTTGGGATTATCCCAGTAAGACAGAGATGTTCAAAGGCTGTGGGTCTCCTCAGAAGATCTGTTTTGTAAGGAGATGTGTGTATATAATGGTGTAATTGGGCATATTTTAGCCATTTGGAAAATCTCCCTTCAGCTATATCTGTTAGTTTATCTCTTTCTAATAATTTCCCTGCTTCCGTAAATTTGAATAGGGGGATGGTGTAGTCCCACTCATTTAGTCTTTGGAATCCCTTGTCTAGGCCCCCTACCATTTCTGCATTTAGGACAACTGGGAATAAGGGTGATCTGTATGTGGATATTGCTGGTATGGACGAGGATGGGGATGAGACTGTGAATAACACGTCGTCCGCGTACAATGCTACTTTGTAATTTTGTTGGTCAATCTCTATTCCTTTAATGTGTTGGTTCATGCGTACTCGTGATGCAAATACTTCCATCATTAAGATGAAGAGGATCGGGGATAGTGGACATCCCTGACGTGTGCCATTCTGAATTGGAAAGGCATCTGATAGAATTTTGTTGACTTTTACTTTAGCATTTGGGTGGGAGTATAGGCTGAATATTCTATTTATGATTTTGGGGCCGAATCCTAAATTTTTTAAGAGTAATTTTAAAAATTGCCAATTGGTTCGGTCGAATGCTTTTTCAGCGTCTATAGCTATAAGTACAGATTCGATGTTTTGATATTTTGAGAATTCTATTAGTGTTAAGGCTCTAAGCGTATTATCTCTAGCCTCTCGGCCAGGCACGAAGCCTACTTGGTCAGTGTGAATAATGTCGGTGAGGACTGAGTTTAGGCGGTTTGCTATAATTTTCCCTAGAATCTTTATGTCGACGTTTAAAAGTGAGATTGGTCTGTAGTTAGCCGGTTCATCGCTTAATTTGTCTGGCTTTAAAATTACTGTGATGTGTGCTGCTAAAGAGTCTTTTGTAAGGTTACTTCTTTCGTCAAGGGCCGTAAAGTGATTTAACAAATGTGAAGCTAGGATCTCTCTGTAAGTCTTGTAATATAAGTTGGTTAAGCCGTCTGGTCCTGGGCTTTTCCCTGTGGGGAGGTCCTTGATGACGTTCAGAATTTCTGTCAATGTGATGGGCTTTTCTAGGTCTAATGTTTGTGCTTGTGTTAGTTTGGTAAGGTTGGCCGATTGGATATAATTTATCATCTGTTGTGTATGCTTTGGGGTGGTATTGGTCTCAAGATTACATAGCTGTTTGTAAAAATCCCTAAAGTGTGCAGCTATTTCTTTACTGTCCTGGATAGTTTCTCCTTGGGGGGTCTTAAGGCTATGAATGTGTGTCATGTAAGTTCTGTCCTTGAGTGAGTTGGCTAGTAACCTGCCTGGTCGGTTTCCTTCATAAAGGTATTTCTTTCTGAGTCGTAATGTTTTTCTCTGGGCTTCAGAGAAAAGTAATGCATTAAGCTCTTTCCTGATGTTCGTCAGTTTGCTAAGAGTGTCTCTATCTTGTGGTCTCTGTTTATGTCTGAGTTCTAGCGTATGTAGTTCCGTTGTCAAGGAGTTTAGTTGAGTATCATACTGTTTTTTGAGGTATGCTCTATGTTTGATGCACTCGCCCCTGAATACTGTCTTATGAGCCTCCCACATGAAAAGAGGGTGGGTTTCTGGTATCGCGTTAGTGTTGAAGTAGTCCGTTAAAGTCATCCTTAATTTTTGTGTGGTTGGAGGGTGGTGCAGGAGGTACGTGTCTAGTCTCCATATAAATGGGAGAGTAGGTGAGTCTGGCCAATTTAACTCCATTGTTATCAGAGAATGATCGGACCAGGTCGTCGGGATAATGTCTGAGTCGTGCAGTAGGGAGAGGTGAGACTGGTCTATGTAGAGATGGTCTATCCTAGAGTACATTGCCCACGGGTGAGAGTAGAAAGAAAAGTTCCGCTGTAACAGATGTTGCAATCTCCAAGTGTCGACCAGGCATAGATGCCTAATGCACTTAAAGATGGAGTGTGGGGGTCTTGGTGAGATTTTGGTGTTATTTGATGTTGTGTCTATGGCAGGATTTAAGGTGGCATTTAGGTCTCCTCCTAAAATAAGGCAACCCCTGTTTATCTCTTGTACCATGGTTTTTAATTTGTTATAGAATCTAGTCCTATTTGTGCTGGGGGCATATATATTGACCAGAGTAACGGGTCTGTTGTATATAAGGCCTACTAGAATGAGTATCCTGCCCTCTGTGTCTTGTTTAGTGTGTAGCAATTTGAAAGGGAGAGAGTGGTGTATAAGAATCCCTACTCCGTTCTTTTTCTTATCATTGGAATTAAGAAAGCAAAGAGGGAAGTTTCTATTCTGAAATTTGGGTTCCTTGAGTCTGGAGAAGTGTGTTTCTTGTATGAATGCGATAGAGCTTCTTTGCTTGGTGAACCATTGTAGGGCGACTGACCTCTTCGTGGGAGAGTTTAAACCTTTAGCATTTTGGGAGGTTATCAGTATTGGTCTATGTGCCATATGTGTCTCTGGTGTACGAGTACTGTACTAAAGTGTGGTGTTCTATTTCTCTTACCGCAGGGTCCTGACACGGCATTTCTGGGGTGTCTGCTTTTCTGATGTGTAATATATACCTTTGGGCGCGTAGGGGAGTGCCGGAGTCGCCAACACCGCCATGCGATGACCTGTAGATCCTACACTCTTCTAGGGAAGCTGAAATAAAAGAAACCATCAATAAAATGAACAGTCTAAGAGGTCGCAAAAACATAGGTCTTTCCTGAAGCAACAGATGAGCAGTAAGGAGGGGTATGCAGGAAGAAAAAGAAGGAGTAAGGAGATGGTAAAGGGAGAAAAACAAACAAACTAATAACAAAACAAACAAGAACTGGTTCAAGATCGGGGGGAACATCCCCGGCCTTAGTAATGGAAATATGGAGGACGGGTAGTAACACAGTATTACTACTGACGTTTCCCCTTGTTTATGCTTAGTCAGTATATGAAGGGAGAATGTTTTAACTAATTTTGGAGTGAGAACCCATCATCTTATGGGTATCTGAGTAATAGGGCAGTTCAGAACTTAAACAGAGTTGTCCAGTGACATCTGAGACTGTGTATATACATTTAGAGTTCTGTGGTTATTCTCAGTCTCTCAAGTTGGGTCTGAAGTCAAGGTCTGAGGGACGCTGGTTGTTGAGTGTGTTGTTTTTCGTTTCCTGCTGACTGTAGTCCATCTCTGGCGTTGAATCTTTGGTAGGGAGTTTGTTGTTATGTGGATATCCTCTGCTTGATCCGGGGGTTGTGGTATTTGTCTTGGTAAGGGGATATTTAATTGAGTGCAGAAAGAGTCCAAATCTTCTAGGTCTTTGTAGGTAGTTTCTTTGTTTTCTTTGATAACTCTTATGGAGAAGGGGAAACCCCACCGATAGGGGATGTTGTGGTCCTGTAGATGTGATGTAAGAAATTTGACTTCTCTTCGTTTAGAGAGGGTTAACGGGCTTAGGTCTGCAAATATTTGTATCTTGTCACCATCTTTGCATATAGGTGCTCTCTTTCTAGCTGCGGCTAGTATTAATTCTTTATCTTTGAAGTTGTGACAGCGCAAGATAACGTCCCTTGGCAGAGTTTTAGGTGGGGGTTTAGGTTTTAAAGCTCTGTGCATTCTATCTATGGAGATGTTGGTATCTTCTTTATTGTCTAATAGGTGGCTAAAGAGATCCTGAACATATTGTGAAAGTGTAGCAGTTGTTATGCTTTCTGGTATTCCTCTTATTCTTAAGTTTTGGCGTCTGCCACGATTGTCCAAATCTTCTATTTGCATCTGCATTTGTCGTATTTCATTAGTTTGGTGTTGGATCTGTAGACTTTGCAAATTGATTGGTTCAGAGATCTCTTCAGCATGTCCTTCTAATTGTTGCACTTTGTTGCCTAAGTCTCTGATGTCTTTTTAACCTCAGATAAGCTGTCTCTTATAAGCTGGCCGACCTGGCTCATGAATATTGTAAAGTCCTCTTTTGTGGGGAGAGAGCTCAGGTCTGCTTTTGTTAAAGGGAGGTTGGACTCAGGTAGAATGGTATCGGCGTCTTCTTCTTGCATGTCACTATCTGACTGTGTATTGTTGGAAGGCACTGAACTGGCTATGTCTACTGTTTTGAAGTATGAATTAAGCTTGGAAATAGAGGTAGAGGTTGATTTTGGCGCTTTATCACCTTTAGTAGGGCGCTTAGACGCCATCAATGTGGTATGTGGAATGCGGTATGGCTGCTGCCACTAATCAAGTGTTAAATGTGCTTTGTCGGCACCTCTTTATGCTTTAATGCAGCTGAGGTTGGAGGCTATGTAGCCGTTTCCCACGTGCAGTGTGTGGCAGAAAAAGATAAGTTTACTAGGAGGCAGCAGGTGTAAAGTTAGGCCCGTTTATTTTAGCAGAGGCCTGTTTATTGGTAATATGTCACGTTATGCTTAAAGGCCTTGTTATGTCCGTAATTACGTGATAGAATTGTGTTTTTCGCCCCGTAGCTTATAATGTGGGACTTCGCTGCCTGTGGTGGTTAAGTGCTTACCCCGGTCTGTTTAGTGAAGGTGCCTCCTCAGCTCCACTGGGGCTGCTAACTTGATGAGTTCAACTTTCTGTTCCGGCGGGCTTACCGGGAGTCTCTGTCGGCATCTAGTACTAGCCAGTTTCCTTAGTTGTACAGAAACAAGGTCCCGTTGGGGTGGCTGTTCTGCGGACCTGCTGTATGGTGGTAATCGTGCTGCCGTTCTGTAAATTTCAATGGCGCAGTTGCTTAAAGATGGCGCCGGGTCTTTTCTATGAGCGCAGGGTTTGGGCTTGTTTTATGTCGGTCACAGCATTCCCCGACTCTGCCTTGTAACTGGTGTTGCTCTTCTAGTTCTTAGTCCCTTTCAGGTGACTTTTAAGTTCTTTAGCTGGTTATTTCACCCTTCATGTGTGTTTTGTGGGGAAAGGCTGCACGGAGCTTCGTTATTCTACAGCCATACTGGTTCACGGCTGGCTCCGCCTCCCGAAGATAGTACTTCTTTTAAAGACATTTTAGATAGGAAACTTGAATCTTATCTAAGGAAAGCTTATTTATATTCTGGTCATCTCCCCAGGCATATAGGAAGGGTACCAGTATCAAAGATAAACTTGTAAGAGCAGATGTAGGGAGTAAAAAATTAAAACAAAGCTATATCTCTGGAAAGAATTTGGGTTGCTATCCCTGTTTAGGGTGTGGTAATTGTAATAACATGGCTAAGGGCCGTAATTTTACACATCCTCTAACTGGTAAAGTATTTAAAATTAATGGCTTCTATACCTGTAATACAGATTATGCAATCTATTTGATTAAATGCCCATGTGGGTGGATTTATATTGGAGAGACCACCCAAAGGGTGAGGGACAGAATCATACAGCATAAGTCCAACATTAGGTGTAAAGATTTTAATGCCCCTGTCTCCAATCATTTTTTGACTTTTGGTCATTCAATTGCACAGTTGAAATTCCAAATTATAGACCATGTCTCTGTCCCACGAAGAGGTGGTGACAGAGAACTGATCTTAAAAAAGAGAGAGTCTATGTGGATTTATAGGCTAGATTGTCTGCATCCAAAAGGAATGAACCATGAAATTGATTTTAATATTTTTTTGTGATTTTGCAGATTCTACAATAATTTCCCTTTCTAGATATAAAGGATCAAGATGGAGAGTATTGTATTGTTCTGTGATTTTGATATGAAATGTAAGATGCAGTTGAAATACGAGTATGTAACACTGTTAGACTTTTATAAAAAGTTTTTTTGATGTATTAATTCCTATACACCACTAGGTGGCGATAATATTAGAGAATTGTTGCAGGTATAAGATGATATTGTGATTGTACACACCTGTGGTGTGGGGTATTTAAGGATGTTGTATACAGCATGAGGGTCATATGATTAAGGGCTACTGAGCCCGAAACGTCATCTTCTTACCTCCAGGTACTAATAAAGTTTGAAAGATAAACTACTGTGGTGCTGCTGGACTTTATTTACTATTTCTATGGAAGATAGTACTTCTTTTAAAGACTCTTAAGATAGGAAACTTGAATCTTATCTAAGGAAAGCTTATTTATATTCTGGTCATCTCCCCAGGCCTGCCATTTCTATGGCTGATGTTGCAGCTGCATCAACTTTTTGGTTGGAAAGTTTAGCGCAACAGGAAACGGATCCTGATTTGTCTAGCATTGTTCGCTTTCTTCAACATGCTAATCATTATTTGTGATGCCATTTTTGATATCATCAAAATTGATGTTAAATCTATGTCTTTAGCTATTTTAGCTAGAAGAGCTTTGTGGCTTAAATATTGTTAAATATTGGAATGCTGACATGGTATCTAAGTCTAGATTACTATCTCTTTCTTTCCAAGGTAATAAGTTATTTTGTTCTCAGTTAGATTCAATTATTTCAACTGTCACTGGGGGGAAGGGAGTTTTATGCCTCAGGATAAAAGACCTAAGGGTAAATCTAAAGCTTCTAACTGCTTTCATTCCTTTTGACAAAATAAGGAACAGAAACCTAATCCTTCCCCCAAAGAATCTGGTTCCAATTGGAAACCTTCTTCAAGTTGGAGTAAATCCAAACCGTTTAAAAAACCAAAGCCAGTCCCCAAGTCTGCATGAAGGTGCGGCCCTCATTCCAGCTCAGCTGGTAGGGGGCAGATTAAGATTCTTCCAAAAAATTAGGGCAGATTCTGTCCAAAATCAGTGTATTCAGAGTATTGTTTCTCAAGGGTACCGAATAGGATTCAGAGTAAGACCTCCTGTGAGAAGTTTTTTTCTCTCACGCATCCCATTAAATCCAGTAAAGGCTCAAGCTTTTCTGAAGTGTGTTTCAGACCTGGAGCTTTCAGGGGTAATCATACCAGTTCCGTTTCAGGAACAGGGTCTGGGGTTTCATTCAAATCTATTCATTGTCCCAAAGAAAGAAAATTCTTTCAGGCCAGTTCTGGATCTGAAAATTTTGAATGGTTATGTAAGAGTGCCAACTTTCAAAATGGTGACTATAAGGACTTTTCTGCCTTTTGTTCAGCAGGGGCATTATATGTCCACAATAGACTTACAGGATGCTTATCTTCATATTCCGATTCATCCAGACCATTATCAGTTTCTGAGATTCTCTTTTCTAGACAAGCATTACCAATTTGTCACTCTTCCGTTTGGCCTAGCAACAGCTCCAAGAATCTTTTTTGAAGGTTCTTGGTGCCCTACTCTCTGTAATCCGAGAACGGGGTATTGCGGTATTTCCTTATTTGGATGATATCTTGGTACTATCTCAGTCTTTACATTCTGCAGAATCTCACACGAATCAACTAGTGTTGTTTCTTCAAAGACATGGTTGGAGGATCAATTTACCAAAAAGTTATTTGATTCCTCAGACAAGGGTCACCTTTTTAGGTTTCCAGATAGATTCAGTGTCCATGACTCTGTCTCTAACAGATAAGAGACAATTAAAATTGATTTCAGCTTGTCGGAACCTTCAGTCTCAGTCATTCCCTTCAGTGGCTATGTGCATGGAAGTTTTAGGTCTCATGACTGCAGCATCGGACGTGATCCCCTTTGCTCGTTTTCATATGAGACCTCTCCAGCTTTGTATGCTGAACCAATGGTGCAGGGATTATACAAAGATATCACAATTAATATCCTTAAATCCCAATGTTCAACTCTCTCTGACTTGGTGGTTAGATCACCATTGTATAGTTCAAGGGGCCTCTTTTGTTTGTCCAACCTGGACTGTAATCACAACAGATGCAAGTCTTTCAGGTTGGGGAGCTGTCTGGGGATCTCGTACAGCACAAGGGGTTTGAAAACCTCAAGAGGCGAGGTAACCAATCAATATTTTAGAACTCCGTGCTATCTTCAGGGCTCTTCAGGTGTGGCCTCTGTTGAAGAGAGAACTGTTCATTTGTTTTAACAACTATATCACAACTGTGGCATATGTCAATCATCAGGGTGGGACTCGCAGTCCCCAAGCCATGAAAGAAGTACCTTGGATACTTGCTTGGGCAGAATCCAGCTCCTGTCTAATTTCTGAGGTTCATATCTCAGATATAGACAATTGGGAAGCGGATTATCTCAGCCGTCAGACTTTACATCCAGGGGAGTGGTCGCTCCATCCAGATGTGTTTTCTCAGATTGTTCAGATTTGGGGTCTTCCAGAAATATATCTGATGGCTTTCCATCTAAACAAAAAACTTCCTAGGTACCTGTCCCGGTCCAGGGATCCTCAGGCGGAAGCAATGGATGCGTTAGCAGTTCCTTGGTGTTACCAACCTGCTTTTATCTTCCCACCTCTAGTTCTTCTTCCAAAAGTGATTTCCAAAATCATCATGGAACAATCGTTTGTGTTGCTGGTAGCTCCAGCATGGCCTCACAGGTTTTGGTATGCGGATCTTGTCCAGCTGCCAACCTTGGCCACTTCCATTAAGGCTAGACCTTCTGTCTCAATGTCCGTTTTTCCATCAGGATCTCAAATCGTTAAATTTGAAGGTATGGAAATTGAACATCTAGTGCTTAGTCATAGAGGATTCTCTGACTCAGTGATTAATACTATACTTACTTTAATACTGATTAATACTTTAATAGTGATTAATACTATACTTTCTTGTGAATCATCTTTTCTGATTTTTCATCAGGATAAGGCAGTTTGGATGTGGTAAGAGCTTTGAAATATTATGTTGAAGCTACTAAAGATTTCAGGAAGACTTCTAATCTATTTGTTATCTTTTCTGGTTCTAGGAAAGGTCAGAAGGCTTCTGCCATTTCCTTGCCATCTTGGTTAAAGCTTTTGATTCATCAGGCTTATTTAGAGTCGGGTCAGGCCCCAGCTCAGAGAATTACAGCTCATTCTACTAGATCAGTCTCCACGTCGTGGGCCTTTAAGAATGAAGCTTCAGTTGATCAGATTTGCAAAGCAGCAACTTGGTCTTCTTTGCATACATTTACTAAATTTTTCATGCAGCTGTTTCAGTTTGATTCCTCTGCTTATGTTTTAAGGTTTTTTTTTTTCATTTATGAGAAAAACTTATTTTTTTGGTTGTAGATTTAATTTTTTCAGCAGAAAATGGCTGTTATTATTTTATCCCTCCCTCTCTAGTGACTCTTGTGTGGAGTTCCTCATCTTGGGTATTTCTATCCCATACGTCACTAGCTCATGGACTCTTGCCGATTACATGAAAGAAAACATAATTTATGTAAGAACTTACCTGATAAATTAATTTCTTTCATATTGGCAAGAGTCCATGAGACCCACCCTTTTTATGGTGGTTATGCTTTTTTGTATAAAGCACAATTATTTCCAAATTCCTTTGTTGATGCTATTTACTCCTTTCTTTATCACCCCACTACTTGGCTATTCATTAAACTGAATTATGGGTGTGGTGAGGGGTGTATTTATAGGCATTTTGAGGTTTGGGAAACTTTGCCCCTCCTGGTAGGATTGTATATCCTATATGTCACTAGCTCATGGACTCTTGCCAATATGAAAGAAATGAATTTATCAGGTAAGTTCTTACATAAATTATGTTATTTTTTTAAAACACATGTTCAAATTATTCTCAGGTTAATCTTTGCTCTAAATACATCAATCAAGCAATGAATTATTTACGGCTAGATTTAGAGTTTGGCGTTAGCCGTCAAAACCAGCGTTAGAGGCTCCTAACGCTGGTTTGGGCTACCGCTGGTATTTAGAGTCCGTCAGGAAAGGGTCCTAACGCTGGTTTTGGGCTACTGCTGGTATTTAGAGTCGTGTAGGTAAGGGTCTAACGCTCACTTTCCAGCCGCAACTTTTCCATACCGCAGATCCCCCTACGCCAATTGCGTATCCTATCTTTTCAATGGGATCTTTCTAACGCCGGTATTTAGAGTCTTGGCTGAAGTGAGCGTTAGAAATCTACCGACAAAACTCCAGCCGCAGAAAAAAGTCAGGAGTTAAGAGCTTTCTGGGCTAACGCCGGTTCATAAAGCTCTTAACTACTGTGCTCTAAAGTACACTAACACCCATAAACTACCTATGCACCCCTAAACCGAGCCCCCCCACATCGCCACCACTCTATTAAAATTTTTTAACCCCTAATCTGCCGCTCCGTACACTGCCGCAACCTACGTTATCCCTATGAACCTCTAATCTGCTGCCCCTAACACCGCCGACCCCTATATTATATTTATTAACCCCTAATCTGCCTCCCCCAACGTCGCCTCCACATACCTACAATTATTAACCCCTAATCTGCCGACCGGACCTCACCGCTACTATAATAAATGTATTAACCCCTAATCCGCCTCACTCCCACCTCAATAACCCTATAATAAATAGTATTAACCCCTATTCTGCCCTCCCTAACATCGCCGACACCTAACTTCAAGTATTAACCCCTAATCTGCCGACCGGATCTCACCGCTACTCTATTAAATGTATTAACCCCTAAAGCTAAGTCTAGCCCTAACCCTAACACCCCCCTAAGTTAAATATAATTTAAATCTAACTAAATAAATTAACTCTTATTAAATAAATTATTCCTATTTAAAGCTAAATACTTACTTGTAAAATAAACCCTAATATAGCTGCAATATAAATTATAATTATATTGTAGCTATTTTAGGATTAATATATATTTTACAGGCAACTTTGTATTTATTTTAACCAGGTACAATAGCTATTAAATAGTTAATAACTATTTAATAGTTACCTAGTTAAAATAATTACAAAATTACCTGTAAAATAAATCCTAACCTAAGTTACAATTAAACACTACACTATCAATAAATTAATTAAATACAATACCTACAAATAAATACAATTAAATAAACTAACTAAAGTACAAAAAATAAAAAAATATTTACAAACATTAGAAAAATATTACAACAATTTTAAGCTAATTACACCTACTCTAAGCCCCCTAATAAAATAACAAAGCCCCCCAAAATAAAAAAAATGCCCTACCCTATTCTAAAATTAAAATAGAAAAGCTCTTTTACCTTACCAGCCCTTAAAAGGGCCATTTGCGAGGCATGCCCCAAAGAATTCAGCTCTTTTGCCTGGAAAAAAAACATACAATACCCCCCCCCCAACATTACAAACCACCACCCACATACCCCTAATCTAACCCAAACCCCCCTTAAATAAACCTAACACTAAGCCCCTGAAGATCTTCCTACCTTATCTTCACCACACCGGGTATCAGCGATCCGTCCAGGCTCCGATGTCTTGATCCAAGCACAAGCGGGGGGCTGAAGACATCCATCCTCCGGCTGAAGTCTTGATCCAAGCGGGCAGAAGAGGACATCCGGACCGGCAAACATCTTCATCCAGGAGGCATCTTCTATGTTCTTCCATCCGATGACGAGCGGCTGATCTTCAAGACCTCCAGCGCGGATCCATCCTCTTCTTCCGACAACTAGACGACGAATGAAGGTTCCTTTAAGGGACGTCATCCAAGATGACGTCCCTCGACTTCCGATTGGCTGATAGGATTCTATCAGCCAATTGGAATTAAGGTAGGAAAATTCTGATTGGCTGATGGAATCAGCCAATCAGATTCAAGTTCAATCCGATTGGCTGATCCGATCAGCCAATCAGATTGAGCTTGCATTCTATTGGCTGTTTTCCGATCGGATTGAACTTGATTCTGATTGGCTGATTCCATCAGCCAATCAGAATTTTCCTACCTTAATTCCGATTGGCTGATAGAATCCTATCAGCCAATCGGAATTCGAGGGACGCCATCTTGGATGACGTCCATTAAAGGAACCTTCATTCGTCGTCTAGTCGTCGGAAGAAGAGGATGGATCCGCGCTGTAGGTCTTCAAGATGGAGCCGGTCGTCATCGGATGGAAGAACATAGAAGATGCGGCTTGGATGAAGATGTTTGCCAGTCCGGATCGACTCTTCTGCCCGGATAGGATGAAGATTTCTGCCCGAAGATGGAATTCTTTAGCCGCCGCTTAGATCCAGACTTCAGCCGGATGATGGACGTCACTCTTCAGCCCCCGCTTGGGCTTGGATGAAGATTTCGGAGGCTCTTCTGGACTGATCGGGACCCGGTGTGGTGAAAACAAGGTAGGGAGATCTTCAGGGGCTTAGTGTTAGGTTTATTTAAGGGGGGTTTGGGTTAGATTAGGGGTATGCGGGTGGTGGGTTGTAATGTTGGGGGGGTATTGTATGGTTTTTTTTTACAGGCAAAAGAGCTGAATTCTTTGGGGAATGCCCCGCAAAGGGCCCTTTTAAGGGCTGGTAAGGTAAAAGAGCTTTTCTATTTTAATTTTAGAATAGGGTAGGGCATTTTTTTATTTTGGGGGGCTTTGTTATTTTATTAGGGGGCTTAGAGTAGGTGTAATTAGTTTAAAATTGTTGTAATATTTTTCTAATGTTTGTAAATATTTTTTTATTTTTTGAAACTTAGTTCTTTTTTATTTTTTGTACTTTAGTTAGTTTATTTAATTGTATTTGTTTGTAGGTATTTTATTTAATTAATTTATTGATAGTGTAGTGTTAGGTTTAATTGTAACTTAGGTTAGGATTTATTTTACAGGTAATTTTGTAATTATTTTAACTAGGTAGCTATTAAATAGTAAATAACTATTTAATAGCTATAGTACCTGGTTAAAATAATTACAAAGTTGCCTGTAAAATAAATATTAATCCTAAAATAGCTACAATATAATTATAATTTATATTGTAGCTATATTAGGGTTTATTTTACAGGTAAGTATTTAGCTTTAAATAGGAATAATTTATTTAATAAGAGTTAATTTATTTTGTTAGATTTAAATTATATTTAATTTAGGGGGGTGTTAGTGTTAGGGTTAGACTTAGCTTTAGGGGTTAATACATTTATTATAGTAGCGGTGAGGTCCGGTCGGCAGATTAGGGGTTAATACTTGAAGTTAGGTGTCGGTGAGGTTAGGGAGGGCAGATTAGGGGTTAATACTATTTATTATAGGGTTATTGAGGCGGGAGTGAGGCGGATTAGGGGTTAATAACTTTATTATAGTAGCGGCGAGGTCCGGTCGGCAGATTAGGGGTTAATAAGTGTAGGTAGGTGTTGGCGACGTTGAGGGGCGCAGATTAGGGGTTAATAAATATAATATAGGGGTCGGCGGTGTTAGGGGCAGCAGATTAGGGGTACATAAGTATAACGTAGCTGGCGGCGGTGTGCGGTAGGCAGATTAGGGGTTAAAAAAATTTAATCGAGTGGCGGCGATGTGGGGGGGCCTCGGTTTAGGGGTACATAGGTAGTTTATGGGTGTTAGTGTACTTTAGAGCACAGTAGTTAAGAGCTTTATGAACCGGCGTTAGCCCAAAAAGCTCTTAACTCCTTTTTTCTGCGGCTGGAGTTTTGTCGTTAGAGTTCTAAAGCTCACTTCAGCCAAGACTCTAAATACCGGCGTTAGAAAGATCCCATTGAAAAGATAGGATACGCAATTGGCGTAGGGGGATCTGCGGTATGGAAAAGTCGCAGCTGCAAAGTGAGGGTTAGACCCTTTAATGACTGACTCCAAATACCAGCGGGCGGTAAAAAACAGCGTTAGGAGCCTCTAACGCTGGTTTTGACGGCTACCGCCAAACTCTAAATCTAGGCGTTAGGGTTTATTTTACAGGTAAGTATTTAGTTTTAAATAGGATTAATTATTAAAGTATAGTGTAGTGTTAGGTGTAATTGTAACTTAAGTTAGTTTTTATTTTACAGGTAAATTTCTCTTTATTTTAGCTAGGTAACTATTTAATAGCTATTGTACCTGGTTAAAATAAATACAAAGTTGCCTGTAAAATAAATATTAATCCTAAAATAGCTACAATATAATTATTCGTTAAATTGTAGCTATATTAGGGTTTATTTTACAGGTAAGTATTTAGCTTTAAATAGGAATAATTTATTTAATAAGAGTTAATTTATTTCGTTAGATTTAAATTATATTTAACTTAGGGGGGTGTTAGTGTTAAGGTTAGACTTAGCTTTAGGGGTTAATACATTTATTAGAGTAGCGGTGAGGTCCGGTCGGCAGATTAGGGGTTAATACTTGAAGTTAGGTGTCGGCGATTTAAGGGAGGGCAGATTAGGGGTTAATACTATTTATTATAGGGTTATTGAGGCGGGAGTGAGGCGGATTAGGGGTTAATACATTTATTATAGTAGTGGTGAGGTCCGGTCGGCAGATTAGGGGTTAATAATTGTAGGTAGGTGGAGGCGACGTTGGGGGCGGCAGATTAGGGGTTAATAAATATAATATAGGGGTTGGCGGTGTTAGGGGCAGCAGATTAGGGGTACATAGGGATAACGTAGGTTGCGGCGGTGTACGGAGCAGCAGATTAGGGGTTAAAAATAATATGCAGGGGTCAGCGATAGCGGGGGCGGCAGATTAGGGGTAAATAAGTGTAAGGTTAGGGGTGTTTAGACTCGGGGTTCATGTTAGGGTGTTAGGTGCAGACTTAGAAACTGTTTCCCCATAGGAAACAATGGGGCTGCGTTAGGAGCTGAACGCTGCTTTTTTGCAGGTGTTAGGTTTTTTTTCAGCTCAAAATGCCCCATTGTTTTCTATGGGGGAATCGTGCACGAGCACGTTTTTGAAGCTGGCCGCGTCCGTAAGCACCGCTGGTATTGAGAGTTGCAGTGGCGGTAAATATGCTCTACGCTCCCTTTTTGGAGCCTAACGCAGCCCTTCTGTGAACTCTAAATACCAGCGGTATTTAAAAGGTGCGGGGGGAAAAAAGCCAGCGTTAGATACGAGGGTCGTTACCAACAAAACTCTAAATCTAGCCGTTAGTGTTTACTGTTTCTTTAAATTATTACACAATTTCTGACTGTAATATCCTTTAAAAAGTCATAACTTTGACTGGTTATTGAAAAATCTCTAAAGATACCAGAATCCAGACAAAATCAACAATTTGCTATCAAAGAATAAAATACACTTTGGAAAAAAAAAAAAAACATAATATATTTTTATACTTATTCCATGAAATAATTCATGACTATCTTCAAAGGATCCCCAATATCATGAAGGGAAGCTAAGAGGCTTGCATGCAATACAAGATACAAGATAATTGGTTGGATCTTTTATTAAACTAATGCAAATTGATGGGGCATATACACACGCACAAAATACCTCATGCTCTCATAACATGCAATTATGGAACTATAGGAAATATCATTTTTAGAATTACAAGAAAAAAAATGTATTGTGAATAATATTCTAGTTTCGACTACAGTATTATTTAGTTTTATGTACCTTAGAAGCATTCAGCCCAGGATTGTAATTCATTGAAAGCATCCAAATGGCAGTAACTTTTATATTAGGTAGACATCTTATGAATGGGCACCTGTATTCTAATTGGAGACAGTTCAGAGCAAATAAAAGCATTAAAGATGCAAAAAAAGTTCAAAAAAGAAAGTGATCTGATATGTTAGATAATATAATATATATAATGGTGCGTTTAAACTCTGCAAGTGGTTAAACACATCATTAATGTCTGCTCCAGAGCAGAAATGCATTACTGGCACCTAGCTAAATACATCGGGGGCGAGATTACATATGTAGCATATGTTTCAGTGCAGCTGCTGAAACCCATGTCGCCCGTAAGTTCACCTCGCTCATCGGGTGAATCACATAACACACGCCGCCATATGATAAACTGCTGTAAGTCAGAAAAACTGGTTCAGGTTCAGAAATGTGTGCAACTACACATTTCTGGTTTTACCAGTAACTTTACGCCAGTATATCATATTGCATGCGTAACTAAAAAAATTAATATAATGTGGGGAGTGGTATACACAAATGCACACCACACCCTTTAGGGTGCGCCTCCCAGTTGCCAAAAAATCAGATAGGTAAATAGTCTAGAACCTAGACATAAAACAATACACACAGTAACACAGGATAAACCAACAGAACAGTGAACTATACAGTAGGTATAGGTATGTTAATGTCCATTCATCAATCAAGTCCCACTATCTGGCGGCAGCACTCTGTCAAAGGATGGTCGTCCTGATGGTTAGATACTGCAAATAGAAGAACACAGAGGCGCCACCATGGCCCAGTACCACCAAAACAAAGAAATAAATATATAGAAGGCACTATATATACTCACAAACGTCAAGCACCCAGGTGGTGCTAGTGGGGCAGGCTGAAACTTCACAGTAGTTCAGCTCACTGATATACCTCCAAATAGATCCAGTCGGTGTTCCTTGAGAGCCTAAGATCCTATGCCTAAAAAAGAGAGAGGCAAACCAACATGGCCTAGTATTGTTTGAGCCCAGGGAGAATATAGCCCTAATGGGTATACTCACAGAAAACAAAGCACCTCCAGGTGCAATATCAGCAAGCTGGAACCATAAGTCGCCCAGTAGACAAACCACGGCAAGTGATCCTCCGCTTCCAGTAGTATAACGGTGGATAGGAGAGGGGTGTATGAAGCCCCACAACAGGTTATTAGGTCAAAATACCACACCAGCAAGTGTATATAAAAGTAAAAATCTTTAATAACACAGCGACGCGTTTCTCAGCCGCCTATGGGCTGTTTCATCAGGCTATAATAAAACATTAAAAAATACACTTGCTATATACTAAATTAAAAAACTAAAACATTATCTGATTGGACAATCAATTAAAAATCCAGCCAATGTGTGATCTTTCTCAATCAATTACTATGGTAACAATTTAGTTAGTATTCGGGTGGATAGGTGTGGCCAGGTGTGCACCTAATTAGCAAACTGACACACCACCTAGCTTGCAACCCCTGTTGCTAATTGTTGCCATAGTGACCACCTAACAGTACAAACACAATATAAGTTTATCTAATGACAGTACATACACATTAAAAGTTTATCTCATACACATAACACATTTACATTTGATTAGCACAAAGGAATAATGACAAGTACTCAGTAGTTCATTTAGTGCCCATCTCCAGAGTTGTACTTATGAGAGGTCAAAGCGCAACCGGAAGGTAGTCCGGAGCTCATATGTGATCTATAAGTGCCTTACCGGCCTGATATTAATAGTATCACCAGCCCCATATGAGAACCTTTGTTGGATTCAATATGTGAAAGCATATTGAATCTATGTATAGGAGTGGTGATCAATGTATAGTGGGCTGTGTGCAAACATAGAGCTGTCATTATGAAATTCTGCGTGTCTTAGCGTAAAAGCCTTCTTAACATGAATACCTTATTGTCAATGTAATTCTTTCATATCGATCTTTTGTGCCAAAAGGCATCTGTTTACCCAATTGCTAGATCCTACTCGATGTTTGTGGATGACCCCAGACGCCTTCGGATGCGTCTCACTCTCTAACTATGTGATGTTACTTTGTTTAAAAATATCGGAGCTATTCTCCAATCGTTCTGGTGGCTCTGAGGGGAGTGTACATCCGCTCCAATGAGAATGCTTGTTGTGGGCGGGATAAGCACCTGATCGAATCCTATTCCTTTTGAATTAACATACATGTTAGCCCCAGAAATGGGAGCGCGAATGAGAGCACTCTTCATCACGCCCTTACGGCATTATCCGAGGGACCCCCCAGTTTGGCAAGGGCCTTTGGGACCACCCCTTTCACAAAGGCTAAAAAGACCATTCGGAAACGAGGAACAAGAGGCAAATCCATCGCCCGCAAAAAGGAGAAATTAGAAAGGCTCAAAAAAGGTATTTTTAACTTATCATCACATGTCCTCACAGAAGACGAAATCAGAGTCTTGGGCAGAGGTCTGTCTTTCAGCCCTTCTAATCAATTTAAGGTCTATGAAGTCTTTGTCGATGTTAATAGTTATATCAGGAAATTAGCTTTGCAGAAATATTTTGCAGACAAAAAAATCAAGAATGATAACCTCAGACCCATCACAACAGACCTAATGGACTCCCATCTTAATGAAGGTTTGATTACCTATGAACCCCATATACTTATGGAGGATCTATTTGATGAGTATATTCATACTAACCTTAGGCCCAAATCTACCTTCATTCCACCTAGGAACAATGGCAATCATATTGAAATATTTGCTAACCTGGTGTTGGAAGACTTAGACAAATTGGCCAAAAAACAAAAAAAGTTAAGGTACAAAAACAACCTCAATCCAAATGAAAGAAAAGCTCTCGCCAGGCTTATGAACAGATCCGACTTGGTGATCAGACAGGCAGACAAGGGGGGGGGCATAGTCTTGCAAGATATGCAAGACTACCTACTGGAGGCGAATCGAATATTAAACAACAAAGAATATTATAATATCCTTTGTGGGGACCCCACCCCCATCTTTTTTGAACAATTAAACAACATTCTACAGAAGGGTGTCAATATGGGTATTATGTCCAAAAATGAAAGAGACTATTGTCTCCCTAAATATCCCTGCACTGCTTTTTACTATCACCTGCCCAAAGTCCACAAGGACCCTATAAAACCTCAAGGCAGGCCTATTATTGCAGGGATAGGGAGCCTCACCGACTCACTATCAGCTTATATAGACCAATTTTTGCAAAAATTTGTGATTACTCTTCCTTCCTATATTAGGGATTCTACTGATCTATTGACTAAATTAGAAGAAGTCAGTCTTAATGAACATTGTTGGTGGGTGACTTGTGACGTAGGAGCCCTTTACTCAAATATTGAACATGAAATAGGCACTAGAGCAGTGAGGTCCTTTTTGGAACAAGATATGTACATGCCTGTACAACAAATAGACTTCATTATTCAACTGATTAACTTCATTCTCAAGCACAACTACTTTTTATATCAAAGTAGATATTATCTTCAAATCAAGGGAACGGCCATGGGCACCAGGTTCGCTCCTAGCTTTGCAAACCTGTTCATGGGTTGCTTCGAACAAACTTACATTTACGATACCCATTTTGGAGCGAACCTGGTGTTCTATGGCCGCTATATTGATGATTTGCTATTCATTTTCAAAGGGTCAGAAGAGGACATTAGGGGATTTATAGATCACTTGAACAATAACACTTTTGGGATTTCTTTTACCCATAATATAAAAAAAGAGGAAATTGAATTTTTAGATCTTGTTCTGGGGAAGACACCAGATGGTAAGGTCTCCTCAAGAACTTTCTTCAAAACTGTTGATTGCAATAGCTTTCTCCATTATGAGAGCAATCACTACAAGTGCTGGAAGAACAATGTCCCATACGGACAATTTAGGAGAATTAGAAGAAATTGTTCCACTTTGGAGGATTATGACTCACAAGCCACAATAATTGGCGAAAGGTTTCTTGAGAAAGGTTATCCACAGGACCTGATAAATCGTGAAACTCTCAGGGTAAGGAACGAGGATAGGTCAGGTTATTTCATTAAGAAACACAGACATCAAGAATCATTCAAAGAAAGCAACCCGCCTTTATTCATCACTAAATATAACTCTAACCATCATCAGATTACTAAAATTCTGAACAAACATTGGTCAGTTCTAAGAAATGACCCCACGCTCAAGGAAATTATAGGAACCAAGCCAAAAGTGGTGTTTAGGAGAGCACCTACTCTAAAAAATGTGCTAGCCCCTAGCAAGGTTGTCAGGGACAAGCACACCTCCACTAACGGTGGGCTCACTAACCCATGGGGGGAAGTAATCCCCGGAAGTTCTGTCACTCCTAAAAACAGAATATCCAAATGTTGTAGGAAACGCTGTGGGATGTGCAGCTTCATATCCCATAAGGCTACCACTTTTACATCACACACTACGGGGGAGTCATTTAACATTAAAGGACTTTTGACATGTGAAACATCTTTCGTCATATACCTCCTGAATTGTAAATGTGGGGTCCAATATGTTGGACGTACCTGTCGTAAAATCAAAAAAAGATGGGGGGAACATGCCTATAATATCAAAAAGCATTCCAAGTCCCACAGTGTATCTAGACACTGTCTAATGTATCATAAAAAACAAAAGAACCCTATGAGCATCATACCTATTGAGGCGATTTCTAGATCATTCCCTAACTCCTTCCTTACTCTCAGAAAAAGAGAGACCTTCTGGATTAAAAAATTACAAACTCTACAGCCAGATGGTCTTAATGAGAACCTTGACATGGCGGCATTCTGATGACCGAACAATTTATGGTGCTAGGGGATGGGGATATCATACCCCACTCTCCCTCTCCCCCTCCATCCTGTCCACTAGTGTTCTCCCCTAATGATGAATTGTGAGATCGGTTTCTTTAGTTACCAATAGGTTGTAGGCTTGATAATGTAATAGCTGCCATTACCCAAGGCTAGCTAAATATTGACTCACAAATTGTCAATTCCCTGTACATAGATGTCAGTTAACTCTCACACCCCTAACATATTTTATTATATTATACACTTACACATTCTTTCATTCATTTATATGATTAGACCACCACAAGCACCATATGAGTTTTCATCATCAGTTAAACAATCTATCCCATCTTTTACCCATTATTCTATTTTCTAGACACACTGTTAGTCACAATGACACACCACTTATACTCACGTATTACAAGTATTGTATAATAATGTTTCCACTAATAGCTTATAGTGATTTATCTATGGGTAACATTGGAGGCATCATCTAATCTATATTAACTAAAAAGTCACTTACTGGCACAGCACCACTACTGTATTACATTAGACTGTCCGACACTGCACTACCTACAATATTAGATTATCACAGTCCACTTATTATAATTTATTTAAGTTAAGGTATATATATATACATTATATAGATAAAAATATCAGTTTACACTGGTTAAACACCACTGGGTCACTAGCACATCTATTACACATTAGAATCCCACTCACTATTTGTTCTCACTAAGAAGTACACAAAATAAAATAGGTTTATTATTACTTCCTTCTATATTATCACCATCACTATTATATTAGTACAGTGGGTTCAGCCCAGTATGGTACATTGTAACGAGATATAACAGCATCATGTATCTCTGGGCCATTAACAAATAGTTCCTTTGTTTGTTATATCCCCCACCCCCCCCTCCCTCCGATCGTTTGCACGATACAACATACAATGACAGATTGTCTTAAATGTCAGGGTTCCGCTAGCAATAAATTTTATTATTTTTCACTTCTTATTATCTTTATTTTTTATTTCAGTCACAAGACACATATCCCTGTGCGTTCAACACGATATAGGCACCTTATACCGAGGTCAGGACCAATACTGTCCTGGCTTACTGCAAAGGCTCTATAGGGTAGGTGAACATGCCTCACAAGCCCTCAGACCAATAGTAGCAGAGTAAATGGGAGGTGTGCCGTAAGGGCGTGATGAAGAGTGCTCTCATTCGCGCTCCCATTTCTGGGGCTAACATGTATGTTAATTCAAAAGGAATAGGATTCGATCAGGTGCTTATCCCGCCCACAACAAGCATTCTCATTGGAGCGGATGTACACTCCCCTCAGAGCCACCAGAATGATTGGAGAATAGCTCCGATATTTTTAAACAAAGTAACATCACATAGTTAGAGAGTGAGACGCATCCGAAGGCGTCTGGGGTCATCCACAAACATCGAGTAGGATCTAGCAATTGGGTAAACAGATGCCTTTTGGCACAAAAGATCGATATGAAAGAATTACATTGACAATAAGGTATTCATGTTAAGAAGGCTTTTACGCTAAGACACGCAGAATTTCATAATGACAGCTCTATGTTTGCACACAGCCCACTATACATTGATCACCACTCCTATACATAGATTCAATATGCTTTCACATATTGAATCCAACAAAGGTTCTCATATGGGGCTGGTGATACTATTAATATCAGGCCGGTAAGGCACTTATAGATCACATATGAGCTCCGGACTACCTTCCGGTTGCGCTTTGACCTCTCATAAGTACAACTCTGGAGATGGGCACTAAATGAACTACTGAGTACTTGTCATTATTCCTTTGTGCTAATCAAATGTAAATGTGTTATGTGTATGAGATAAACTTTTAATGTGTATGTACTGTCATTAGATAAACTTATATTGTGTTTGTACTGTTAGGTGGTCACTATGGCAACAATTAGCAACAGGGGTTGCAAGCTAGGTGGTGTGTCAGTTTGCTAATTAGGTGCACACCTGGCCACACCTATCCACCCGAATACTAACTAAATTGTTACCATAGTAATTGATTGAGAAAGATCACACATTGGCTGGATTTTTAATTGATTGTCCAATCAGATAATGTTTTAGTTTTTTAATTTAGTATATAGCAAGTGTATTTTTTAATGTTTTATTATAGCCTGATGAAACAGCCCATAGGCGGCTGAGAAACGCGTCGCTGTGTTATTAAAGATTTTTACTTTTATATACACTTGCTGGTGTGGTATTTTGACCTAATAACCTGTTGTGGGGCTTCATACACCCCTCTCCTATCCACCGTTATACTACTGGAAGCGGAGGATCACTTGCCGTGGTTTGTCTACTGGGCGACTTATGGTTCCAGCTTGCTGATATTGCACCTGGAGGTGCTTTGTTTTCTGTGAGTATACCCATTAGGGCTATATTCTCCCTGGGCTCAAACAATACTAGGCCATGTTGGTTTGCCTCTCTCTTTTTTAGGCATAGGATCTTAGGCTCTCAAGGAACACCGACTGGATCTATTTGGAGGTATATCAGTGAGCTGAACTACTGTAAAGTTTCAGCCTGCCCCACTAGCACCACCTGGGTGCTTGACGTTTGTGAGTATATATAGTGCCTTCTATATATTTATTTCTTTGTTTTGGTGGTACTGGGCCATGGTGGCGCCTCTGTGTTCTTCTATTTGCAAAAAAATTAATATGTTGAATTTACACGTAAAAATCTAAACCGGACCAAAAAAAATTAAACCGACACGCCAAAACACTATTCAAAACACCTAAACCGCTATCCCCCCACATCGCAAATACTAAATAAACATATTAACCTCTAAACTGCCATCCCCCCACATCGCAATCACTAATAAAATGTATTAATCCCTAAACCCCCATCCCCCACAACACAAACTACCTAATTAACCTATTAACCACTAATCCACCAACCCCCCACAACACAAACTACCTAATTAACCTATTAACCACTAATCCACCAACCCCCCACAACACAAACACCTTGTCAGGTATATTGGTATTAATCCGGAGCTTGATAAATTTACCCCATAGACCGCAATGTAAAGGCACTTTTCAGTGCATTATGTTTTTCTAAAACCCCACTCCTACCAACTTTAAAGCCCCCAAACTGCCTAGTGCAGTTATTTTATTTTTGTTAAAAAAAGCGAAATTTTTTAAATAATAAAAAATTATAATTCCCTCTATTTTTAGGGAATTTGGGGCACTTGTAGAAAATTTTCGAAGCGCTACTTGCTACCGTGAACTCTCGGTAGGAATAATCAGCCACTTGTAATGGACACACAATAATTTAGCGCTATAGCCCTTATTGTTCTAGAGGGTCTGGTGGTTAGTGGGTTTATTGTTGTGTGGGGTCTTGTGGTTAGGAAGCTAATAGTGTTGTTAAATCCAAGGGATAGGGTAGCAACTTACCATATACCTTATCATATGTGATCTGACCTCAGATGTTTATTGTCCCTTTAAATGAACATTAAACTGCGAGACACAACTACAACAGCACGGTAACCATTTATCACACTATCATTTTTTCTCTTGTGACTGCAGCTGTCTTTAAAGGAGTTCTCCAGCTTTTCATATGGGGTCTCCATTTTGGAGCATAGATATTCTTGCACTCTGTGACAGCAGCAGTGCACTTGCACAGATGAAGGACTTCCCTGGCTTTTTGACTACTGTATTGTGCTCTTTCACATGATACAAAGCCGGAACTTTAGATTTTTGCAGAGGCTGCATTGCTATAAATATTGTTCATGTTGCCTTTTTTATGTTTGTTCTGTGACTTTTAAAAGTGTGTCTAAAACCCATTCTCTGTTTTGTGTGCTGACCTGCACAATACAAGTGTGAGATAACTGATCTGTGAATGTTCAATCACCACCTCTGCCATAGGGCACATGAATATATGAGCTCCAGGATAGCTACACATAGTATGGAAATGCTTCACTGCCTGTAAAGAGATAATATATGAGAAGGCTCTAAAGACATTTGCAGGCACAGGCGGAAAAAACTGTAGCACAGTAAATAGTAACCGTTCTGCTTTAGTTGTACCCATCAGTTTAATGTCCCTTTAAAATTATGGTAAATTATTTTAGTTTTAAACGTACCTGTAGAAAGGATTTGACATCCCCATCAATACTGTTATATTCATTTTTAAATTATCGACGTTACTAAAAAATACTCTTTCTCCACAAAGACCAGGCAGCACATTAAAATTAGCGAGTCGTGTGTCAGCGCTGGTGATTGGTTGAAGGAAAAAAAGATAAAAAAGGCTTGAACAAGGGGGGCAGGCAGGGTGTTAGATGTAAGTACTATTAATAAATAAATTAAAAATATTTATAAGGATCTTAATAAGATCCCCCCCCACCACCACCAATAAACGTTTGAAAAACTGGGCTATAATTTAGCATAAAGCAAATCATTTAACTTTACCATCACTTTAACTTCTGACATGTTGAATTTGATGCCAGAAAATGATGTAATAGTTTACTAGCCAGAAACGAAGTCATTTTTATAGAGTTAATCCTACCAGTAAAGATACATTTAGCAACTTGTCTAAAAATGGGTATAATTCTTTGTTCAGAGATAAACAATTACACTTACATAGAACATAGTAAAACAGTCAATATTGAGTGTCAAATTAATTCATAGGTTTTTATACAGTGTTTTGAGCTGGAAAGTCTAAACATAAATTACCTCTCTATTCCTAAGCCAGTATTTATCACAGTAAAATGTTCTTTTCATATGTAACGATTTTAAATTATGCAGAAGTTAAATGTGAATTAATGAGTCATGGTATCTTATCATGAGTAAATTTCTTTTGTTTAAAGTGATTATAAACATTAGTAACAAGCTTTTCTTTAAAAAAAAATAGTATTTGGTTACGTTATACCGACCACCGATCCTCCGCCCAAATCTCCTTCTGTAGTTTGCAGATGGATGAGGAATCTAGCTTTCTCCAATCATTGAGTGCCCCCATTGGAGTCCAGTTCGTATTTTTTTTTTTAAATCATGTTTGTAAAGTTTAATGAATTAAAGTGCCCCTGTTTTTAAGAGTATTTTTTAGATACTGGGCACTAGTGCCTTATACTTTACAATCACTTTAAGGTTCTTTTATGTACTAGGGACTAAACAGTGGACTTTAATGCTCAAGGTAAAGAGCAGAAGAAAAAAAGCAACTATGACTTCTTTCCAATTAAAATAGAGTGGCATACAAAGTCAATTTGAGTAAATCTAAATTCCTATGTATAGCCCTTTCCCAAGCAGATATCCAGAGGATAGAGACAGACTATGGGGGGTATTTATCAAGCCGTCAACCGCAAATACGCTGGAATTCAGCAGTGTAATTGTGGTGAGCTTGATTCAACCTAGTTATCAAAGCCTACAGACCGGCAAAAGTTGAAATCTATGACGTAACATACGATCCACCGGTCTCAATCCAACACAGATTGATGCTTATGTCATTACAGATGTTCCGAAAACATATTCGGCTCTATTTGACAACTTTTCCAATTTATCAAATTTTTAACAGGTAAGCTTGCAGCTATTCTGGGCCAGCATACCTGGTTTTCAATCCGCCACCCTGGAGGAGGCGGATGCCATAGGAATCAATGGGAGTCTGAAAGCAGCAAAAACTTATGTTCAATGCTGCCCGATATCCCATTGATTTCTATGGTTGAAAACAAGAAACGTTTAAACCTAACACCATAGCATAAGCCCCGAGTCTAAACACCCCTAATCTGCCGCCCTGACATCGCTGCAACCTACATAAAGTTTTTAACCCCTATTCTGCCACTCCCGGACCCCGCCGCAACTTTAATAAAGTTATTAACCCCTATCCTGCCGCTCTCGGACCCCGCAGCCACCTAAATAAACGTATTAAGCCCTAAACCTCTGGCCTCCCACATCACTACCATTAACTAAACCTATTAACCCCTAAACCACCAGTCCCCCACATCGCCATAAACTAAATTAAGCTATTAACCCCTAAACCTAACAACCCGCTAACTTTACATTAAAATTACAACATCTCTATCAAATAAATTAAATCTTAGCTGTAGAATTAAAATTAACTAATTTTAAACTATTAATTACAAAAAGGAAAACAATATACAGAGGTGCAAGATGGAAAAACACACACAATATTCTGTACAAATGAACTAAGAACTGATACTCTCCTTTAGGTCAGACCGCAGCCTTCTTGCAGTCTCTCCCTTGTGTCTGTGTATAGATAGATAGTAGTAGTAGATGGCGCTGGTCTATTGAGTGATTTTCTCTAGTAAGTGAAGATAAAAAAGGCTTGATGCATATATTGAAGCCAATTAATATGGTTGCAGTATACTCACTCCATAAGATGAATCTTTACAGCTGAAAGGGAACGTAGCATCAGATGGCAAGAGTCCACAGGTTCCTGGAGTCAAATACTGAATTTTCAGGTTTATCCAAAAGTGGACTATAAATGAATAGAGACCCAAATGACAAAAGTATCCAGTGTATAATTGAAAAAAAATGTAGTAACTTACTCCATAAATAAGGAGATTCCAGCTCAGCACAGCAAAACAAGATCTTGACAATCTTTCAACAAAGGATAAAAGGTTTTATTTGCTCAACGCGTTTCAACGTATTACACGTCTTTATCAAGAGCATACATTAAAACAAGTAAAACAGGTAAGTAAAACCAACTAATCCTAATGGCTGATTGGAACCTTTCAGCCAATGGGAATGCAAGGGACACCATCTTGGATGATGTCCCTTGCATTCAAGTTCCAGTTTACGGCGGCGGCCGCATTGAAGAAGTTTCCATGCCGGATGTCTTCAGGATGGACCTGCACCGCGCCGTATGGATGAAGATGGAAGAGGCCGCCCAGATGAAGACTCCTTGCCGCCCGGATGAAGACTTCTTTCCGGCTGGATGGATCCTTCAAGCGGAACTTCAAAAACTGTAAGTGGATCGTCGGGGGTTAGTGATAGGTTTATTTAAGGTTTTTTTGGGTGGGTTTTATTTTTAGAGTAGGGTCTGGGCATGTAAAAGAGCTAAATGCCCTTTAAAGGGCAATGCTCAAACAAATGCCCTTTTCAGGGCAATGGGGAGCTTAGGTTTTTTAGATAGACTTTTTATTTGGGGGGGTTGATTGGTTGGGTGGTTGGTTTTAAGTGTTTAGATTGGGGCTTATGTTACGGTGTTAGGTGTAAACGTTACTTGTTTTCAACCATAGAAAGCAATGGGATATCGGGCAGCATCGAACATAATAGGATTTTAGCAGCTCTAATCCTTTGGCTGATTGGAACCTTTCAGCCAATAGGAATGCAAGGGATGCCATCTTGGATGAGATCACTTGCATTCAAGTTCCAGTTTACGGCAGCGACCGTATTGAAGAGGAGCTTTGTGCCGGATATCTTCAGGATGGACCCGCTCCGCACCGGATGGATGAAGATGGAAGAGGCCGCCCGGATGAAGACTTCTTGCCGGCTGGATGGATCCTTCAAGCGGAACTTCAAAAACTGTAAGTGGATCATCGAGGGTTAGTGTTAGGTTTATTTAAAGTTTTTTGGGTGGGTTTTATTTTTAGAGTAGGGTCTGGGCAGGTAAAAGAACTAAATGCCCTTTTAAGGGCAATGCCCATACAAATGCCCTTTTCAGGGCAATGGGGAGCTTAGGTTTTTTTAGATAGGCTTTTTATTTGGGGGGGTTGGTTGGTTGGGTGGTTGGTTTTACTGTTGGCGGGGTGTTTGTATTTTGTTTTTACAGGTGATAGAGCTGATTTCTTTGGGGCAATGCCCCGCAAAAGGCCCTTTTAAGGGCCATTGGTAGTTTATTGTAGGCTAGGGTTTTTTTTTATTTTGGGGGGGGGCTTTTTTATTTTGATTGGGCTATTAGATTAGGTGTAATTCGATTTTATTTTTGATACTGTGGTTTGTTTGTTTTCGTGATTTAGGGCTCCATGTACTAAGAGGCGGGCGGACAGCTTCTTAACTCGCGAAGCGGTCCGCCCGCCTCTGCTACACACGGGCAGCGGATCTATTGATCCGCTTGCCCGTATGTATCATTACACACTCAGCGGAGTGTGTAATGCCCGCCCCTTCAGTCGCGCGACCAATCACTCGACTGAAGGGGCTGTCAATCACCGAGAGCGAGCGAGCTCTCTGTGATTTTGCTTCGCCACCTAAGAGGTGGCGTAGGGTGTAGGAAGCAGCGGTCTAATGACCGCTGCTTCTTACATTGCGGGAAGCAGGCTCGCATATGCGAACCTGCCCCGCAAAGGCTCCGGAGCAGCTTTCGCTGCTTCGTACATGGAGCCCTTAGTGTTTTTTATTTTTTGTAACTTAGTTTTTATTTTATTTTTGTAATTTAGTAATTTTTAATAGTATATTTAAATAATTTATGTAGGGTTATGTTTTTTTAATATGTAATATAGTTAATTTAATTGCTAGTTTAATGTAATTTTAGTATAATGGGTAGGTTAATTAGTTAGTTTAGAATGAGTTTCTTATAATTCTACAGGTAAGTTTAAATTTATTTTAAGATAGGGATGTTGTAATTTTAATGTAAAGTTAGCGGGTTGTTAGGTTTAGGGGTTAATAGCTTAATTTAGTTTATGGCGATGTGGGGGGCTGGTGGTTTAGGGGTTAATAGCTTTAGTTAATGGTAGTGATGTGGGAGGCCAGAGTTTTAGGGGTTAATACGTTTATTTAGTGGCGGCGGGGTTAATAACTTTATTTAGGTTGGGGCGGGGTCCTGGAGCAGCGGGATAGGGGTTAATAAATTTTATTTAGGTTGCGGCGGTGTCGGGGAGCGGCGGGATAGGGGTTAAACCTTTTAGTGTAGTGGCGGCATTTAGTGACAGGGTATAAATAAAGTTGGTAAAAAGCCAAATAGCAGCGAGATAGATGACTGTTAGTTAACAACAGTCCGATGCTCATCGCCCCGTACTTGGTGCGTGGCTTTTTGTCGGCTTTTTAAATAAATATGGAGATCGTATTCAGGTCCGCGGCCGCTATGTTAGGCGATGTTAGGCGAGTGTATTAGTCCCGGCAAATGCAGCATAGTTGAGGCTTTAATAAATATCCCCCTATAAATTTAAATATCATAAACAAGCCATTAATTACCTAGGAATACATCTATCTACCGACCCACAAATCCTGCTTTCATCCAATTATACTATACTAACTTAAATATATGACAGGAACTGCGCTCTTGGCAAAATAAACCGTTATCATGGATAGGGAGGATTAATGCCGTTAAAATTTCTATTTTGCCCCAAATTCTATACATATTCCAAACACTCCAGATAACTATCCCAGACTTCTCTTTATTCACCCTACAAAACCTCATCAATGCATATATATGGCAGAACAAAAGACAGAGAATAGCGAAAACCATAATGTATCATACAAAAGATAGTGGGGTATAGGGGTTCCATACTTACAATATTATAGATAGGCAGTATTCCTTACACGGATTATGGCCTGGTGCAATAATTAATCACATAAAGAATGGGTGATTCTAGAACATGCCTTAGCAGGAGCGACTCAACTGGGGAGCTACTGTTGGCTACCCACCCCAAACAAAGGCAATTTGACCCCCATCTAACTAAGAAGACAGCAGACACATATCAAATATGAGACAAACACCTATCAAAAGCCCACCATTTCCACAAATAACCCGAAGTTACAGATTTTAAACAGCCCAAACCCAACACACACTCCTACTCTCCTATCAATGGCTTCTTGCTATGACATTTTACAGAACGTCAAAATAAAACCTAAGACGAACCTTTATGACTTTCATGCAGGTGTATTCCACCATTGGTTTTGGTATCAACAACTAAAGCACTTTGTCAGCACTCATGCCTGCAAAAAATATATATACAGACCTCTTACAGCCTTTAAAACTCTATGCCACTCCAGCTTAACTATGAGGGGATATATATCACTATCATACAAACTACTTTTAACATATCATTCCAGGAACCTGCCTTCTTACACAAGTAAAAAGGAATCTAAATTACAGACTCCACTCCTACAGAAAGACTGGCACCTTATATTTCAAAATATGACTAAATCTGCATCCTCCATACAAGTTATGGAGATGAATGTCAAACTGTTATGCAGATTGTACCTTACCCTGTCCAGACTAGCCACTATCTTTAGGAATTCATCTCCAGACTGCTGGAGAGCTTGTGGGAATCCAGGCACTGTCTTGCATATTTGGTGGGATTGCCCCTGTATAACTTCTTTCTGGACTCATATAATCAAGGAAATAAAAAAGGTTAGTGGGATAACATTACCTAGAGATCCGACCCAAATTCCCAAAGGTTCACTGTAAATTATGCCCCCAATTATTATCTATAATGATTAATAGTGCAAAAAGATAGATCCAACATTATTGGAAACAAACCAATTCACCCACCCTCATAATGTGGAGGGACTGTGTATCCTCCACATTATTACTAGAAAGGTACGACTATGTCACTACCAAAATACTAGATGATTATCTATCCATCTTTTATTTGGCAAGAATACTTAGGCCTCATAACTGACTACTCAAACACAGGAATGGCTTAACTCAGATTCCCTGCTCAACCTCCCTGACACGCCCCTAACTTTCCATAACTTCTAAGTACCGAACAGTAACATCTTTACTTTATTGCATCCTTGAAGCAATGTGGAGTTGATTGTGTTTTTGATTATGATTTTAATTTTTGATTTACTTTACTTCTTGTTTGCTCAATGTTACTACATGTATTTTACTATGTCAAATGTATAATGTTCATCTTGTAACATTTTGAAAATACTTGTAATTTTGATTGTACTACCTCTCAATAAAAAATAAAAACATTTTTTTTAAAAAATAGAGGGACAGGACATAAGGTGAAAAGTTTGCTCATGCTACATGCTGTATACTTTGCAATATAAAGTTTCTCACAAAAGGTTGCTTTTTCACTCAAAGATTTGTATATTTTTATGTATTTTAAGGTTCCTCCGATTGATAAGTATGCTCTTGTGCACAAACTTGGAAGCAAGTTCAAGGTACATACACACCAGTCATCTCCTGTTATCTCCTTTCTAGACTTAGAACTCGTCATGTTCATAAGGTTTACAAGGACCTTTTTTTTTTTAAAAAAAAACACGCTAATATATATTTGTGAGGAGATAAAATAAATAATATCAGTTTTTTAAGTATTTTTGACACAGTGCCGATAAATTCCAGTTGTTGGGCACAAATGTTTTATTTACATTGTTATATCACGTTACATTACCAAAGAGTTTTAATTAGCTAACTGATCATGTAGTAAATTATGAAACTTTCGGCTAGATTTAGAGTTTGGCGTTAGCCGTCAAAACCAGCGTTAGGGGCTCCTAACGCTGGTTTTGGGCTACCACTGGTATTTAGAGTCAGTCAGGAAAGGGTCTAACGCTCACTTTTCAGCCGCGACTTTTTCATACCGCAGATCCCCCTACGCCATTTGCGTATCCTATCTTTTCAATGGGATCTTTCTAACGCCGGTATTTAGAGTCTTGGCTGAAGTGAGCGTTAGAAATCTAAAGACAAAACTCCACCCGCAGCAAAAAGCCAGGAGTTAAGAGCTTTCTGGGCTAACGCCGGTTCATAAAACTCTTAACTACTGTGCTCTAAAGTACACTAACACCCATAAACTACCTATGTACCCCTAAACCGAGGCCCCCCCACATCGCCGCTACTCTAATAAAAAAATGTAACCCCTAATCTGCCGACCGCGCACCGCCGCAACCTACGTTATCCCTATGTACCCCTAATCTGCTGCCCCTAACACCGCCTACATTATATTTATTAACCCCTAATCTGCCGCCCCCAACGTCGCCGCCACCTACCTACACTTATTAACCCCTAATCTGCTGACCGGACCTCACCGCTACTATAATAAAGTTATTAACCCCTAATCCGACTCACTCCCGCCTCAATAACCCTATAATAAATAGTATTAACCCCTAATCTGCAATCCCTAACATCGCCGACACCTAACTTCAAGTATTAACCCCTAATCTGCCGACCGGACACCACCGCTACCCTAATAAATTTATTAACCCCTAAAACTAAGTCTAACCCTAACACTAACACCCCCCTAAGTTAAATATAATTTTTATCTAACAAAATAAATTAACTCTTATTAAATAAATTATTCCTATTTAAAGCTAAATACTTACCTATAAAATAAACCCTAATATAGCTACAATATAAATTATAATTATATTGTAGCTATTTTAGGATTTATATTTATTTTACAAGTAACTTTATTTTAACCAGGTACAATAGCTATTAAATAGTTAATAACTATTTAATAGCTACCTAGTTAAAATAATTACAAAATTACCTGTAAAATAAATCCTAACGTAAGTTACAATTAAACCTAACACTACACTATCAATAAATTAATTAAATAAAATACCTACAATTAAACTTAACACTACACTATCAATAAATAAATTAAATAAAATACCTACAATTATCTACAATTAAACCTAACACTACACTATCAATAAATTAATTAAATAAAATACCTACAAATAAATACAATTAAATAAACTAACTAAAGTACAAAAAATAAAAAAAGAACTGTTACAAAAAATAAAAAAATAATTTACAAACATTAGAAAAAGATTACAACAATTTTAAGCTAATTACACCTACTCTAAGCCCCCTAATAAAATAACAAAGCCCCCCAAAATAAAAAAATGCCCTACCCTATTCTAAAATACAAATAGAAAAGCTCTTTTACCTTACCAGCCCTTAAAGGGGCCTTTTGCGGGGCATGCCCCAAAGAATTCAGCTCTTTTGCCTGAAAAAAAACATACAATACCCCCCCAACATTACAACCCACCACCCACATACCCCTAATCTAACCCAAACCCCCCTTAAATAAACCTAACACTAAGCCCCTGAAGATCTTTCTACCTTGTCTTCACCACGCTGGGTATCACCGATCGGTCCAGAAGAGGCTCCGAAGTCTTCATCCAAGCCCAAGCGGGGGCTGAAGAAGTCCATCATCGGGCTGAAGAGGTCCATCATCAGGCTGAAGTCTTGATCCAAGCGGCGGCTGAGGAAGTCCATCATCGGGCTGAAGTCTTGATCCAAACGGGCGCTGAAGAAGTCCATCATCGGGCTGAAGTCTTCTATCAATTCCGATTGGCTGATAGGATTCTATCAGCCAATCGGAATTAAGGTAGGAAAATCCAATAGGATCCTATCAGCCAATCGGAATTCGAGGGACGCCATCTTGGATGACGTCATTTAAAGTAACCGTCATTTGGCGAGTAGGCGTCGGTAGAAGAGGATGGATCCGCGTTGGCTGGAAGAAGATGGCTCCGGAAGAAAGAAGATTGAAGATGCCGCTTGATAGAAGACTTCAGCCCGATGATGGACTTCTTCAGCGCCTGCTTGGATCGAGACTTCAGCCCGATGATGGACTTCTTCAGCCCGATGATGGACTTCTTCAGACCCCGCTTGGGCTTGGATGAAGACTTTTGGAGCCTCTTCTGGACCGATCGGTGATACCCGGCGTGGTGAAGACAAGGTAGGAAGATCTTCAGGGGCTTAGTGTTAGGTTTATTTAAGGGGGGTTTGGGTTAGATTAGGCATATGTGGGTGGTGGGTTGTAATGTTGGGGGGGGGGGTATTGTATGTTTTTTTTACAGACAAAAGAGCTGAATACTTTGGGGCATGCCCCGCAAAAGGCCCTTTTAAGGGCTGGTAAGGTAAAATAGCTTTTCTATTTGTATTTTAGAATAGGGTAGGGCATTTTTTTATTTTGGGGGGCTTTGTTATTTTATTAGGGGGCTTAGAGTAGGTGTAATTAGCTTAAAATTGTTGTAATCTTTTTCTGTTTGTAAATTATTTTTTTATTTTTTGCAACTTAGTTCTTTTTTTATTTTTTGTACTTTAGTTAGTTTATTTAATTGTATTTATTTGTAGGTATTTTATTTAATTAATTTATTGATAGTGTAGTGTTAGGTTTAATTGTAGATAATTGTAGGTATTTTATTTAATTTATTTATTGATAGTGTAGTGTTAGGTTTAATTGTAACTTAGGTTAGGATTTATTTTACAGGTAATTTGGTAATTATTTTAACTAGGTAACTATTAAATAGTTATTAACTATTTAATAGCTATTGTACCTGGTTAAAATAAATACAAAGTTACCTGTGAAATAAATATTAATCCTAAAATAGCTACAATATAATTATAATTTATACTGTAGCTATATTAGGGTTTATTTTACAGGTAAGTATTTAGCTTTAAATAGGAATAATTTATTTTTAATAAGAGTTAAATTATTTCATTAGATAAAAATTATATTTAACTTAGGGGGGTGTTAGTGTTAGGGTTAGACTTAGCTTTAGGGGTTAATAAATTTAATAGAGTAGCGGTGAGGTCCGGTCAGCAGATTAGGCGTTAATAATTGTAGGTAGGTGGCGGCGACGTTGGGGGCGGCAGATTAGGGGTTAATAAATATAATATAGGGGTCGGCAATGTTAGGGAAGCAGATTAGGGGTACATAGGGATAACGTAGGTTGCGGCAGATTAGGGGTTAAAAAAAATATACTGGGGTCAGCAATAGCTGACCCCAGTAAGTGTAAGTGTAAGGTTAGGGGTGTTTAGACTCGGGGTTCATGTTAGGGTGTTAGGTGCAGACTTAGGAAGTGTTTCCCCATAGAAAACAATGGGGCTGCGTTAGGAGCTGAACGCTGCTTTCTTGCAGGTGTTAGGTTTTTTTTCAGCTCAAACGGCCCCATTGTTTCCTATGGGGAAATCGTGCACGAGCAAGTTTTTGAAGCTGGCCGCGTCCGTAAGCATCGCTGGTATTTAGAGTTGCAGTGGCGGTAAATTATGCTATACGCTCCCTTTTTGGAGCCTAACGCAGCCCTTCTGTGAACTCTAAATACCAGCGGTATTTAAAAGGTGCGGGGGGAAAAACCCAGCGTTAGCTACGCGGGTCGTTACCGACAAACTCTATATCTAGCCGCTTTTTTTTAATCTCACTAGTGTTACTCTTATTGGGTTTCTTTTTCTTTTCTTTCTTTCCTTCTTTCTTGATACATTTATTTATTGTACTTAAACACCGAAGAGAAAAGTACTCACATAACTAGTATCTTGATAAAGTAGAAGGAAGGGAAAATAAGTACTATATGGCTTGCTCCCCTACCAAATACGCCTCCATCAATAAAATCACCAGGTAGAGGTCTCCTCATGCTACTCAGTTTCAAACAAATCTAGTTTTCTTCCCAGTAGAAATTCAAATAATCTCACTCATTGTACGCATACACACATTTAGTGAATTGTACAGACAATTGGTGAGTGTGGGGCATGACAGTATTGTCCAGAATCCATTGCCTCTTTTCTAGACTATGTTTATTAGGTAATAAAGACTGCTCCAAATTCTCATCTTTAACTCCCTAAAAATAAATATTATTAATCTGGGTCAGTCATGATAACAAAATACACTCCGAAGGGCTAAGCTACCAGGGGTCACAGCAAGGTGTTTTGGCCTGTTCTAAGGAAGCATTAAAAATGGAGGTGAATGATATTTTAAAGGCAGTGATTCTGCCCATCCCAGAGACTTTCCTAAAGTTCTAATGGTTAAAAAGGGTCCAGAGTGTCTCCTGAGCCTCTCCCACCATGTCTCGTATTGACTTATTCATGCTATCTAACTCCTTAATTCACCAAACTATGGCCTAGATTTGGAGTTCAGCGGTAGCCGTCAAAACCAGCGTTAGAGGCTCCTAACGCTGGTTTTGGCCGCCCGCTGGTATTTGGAGTCAGTGATTAAAGGGTCTAACGCTCACTTTTCAGCCGCAACTTTTCCATACCGCAGATCCCCCTACGCCATTTGCGTATCTTTTCAATGGGATCTTTCTAACGCTGGTATTTAGAGTCGTTTCTGAAGTGAGCGTTAGAGCTCTAACGACAAAATTCCAGCCGCCTGAAAATAGCAGGAGTTAAGAGCTTTCTGGCTAACGCCGGTTTATAAAGCTCTTAACTACTGTACCCTAAAGTACACTAACACCCATAAACTACCTATGTACCCCTAAACCGAGGTCCCCCCACATCGCCGCCACTCTATTTAAATTTTTAACCCCTAATCTGCCGACCACCACCTACGTTATACTTATGTACCCCTAATCTGCTGCCCCTAACCCCGCCGACCCCTATATTATATTTCTTAACCCCTAACTTGCCCCCCACAACGTCGCCGCAAGCTACTTAAAATAATTAACCCCTAATCTTCCGACCGCAAATCGCCGCCACCTACGTTATCCCTATGTACCCCTAATCTGCTACCCCTAACATCGCCGACCCCTATATTATATTTATTAACCCCTAATCTGCCCCCCTCAACGTCGCCGACACCTGCCTACACTTATTAACCCCTAATCTGCCGAGCGGACCTGAGCGCTACTATAATAAAGTTATGAACCCCTAACCCGCCTCACTAACCCTATCATAAATAGTATTAACCCCTAATCTGCCCTCCCTAACATCGCCGACACCTAACTTCAATTATTAACCCCTAATCTGCCGACCGGAGCTCACCGCTATTCTAATAAATGTATTAACCCCTAAAGCTAAGTCTAACCCTAACACTAACACCCCCCTAAGTTAAATATAATTTTTATCTAACGAAATAAATTAACTCTTATTAAATAAATGATTCCTATTTAAAGCTAAATACTTACCTGTAAAATACATCCTAATATAGCTACAATATAAATTATAATTATATTATAGCTATTTTAGGATTAATATTTATTTTACAGGTAACTTTGTAATTATTTTAACCAGGTACAATAGCTATTAAATAGTTAAGAACTATTTAATAGTTACCTAGTTAAAATAATAACAAAATTACCTGTAAAATAAGTCCTAACCTAAGATATAATTAAACCTAACACTACCCTATCAATAAAATAATTAAATAAACTACCTACAATTACCTACAATTAACCTAACACTACACTATCAATAAATTAATTAAATACAATTCCTACAAATAAATACAATTAAATAAACTAGCTAAAGTACAAAAAATAAAAAAGATCTAAGTTACAGAAAATAAAAAAATATTTACAAACATAATAAAAATATTACAACAATTTTAAACTAATTACACCTACTCTAAGCCCCCTAATAAAATAACAAAGCCCCCCAAAATAAAAAATTCCCTACCCTATTCTAAATTAAAAAAGTTACAAGCTCTTTTACCTTACCAGCCCTGAACAGGGCCCTTTGCGGGGCATGCCCCAAGAATTTCAGCTCTTTTGCCTGTAAAAGAATAAATACAATACCCCCCCCCCAACATTACAACCCACCACCCACATACCCCTAATCTAACCCAAACCCCCCTTAAATAAACCTAACACTAAGCCCCTGAAGATCTTCCTACCTTGTCTTCACCATACCAGGTTCACCGATCCGTCCTGAAGAGCTCCTCCGATGTCCTGATCCAAGCCCAAGCGGGGGCTGAAGAGGTCCATGATCCGGTCAAAGTCTTCATCCAAGCGGGGCAGAAGAGGATCTTCCATCCGATTGAAGTCATCATCCAGGCGGCATCTTCTATGGTCTTCCATCCGGAGCAAAGCGGCAGGATCCTGAAGACCTCCAGCGCGGAACATCCATCCGGACCGACGACTGAACGACGAATGACTGTTCCTTTAAGGGACGTCATCCAAGATGGCGTCCCTCGAATTCCGATTGGCTGATAGGATTCTATCAGCCAATCGGAATTAAGGTAGGAATTTTCTGATTGGCTGATGGAATCAGCCAATCAGAATCAAGTTCAATCCGATTGGCTGATCCAATCAGCCAATCAGATTGAGCTTGCATTCTATTGGCTGATCGGAAATGGAAATGTTTGTAAATATTTTTTTATTTTCTGTAACTTAGATCTTTTTTATTTTTTGTACTTTAGCTAGTTTATTTAATTGTATTTATTTGTAGGAATTGTATTTAATTAATTTATTGATAGTGTAGTGTTAGGTTAATTGTAGGTAATTGTAGGTAGTTTATTTAATTATTTTATTGATAGGGTAGTGTTAGGTTTAATTATATCTTAGGTTAGGACTTATTTTACAGGTAATTTTGTTATTATTTTAACTAGGTAACTATTAAATAGTTCTTAACTATTTAATAGCTATTGTACCTGGTTAAAATAATTACAAAGTTACCTGTAAAATAAATATTAATCCTAAAATAGCTATAATATAATTATAATTTATATTGTAGCTATATTAGGATGTATTTTACAGGTAAGTATTTAGCTTTAAATAGGAATCATTTATTTAATAAGAGTTAATTTATTTCGTTAGATAAAAATTATATTTAACTTAGGGGGGTGTTAGTGTTAGGGTTAGACTTAGCTTTAGGGGTTAATACATTTATTAGAATAGCGGTGAGCTCCGGTCGGCAGATTAGGGGTTAATAATTGAAGTTAGGTGTCGGCGATGTTAGGGAGGGCAGATTAGGGGTTAATACTATTTATGATAGGGTTAGTGAGGCGGATTAGGGGTTAATAACTTTATTATAGTAGCGCTCAGGTCCGCTCGGCAGATTAGGGGTTAATAAGTGTAGGCAGGTGTCGGCGACGTTGAGGGGGGCAGATTAGGGGTTAATAAATATAATATAGGGGTCGGCGATGTTAGGGCAGCAGATTAGGGGTACATAGGGATAACGTAGGTTGCGGCGGTTTACGGAGCGGCAGATTAGGGGTTTAAAAAAATATGCAGGGGTCAGCGATAGCGGGGGCGGCAGATTAGGGGTTAATAAGTGTAAGGTTAGGGGTGTTTAGACTCGGGGTACATGTTAGAGTGTTAGGTGCATACGTAGGAAGTGTTTCCCCATAGGAAACAATGGGGCTGCGTTAGGAGCTGAACGCTGCTTTTTTGCAGGTGTTAGGTTTTTTTTCAGCTCAAACAGCCCCATTGTTTCCTATGGGGGAATCGTGCACGAGCACGTTTTTGAGGCCGGCCGCGTCCGTAAGCAACTCTGGTATCGAGAGTTGCATTTGCGGTAAAAATGCTCTACGCTCCTTTTTTGGAGCCTAACGCAGCATTTGATTAAACTCTCGATACCAGAGTTAAATTTATGGTGCGGCAAGAAAAAAGCCCGCGGAGCGTTAGCAGCCCTTTTACCGCCGAACTCCAAATCTAGGCCTATAGATGCAAAAATTGGAGATGTGGTTGTCTCTGACCATGCCCCCATAGGACTCTTTTTAGATGCAGCGACACCTTGCAGGTGGACTCTTAGATTCCCACAATACATAGCTACATCCCAAGAATTTCAACACTATCTTGTGGAATGTTGGGATGATTTTAGCATTAACTTTGCACAACACCTAACGACACCTCAGCTTTTTTGTAATACGACAAAAGCCGCTTTCACTGGAAACATTTTAGCTTATCTGTCCCGTAGGAATAAAAAACACACAGAAAGGCTTGAGCAATTGAGGGACAACTTAGCTCCATCCTACATTAGTTATAGTAACACACCTACGAGGGTCAGTCATCAAAAATACAATTCAATCAAAAAGGAATATGATGCTTTGTTGGCTTCCCAAGCTTCCCAAACACTTTTGAGAACCAGAGGTAAATACTACAGGTATGGCGATAAGTCGGGCAGATTGTTAGCCTCTTTGGTTAATTTAAAGCCATCCACTTGAAATATTGCTGCACTTAAATATAAAGGGAGACTCATTAAAGACTTCAAGCGCATTGCAGAACCCTTTGCGTCATACTATACCAAACTATACACCAGTAGCCCCCCGTCATCGGAAAGAGTTCAGCAAGAGTTTTGGAACTCAATCGCCCTAGCGCAAATGTCAAGGAAACAGTTAGATAAATTAAATGTGCCTATTACAAGAGAGGAGGTGGATAAAACTATTATGTCCCTTGCATTGGGAAAAGCTGCAGGTCCCGATGGTTTGCCTATAGAACTTTATAGAATGCTTAAAGGGACAGTCTAGTCCAAAATAAACTTGCATGATTCAGATAGGGCATGTCATTTTAAACAATTTTCCAATTTACTTTTATCACCAATTTTGCTTTGTTCTCTTGGTATTCTTAGTTGAAAGCCACACCTAGGAGGTTCATATGCTAATTTCTAAGCCCTTGAAGGCTGCTTTTTCTATCAGGGCAGTTTTTAACACCTAGAGGGTGTTAGTTCATGTGTGCCATATAGATAACACTGTTCTCACGCACGTGGAGTTCCTATGAGCCAGCACAGATTGGCTAAAATGCATGTCTGTTAAAAGAACTGAAATAAGGGGGCAGTTTGCAGAGGCTTAGATACAAGATAATCACAGAGGCAAAAAGTGTATTTATATAACTGTGTTGGTTATGCAAAACTAGGGAATGGGTAATAAAGGGATTATCTATCTTTTAAAACAATAACAATTCTGGTATAGACTGTCTCTTTGAACCACAAGTAACCCCGATTTTAACGGATCTCTTCTCTGAATATTTTTTGAAGGGTGGTACACCGCCGGCCACTTTTTCTGTGGCGTATGTCACCTTATCACTAAAACAGGATAAGATGCCCTCCTCCCGGAGTCATACAGACCGATTTCTTTGTTAAATTTAGACTCCAAAATTCAAACAAAACTTTTAGCGGAACGTCTTAAATTTATTTTACCAGATCTTATTCATGAAGATCAAACATATGGTTATGTATTGTCATTGACTTTCTCTCAATAAAAATAATAATAATAAAAAAAAAAAGGGTCCATAGCTCACAAAATAGATTCTAATGTGTAGTAATAAGAATCAAATACCATAGAAGATCGTATTTCCTTTTTTAATTCCAGTAACACCAAGTAAGATGTTTGAAATACTTCAATTTTGGATAACTTAACTTGCAGTAGTTAAACTCTCTGGATCAATGGATAAAAGAGAATACTTTTGGCAAAGTGTCTTCATGGGAAGCAAGTAGGAGCATAACCTCATCTGTAAGTAATCCAATTTATTTGTGTAATTTTTTATCTAGTTTAATTCCTTTCATTTTTAAAGATGTCTTATCATTCGGGCCAGCAGCTCCACGAGGATTATTATTGTTATCATTTATTTGTAGAGCGCCAACAGATTCTGCAGCACTATAAACATAGGTGGTATACAAGGTAACATTTATAGGGATCAAACAGGTAGAGGGTCCTGCTGTAGTCAGCTCTTATGAAGGTGGCCTGCAAACAGTTGAGCTCTTAGGCTTACATGCTAAGGGGGTTCAAGGGGATAGCAATGGAGGAGAGGAACTGGGATTAGGAAAGGTTAGTGTAGGTTGTATGCATCCCTGAACAGTATAGTCTTTAGGGAGCGCTTGAAGCTTTCAAAACTAGGGTAGAGTCTAGAGTGGAGCGAGGCAGAGAGTTCCACAAGATGGGACCCAGTCTGGAGAAGTCCTGCAAACGGGTATGTGGGTAGGTAACAAGAGAGGAGGAGAGTAGGAGGTCATGAGCAGAGCGAAGGGGGTGGGGAGGGAGAATATCTGGAGACAATGGCCTCTATTTATCAAGCCGTCAACCGCAAATACGGTGGAATTCCGCAGCGTATTTGTGGCGAGCCTGATTCGCCTTAGTTATCAAACCCTATAGACCGGCAAAAGTAGAATTTAGTGAAGTAACATACGATCCGCCGGACTCAGTCCGACACAGATCGATGCTTATGTCACTCCAGATGTTCCGAATGCAAGTTCGGCACAATCTGACTACTTTTGCTAGTTATCAAATAACTAGCAGGTACACTCGGCAGTATTCCAGCCCAGCATACCTGGTTTTCAATCCGCCGCCCTGGAGGCGGCGAATGCCATAGGAATCAATGGGAGTCTGAAAGCATTGAAAGCTCATGTTCACTGCTGCCCAATATCCCATTGATTCCTATGGTAATGTTTACACCTAACACCCTAACATGTAACCCGAGTCTAAACAACCCTAATCTGCCCCCCCTACACAGCCGCAACTAAATAAAGTGTTTAACCCCTAAACAGCCGCTCCTGGAGCCCACAGTAACTAAATAAAGTGTTTAACCCCTAAACCACCGCTTCCAGAGCCCACCGCAACTAAATGAAGTGTTTAACCCCTAAACCGCCGCTCCCGGAGCCCACCGCCACCTACATTATATTTATTAACCCCTAATCTCCCCCCCCTACACCGCCGTCACCTACATTATATTTATTAACCCCCTAATCTGGCCCTCCTACACCGCCGCCACTATATTAAATGTATTAACCCCTAAACCTAAGTCTAACCCTAACACCCCCTAACTTAAATATAATTTAAATACATCTAAATAAATTATTCCTATTTAAAACTAAATACTTACCTATAAAATAAACCCTAACGGCTAGATTTAGAGTTTTGTCGGTAACAACCCGCGTAGCTAACGCTGGCTTTTTTCTGGCTGCACCTTTAAAATAACTCTGGTATTGAGAGTCCACAGAATGGCTGCGTTAGGCTCCAAAAAAGGAGCGTACAGCATATTTAACGCCACTGCAACTCTCGATACCAGAGTTGCTTACGGAAGCGGCCAGCTTCAAAAACGTGCTCGTGCACGATTCCCCCATAGGAAACAATGGGGATGTTTGAGCTGAAAAAAAAACTAACACCTGCAAAAAAGCCGTGTTCAGCTCCTAACGCAGTCCCATTGTTTGCTATGGGGAAACACTTCCTACGTCTGCACCTAACACCCTAACATGTACCCCGAGTCTAAACACCCCTAACCTTACACTTATTAACCCCTATTCTGCCACCCCCACTATCGCTGACCCCTGCATATTATTATTAACCCCTAATCTGCCGCTCCGTACACCGCCGCTACTTACATTATCCCTATGTACCCCTAATCTGCTGCCCTAACATCGCCGACCCCTATATTATATTTATTAACCCCTAATCTGCCCCCCACAACGTCGCCTCAACCTGCCTACACTTATTAACCCCTAATCTGCCGACCGGACCGCACCGCTATTATAATAAAGTTATTAACCCCTAATCCGCCTCACTAACCCTATAATAAATAGTATTAACCCCTAATCTGCCCTCCCTAACATCGCTGACACCTAACTTCAAACATTAACCCCTAATCTGCCGACTGGAGCTCACCGCTATTCTAATAAATGTATTAACCCCTAAAGCTAAGTCTAACCCTAACCCTAACACCCCCCTAAGTTAAATATAATTTTAATCTAACGAAATAAATTAACTCTTATTAAATAAATTATTCCTATTTAAAGCTAAATACTTACCTGTAAAATAAATCCTAATATAGCTACAATATAAATTATAATTATATTATAGCTATTTTAGGATTTATATTTATTTTACAGGTAACTTTGTATTTATTTTAACTAGGTACAATAGCTATTAAATAGTTAAGAACTATTTAATAGCTAAAATAGTTAAAATAATTACACATTTACCTGTAAAATAAATCCTAACCTAAGTTACAATTAAACCTAACACTACACTATCAATAAATTAATTAAATAAAATACCTACAATTACCTACAATTAAACCTAACACTACACTATCAATTAATAAATTAAATACAATTCCTACAAATAAATACAATTAAATAAACTAACTAAAGTACAAAAAATAAAAAAGAACTAAGTTACAAAAAATAAAAAAATATTTACAAACATTAGAAAAATATTACAACAATTTTAAACTAATTACACCTACTCTAAGCCCCCTAATAAAATAACAAAGCCCCCCAAAATAAAAAAATGCCCTACCCTATTCTAAATTACAAAAGTTCAAAGCTCTTTTACCTTACCAGCCCTTAAAGGGGCCTTTTGCGGGGCATGCCCCAAAGAATTCGGCTCTTTTGCCTGAAAAAAAACATACAATACCCCCCCCCAACATTACAACCCACCACCCACATACCCCTAATCTAACCCAAACCCCCCTTAAATAAACCTAACACTAAGCCCCTGAAGATCTTCCTACCTTATCTTCACCATACCAGGTTCACCGATCGATCCAGAAGAGCTCCTCCGATGTCCTGATCCAAGCCCAAGCAGGGGGCTGAAGAGGTCCATGATCCGGCTGAAGTCATCATCCAAGCGGGAGCTGAAGAGGTCCATGATCCGGCAGAAGTCATCATCCAAGCGGGAGCTGAAGAGGTCCATGATCCGGCTGAAGTCTTCTATCAACGGCATCTTCAATCTTCTTTCTTCCGGATCCATCTTGCAGACCTCCGACGCGGAACATCCTGCTCGCCTGACGGACTACCGACGAATGAAGGCTCCTTTAAGGGACGTCATCCAAGATGGCGTCCCTCGAATTCCGATTGGCTGATAGGATTCTATCAGCCAATCGGAATTAAGGTAGGAAAATTCTGATTGGCTGATGGAATCAGCCAATCAGAATCAAGTTCAATCGATCCGATCAGCCAATCAGATTGAGCTCGCATTCTATTGGCTGATCGGAACAGCCAATAGAATGCGAGCTCAATCTCAATATTAAACTTAGGGGGGTGTTAGTGTTAGGGTTAGACTTAGCTTTAGGGGTTAATACATTTATTAGAATAGCGGTGAGCTCCAGTCGGCAGATTAGGGGTTAATGTTTGAAGTTAGGTGTCGGCGATGTTAGGGAGGGCAGATTAGGGGTTAATACTATTTATTATAGGGTTAGTGAGGCGGATTAGGGGTTAATAACTTTATTATAATAGCGGTGCGGTCCGGTCGGCAGATTAGGGGTTAATAAGTGTAGGCAGGTGGAGGCGACGTTGTGGGGGGCAGATTAGGGGTTAATAAATATAATATAGGGGTCAGCGGTGTTAGGGGCAGCAGATTAGGGGTACATAAGTATAACGTAAGTAGCGGCGCTTTGCGGTCAGCAGAATAGGGGTTTATAAGTGTAGGCAGGTGGAGGCGACGTTGAGGGGGGCAGATTAGGGGTTAATAAATATAATATAGGGGTCGGCGGTGTTAGGGGCAGCAGATTAGGGGTATATAAGGATAACGTAGGTGGCGGTCGGCAGGGTTAAAAAAATTTAATCGAGTGGCGGCGGTGTGGGGGGACCTCGGTTTAGGGGTACATAGGTAGTTTATGGGTGTTAGTGTACTTTAGGGCACAGTAGTTAAGAGCTTTATGAACCGGCGTTAGCCCAGAAAGCTCTTAACTACTGACTTTTTTCTGCGGCTGGAGTTTTTTCGTTAGATTTCTAACGCTCACTTCAGACACGACTCTAAATACCGGAGTTAGAAAGATCCCACTGAAAAGATAGGATACGCAATTGACGTAAGGGGATCTGCGGTATGGAAAAGTCGCGGCTGAAAAGTGAGCGTTAGACCCTTTCCTGACTGACTCCAAATACCGGCGGTAGCCTAAAACCAGCGTTAGGAGCCTCTAACGCTGGTTTTCACGGCTTCCGCCAAACTCCAAATCTAGGCCTAAGATAGCTACACTATAACTAATAGTTACATTGTAGCTAGCTTAGAGTTTATTTTTATTTTACAGGCAACTTTGTATTTATTTTAACTAGGTAGAATAGTTATTAAATAGTTATTAACTATTTAATAACTTCCTAGTTAAAATAAATACAAATATACCTGTAAAAAAAATAAAACCTAACCTAAGTTACAATTACACCTAACACTACACTATAATTAAATTAATTACCTAAATTAACTACAATTAACTACAATTAAATACAATTAAATAAAATTATCTAAAGTACAAAAAAACAAACACTAAATTACAGAAAATAATAAAATAATTACAAGTTTTTTAAACTAATTACACCTACTCTAATCCCCCTAATAAAATAAAAAGCCCCCCAAAATAATAAAAATCCCTACCCTATACTAAATTACAAATAGCCCTTAAAAGGGCTTTTTGCGGGGCATTGCCCCAAAGTAATCAGCTCTTTTACCTGTAAAAAAAAGTACAATACCCCCCCCAGTATTAAAACCAACCACCCACACACCCAACCCTACTCTAAAACCCACCCAATCCCCCCTTAAAAAAACCTAACACTAACCCCTTAAAGATCACCCTACCTTGAGAAGTCTTCACCCAACCGGGCCGAAGTCTTCATCCAAGCCGGGCGAAGTGGTCCTCCAGACGGGCAGAAGTCTTCATCCAAGCCGGGCAGAAGAGGTCCTCCAGACGGGCAGAAGTCTTCATCCAGATGGCATCTTCTATCTTCATCCATCCGGCGCAGAGTGGCTCCATTTTCAAGACATCCGACGCGGAGCATCCTCTTCTTTCGACGTCTTCAAACAGAATTAAGGTTCCTTTAAATGACGTCATCCAAGATGGCGTTCCTTCAATTATGATTGGCTGATAGAATTATATCAGCCAATCGGAAATAGGGTAGGAAAAATCCTATTGGTTGATGCAATCAGCCAATAGGATTGAGCTTGCATTCTATTGGCTGATTGGAACAGCCAATAGAATGCAAGCTCAATCCTATTGGCTGATTGGATCAGCCAATAGGATTGAACTTCAATCCTATTGGCTGATTGCATCAACCAATAGGATTTTTCCTACCTTCCAATTTTTCTATCAGCCAATCGGAATTGAAGGGACAGCATCTTGGATGACGTTATTTAAAGGAACCTTCATTCTGTTTGAAGACGTCGTTTGAAGAGGATGCTCCGCGTTGGATGTCTTGAAGATGGAGCCGCTCCACGCCGGATGGATGAAGATAGAAGATGCCGTCTGGATGAAGACTTCTGCCTGTCTGGAGGACCTCTTCTGCCCGGCTTGGATGAAGACTTCTGCCCATCTGGAGGACCACTTCGCCTGGCTTGGATGAAGACTTCGACCCGGTTGGGTGAAGACTTCTCAAGGTAGGGTGATCTTAAAGGGGTTAGTGTTAGTTTTTTTAAGGGGGGATTGGGTGGGTTTTAGAGTAGGGTTGGGTGTGTGGGTGGTGGGTTTTAATGTTGGGGGTATTGTACTTTTTTTCAGGTAAAAGAGCTGATTACTTTGGGGCAATGCCCCGCAAAAAGCCCTTTTAAGGGCTATTTGTAATTTAGTATAGGTAGGGCTTTTTATTATTTTGGGGGGCTTTTTTATTTTATTAGCGGGATTAGAGTAGGTGTAATTAGATTAAAAAACTTGTAATTATTTTATTATTTTCTGTAATTTAGTGTTTTGTTTTTTTAGGTAATTAATTTAATTATAGTGTAGTGTGTAGGTGTAATTGTAACTTAGGTTAGGTTTTATTTTACAGGTATATTTGTATTTATTTTAACTAGGAAGTTATTAAATAGTTAATAACTATTTAATAACTATTCTACCTAGTTAAAATAAATACAAAGTTGCCTGTAAAATAAAAATAAACTCTAAGATAGCTACAATGTAACTATTAGTTATATTGTAGCTATCTTAGGGTTTATTTTATAGGTAAGTATTTAGTTTTAAATAGGAATAATTTATTTAGATTTATTTAAATTATATTTAAGTTAGGGGATGTTAGGGTTAGGGTTAGACTTAAGTTTAGGGGTTAATAAATTTAATATAGTGGCGGCAGTGTAGGGGGGGCAGATTAGGGGTTAATAAATTTAATATAGTGGCGGCGGTGTAGGGGGGGCAGATTAGGGGTTAATAATTTAATATAGTGGCGGCGCTGTAGGGGGGGCAGATTAGAGGTTAATAAATATAATGTAGGTGGCGGCGGTGTAGGGGGGCAGATTAGGGGTTAATAAATATAATGTTGATGGCGGTGGGCTCCGGGAGCGACAGTTTAGGGGTTAAACACTATATTTAGTTGCGGTGGGGTCCAGGAGCGGCGGTTTAGGGGTTAATACATATAATGTAGGTGGCGGTGGGCTCCGGGAGCGGCGGTTTAGGGGTTAAACACTTTATTTAGTTGCTGCAGGGTCCGAGAGCGGCGGTTTAGGGGTTAATACATTTATTAGAGTTGCGGCGGGGTCCGGAAGTGGCGGTTTAGGGGGTAAACAGTTTAGTATAGTGTGGGTGTTTAGTGACAGTATACCAATAAAGCTGTAAAAAAGCCGAAGAGCAGCGAGATCGATGACTGTTAGTTAACAACAGCTGCTCATCACCTTGTACTTGGTGCGTGGCTTTTTGACAACTTTTTTGGTAATTTTGGAGAACGTATTCAGGTCCGCGGCAGCAATGTTAGGCGATCTTAGGCGAGCGTATTGGTGCCGTCGAATGTAGGTAAGTTGACAGGTTGATAGAGGCCAATGTCTGAGATATAGGGGGGAGCAGTGCAGTTGAGGGCTTTGTATGTCAGAGTCAGAATTTTGTGTTTAATCCTGGAGGTAAGAGGAAGCCAGTGAAGGGATTGGCATAGAGGTGCAGCAGATGAAGAGCGATGTGTAAGGAAGATTAGCCTGGCCGAGGCATTCATTATGGATTGTAAAGGAGCTAGGTTTTAGCCAGGGAGACCACATAGGACGGAGTTGCAATAGTCGAGGCGGGAAAGGATGAGAACGTGGATTAAAATCTTAGCTGTATTTTGTGTAAGGAAATGTCTAATTAATACAAAGATTAGTGGTGACAGTGCTAACCTTTGTTGAGTTTCTTAACATCAGTGTTAATCAGACTCACCATAAAAATACATAGATTCTGATGGCAAATACAAACAAGAAGGCTGCCCATATTTATAATAATACATTCTAAAGATAGCATTAAGTATTTCCCTGGCATTCTTGAATTCTTCTGTGGGGCACTGAGGGTCATGGTTTTGGTACTGGTTTTGTCCTCAGTTAAGAGATACTATAGACGGCCGTGGAACTGGCAGCTGCAGGAAGGTTTGCTGAATTGTGGCACAGTCTGGGGCCTCTTTTAAGCTGGTGGGGATGAAAGTTTTGGAGCCAGCATGTCTTTAAGGGTATAGTGCACCCTATACTATGTGCTTGATTATTGTACTTGTTAATTGTATTCCTTGTTTTGTCCCTTAGCTGACATTCTTCCTTCCTGACCCTCATTGGGCCTATTACCTGCCTTCATACTGGATTTCTGACCCTAGCTGTGTTCTTGATGCTGATTTGGGCTTGTCTATTATCCATTGCTATCTTGACCTTGGTTATGTTCCTGATGCTTACGGTCAGGTAAGTCCTTACCATTATTACACAAGGTAAGTGTGTAAACTGTTAAGATGTATGGCTTGCTTCAATTATAAACAATCAAGATACGTGAAGATCCAAGTTGGAGGCATAAAACTGCTTTTTTTTATTCTATCAAAAATCCGTAACTTAGCATAAATGCAAAGTCTAATGAATTTCAGGTAAAATTTCAATACCTACGTTTTTGCTTTCAATGCATCTTTTGATTATGCAGAAATCATGCAAATAATACATAACAGAATAGAATGAAACAAGAAATCGAAATATTTAATTGAATTAATATTTTTTTCCTGTATCATGTAAACTCAGGACTGGGCATGACCTTCCTGTGTAAAACATGCGTCACAGTAGTTTGTTTATTTCACAGGGATGCTGACAAAACTAATTGCCTTGCCAGTAACAACAGCATGAACGTCTGCAAAGTAGTATGCTGAATAATTGCTTTGTAAGGTAAAAGAAGCTCAATAAAACTGTTTTTTGTTTTTGTTGTTTATTTACAATTTTGAGTTTCAAAGGGCAAAAAATTAAACATACTTTGTTAAAAGTATAGGGCTAGCTTACAGGTGGAACGCTAATTTAATGTGCATTTACATGCCCATTTACGGGGACACGTTATATAATCAGCCATTACAAGTGGCAGGTTAATGCAACTGCATCAGACCTCTGGTTAAAAAAGGTCCCCCAACAGTGTAGTGTGCCTTAATAAAAAAAATAGTAGCATCTTTATTTTATTACAACATAACTGCAGTTGTAAGGGGTTAAAGAGAGCGGTGTGGGGTGTTTGAAAAAAACGGCACTGAAAAGTGCCTTTACATTGCGGTCTATGGTGACTGTGTAAAAACTCCAAATATTTATGTATATGCTTTATATATATATATATATATATATATATATATATATATATATATATATATATATATATATATATATAAATAGAAAGAGGCAGGGTGGCGCAGAAAACTCAAACTGGAAAATACAATAAATAGATAAATAAAATACAATACAGACAGCAGTTTTCCTATTTCCTGCAAGAGGGATTAAGAATGAACCTCAGCTACCCAAAAGACAAAACTGATATCAGTATTACACCAAATGATTAATATTTGCATCTATTAAGATATATATTTTACAAAAAACGAAAATCAAAAAACGGTAACCACCTTCAGGCAACGGTTGCCCAACCACAAGTCGGCTATATATCAAGCAATCAAAAACAGCAAATAAGAACAACTGGTGTTGAGACATTTTCAAAAGGACACCTATACTGGAATTGGAAGTTACTACTTACTAAAGAGAGCACGAGGACATTTGGAGGATTCTACTATCCATATTCCAAGATACAGAAGCCTGCACTCTGGGAGATCCAGTGGATCGTTCTATCTTTTCTACAGGGAGTGCCTTACTCTTTTATGAAAGTGCTACATTCTTACCTCATGTGATTGAGGTTCATTCAAGTAAGTGTACATCTAATAGGGGACTAACACCTGAAGACTTTGCTCTCCGTATTTGATGTGCTCCTGATTACTTCTGATCGTTTAGGATTTTTTATAGCTAATGGACATTTGTTACACATTATATTATATTATTTCATTTTACTATTTATAACTATTTATTGCTATTATATTTTACTATAAACTGTATTGTATTTTATTTATCTATTTATTGTATTTTCCAGTTTGAGTTTTCTGCGCCACCCTGCCTCTTTCTATTTATGTCTCTTTATTGAGGAGTGATAGGTCTCCTCTGCCAATTTGGGTTTTGGCAGCTGGATACTTCTTGCTGAAAATATATATACTTTTATGAGGTGCTGGGTATAGAGTATATACCTTGTGGCATAGCTTTTATTTGACAGTGAGCGCCTAGGAGTGATTCAGTGGATTTTTTCTACTGGTTCATTCATCTTTTGTCCTTATATATATATATATATATATATATATATATATATATATATATATATATATATATATATATATATATATATATACTGTATATATATATATATATATATATATATATATATATATATATATATATATGTGTTAATATGTGTATATAAACATATAAACACATAAATATATATATATATTATATATATTCATATACATATATATTTTAAATTTGCTGCGCGACTTACCCCCTTCCATGTACTAGGTTCTGTGTCGTGTATGACACCATCAGCACAATTGGAGCCTATGGAAGCGTGCTCTCGTTAGGTTGCGTTTGCATTCCTCTTGACCTATAATACCAGTGCATATTTACGTGCAATGGTATTACGGGTGTTGTCCAAATATTGTGCTTGCAAAAGTGCAATTTTGCACTCCACTCGTTTCTGGCCCATAATGTTTATCTATGTTCACAGTAATTTGCAAAGGGGGTTGCAAACAATTGCTTAATTGTAGATACCTTAAATAAAGGAACGTTATATACTTTTTTGTGAATGATGCAGATGGGGCTCAACTCAGCAATTTTGGACTGTTTAATTTGCCTTATAAGGACATGAAACATGATTCAGATAGAGGATACAGTGTTAAATGACTTCTCAATTTACTTCTATTAACAAATGTGCTATTAATTTACTTCTATTAACAAATTCACCTTGGGTGAACCAATGACAACAGGCAATGAGGCACATATGTGCAGCTACCAGCAAGCAGTAGTGCATTGCTATTCTTGGGCCTACCTAGGTATGATTTTCAAGGATGCCAAGAGAATGAAGCAAATTAGATAACAGAAGTAAAGTTGAAAGCTGTTTAAAATGGTATGCTCTGTCTAAATAAAGAACATTTCATTTTTGCTTCACCGTCCAGTTATAATAATAACTTATAATAATTTATAATTTATCATGCTAGATAATACTGCCAGTCATACTACACCAGGTGATTTTTCTATTCTGTTAGATATTAAAGGGACAGTCAAGGCCAAAAAAAACTTTTATTTTTCAAATAGGGCATGCAATTTTAAACAACTTTCCAATTTACTTTTATCAACAATTTTGCTTTGTTCTCTTGGTATTCTAGTTGAGAGCAAACCTAGGAAGGCTCATATGATAATTTCTAAGCCCTTGAAGGCCGCCTCTAATCACATGCTTTTGTATTTGCTTTTCACAACAGGGGAGAGTAGTTCAGGTAAACCATATAGATAGCATTGTGATCACGCCCGTGGGTTGTGGCAGACACTGCACTAATTGGCTAAACTGCAAGTCAATAGATAATAACTAAAAGTCATGTGATTAGGGGCGGTCAGAAGATGCTTAGATACAAGATAGTCACAGCAGTAAAAAGTGTATTAATATAACAGTGTTGGTTATGCAAAACTGGGGAATGGGTTATAAAGGGATTATCTATCTTTTTAAACAACAAAAATTCTGGTGTTGACTGTCCCTTTAAGGAAGCAGTAAAGGCAGTAAAGTCCTGTTGAGCAGAAGTGAGGGTATGCACTCCAGTCTTTTGCAATAGGGCAGATATGGATTTTGATTGGCTGTACCACCTGGTGACATAAATCTGGAAGAAAAGGCTTTTGTAAATCAGAGGCCGGAGGAGATTACCCAACACACTACACAGGAGCTATCAATTACAAGTTGAAAGTAAACACGATCTCTTTAGCGCAATTGAATTTAACGCATGCCGGAATGTCACACAATCAGAGCTCTGGTTAATTGTTTTGCGAAACAAAAAAGTGTCACAAAACACATCAAAAATACATTTAAAAGTACAGTTACACTCATAATAACACTATCAAATAAAAAATATAAAAAAAAATATTGCACAAAATAAATGCTCAAAGAAATGAGGTTTCAGATATTAGAAAAAAAAAGTCAGGCAAAGGGCGTTAACATTGAGATACATACATGTTTAAATATGTATATGTATGTAAATATATATGTTTATATGTGTGTACATATGTATCTATGCATTTATATGTGTATATATGTATTTACAGACATATATACACATATAGGCCTCGCTTCCATTGAGTTGTAATTCAGTTTGCGTGCACTCGCAAACCGTTAAATATGCTGTCGAAAGCAATATCGTTTAACGACTGTTTCCAATGGCGCGTTATACCTCAATATCGGCAGCTGGACTCCGGCTGCCGAAAAAATCTTTGCGTCCCATAGAAAGTAATAGAAGCCGTTAATCGATAAATTATACCAGGTTTCTAATGAAAGCACAAACCGCTAATATACTGTCGGAGGCTGTCGATACATTGAGAAATATTACACCCAGCTCAACTAGGTGTAAAAGAGGAATATTGTGCTTTTTGAGACCTATTTTCTATTGAAATTATAAAATGTGCAAATAATGCAAGTGTTTTAATGTAGAAATAAATTGTTATAAGTAATATTTATTGTTGTCTCATGTATAGAAATAGTTGAACTTATATTCTAATAGAAATATCAGTATATATTTAAATATAATAATATATGCAAGAACATATCTACAGAATGCAAACTAGACCTATGCCTAGGGCAGCAATACATATTACTTATATAATAGTGGTAAATATAATTATATTAAAAAATAGTATTTGATTATTAAAAATATGGATAAGTGTATCTTTATTTTTCTTGAGAGGTGATCACAGGTAAGGAGCACGGACGTTAAACGTAAATGCTATAGCGTAAGGTCGGGTTACCTTAGCAACTAATTGATTTTCAAGAAATTCGACATCAGATGGAAGCGTTAACACAATTTTAACTTACAGCTACACGAAAAGAGCGACTGCACGCTATCCGCAAAATATTTCAATGGAAACCTGGTACTAAAATGGAGCCGTAAATTACTTTTAGTTGTCGGCCGCTTCGGTAGCTTACGGCTCCATTTTTAACGACTCAATAGAAGCAAGGCCATAGGTAAGTAAAGAAGAAAGTCCGGTTCCTTAAAAGTTTTAACTTTTATTGGACAATATTAAAAACATCCAATGGAGTACACAGCAACATATAACGATACAGAGAAGCTTTTACCAGATGGTTTACACATTTTTGCTTGTAGCCGTATTCATAGCCTGACTGGATATGCGTAACACACACTATTTAAAATAACAGCTTATTGCTAATTGGTTAAAACAAAACACACCTCTCAGAGTATCTGTCAGGGTTTTTTCCCTGCTTTGTTTGCCATGTGCTGCTGGCAGCCATTTTACTTACCTCTCTTGCTGACTCTGGTGCATAGTGTGTGATGCTGCTCATTTCCTGCATGCCCTTTTATGGCCAGACTGGTGTAAATCATCCATGTGAGACAGGTTGCAGTCTCAGAATTGTAATGTTATCACTTATTATTTAAAGGGCCTCTGTTCAGTATGCTTGGCCCTTGCGTTGTCTCAGACCTGTTTGTGAGAGTTCCAGTTCCTGTGTATTACCTGGCTGTCTGACGTCCCTCCTGGTTCCTGATCCCTGGCTTGTTCCTGACTCTGCTGTTCTCCTTGTTCCTGATTCCGGCTCGTCTGACTACTCACTTTGGCTCCTGACTCGGCTCTTCTGACTATTCGCTTTGGCTCCTGACTCGACTAGTCTGACTACCAGCTCTGGTTTTGACTCCTAGCTTGTTATTTGACTTGTGGACTTTTTATTATTTTTGCTAGTAATAAAGGTGTGATTATTTTTACACTTCTCGTCTCAGTCTGATTCCTGGCACACTGACATTACACAAGGGCCATGAATCCTAATGGTGCTAATAATCCACCTTTACCTACCATAATTTCAAGGATGGATGAACAGGATCACCGCTTGGATCAATTTGCACTAGCCCTGCAAACCCTGCTGACTCACACTGCACATTTGGACCAAAGTGTCCCGCAAGTTATGGCTGCTCCTGTTTCCGCTGCTGCACCTAGTCCTACCAGGAGCATGTCCGGTTCAGCACCTCTACCTCAGTGATATGGAGGTGATCCTATTCAGTGCAGAGGGTTTTTGAACAAGGTGGGCATTTACTTTGAGATGTTACCTCAGGCATTTCCCTCTGACAGAGCTAAGGTGGGATTTCTCATCTCGTTACTCTCTGACAAAGATCTTGCCTGGGCTAATCCCTTGTGGGAGACTAATAAACCTGTGATTTCAAATTACCCTGAATTTGTGACCTCCTTTGGAAGGGTATATGATGTTCCAGCTCGCTCCTCCTCTGCTGCTAAACGACTCATATCCATTCAGCAAGGTACGAGATCTGTTGCTTAGTATGCCATTGAGTTCCGTACACTTGCCGCAGAGGTAGGTTGGAACAATGAAGCTCTTTGTGCCGCCTTCTTCCATGGGCTCTCTGATGCGATTAAAGACGAAGTTACTGCCAAAGATTTACCAGAGAATCTCGAGGCATTGGAGTCTTTTTTTTATCCTAATTGACATCAGACTCAGAGAGAGGCCCTTTTTTAAGAAGCGCTTGTGGAAGCCTCCTGTTCCATTGTCTCCTACATGTTAGTTCCCACCCATGCCTCCCTCTCCTCCCATGCCTCCTGGTCCTGAGTCACCAGGTACTGCTGAGCCGATGCAGTTGGGATTCCACGGCAAAGAGGGCCTTTAGGAGGAGGGGGGGGGCTCTGCCTCTATTGTGGGTTACAGGGCCACCTTTTGAAGTCTTGTCCTACACAGCCGGAAAAACGCTCACACCTAAGGTCCGGTTGGGGGCAGACCTTGGGGGGTTTATCCTCGTCCCCAGAACCGCTAAAGGAGAAAACTTTGGTCACGGTTGTCCTTTCCTGGGTGGACTCCTCCATAGTCACCCAGGCTCTTGTTGACTCCGGTGCTGTGGACTATTTCATTGACAGTGTTTTTGTATCAAAGCACTCCATTCCTGTTTTGCCTCGGTCCGTTCCGCTTGCTATTGAGGCCATTGATGGCAGGCCCCTGTTACTCACGAGACCACTCTGTTATCCATGGCTGTTGGGGCTCTCCATTTTGAAACCCTCCAGTTCCAGGTGATACATTCTCCACATTTTCCAGTTGTTCTGGGTTATCCCTGGCTCCAAAAGCACAATCCTAGTCTTGACTCTATTTTGTTGTGGTCTCTGCAATGTATTTCCACTTGTCTTCAGAAACCAATTAAAGTCTTGTGCACTTCTTCGGTATCTCAATTGCCAGAGGAGTACTGATAGTTCCTAGATGTTTTTGACAAGGTGCGTGCCAGTACGTTGCCTCCTCACCGGTCTTATGATTGTGCCATAGACCTGCAACCCGGAGCCATTCCTCTTCGGGACCGGGTTTACCCTCTGTCTGTTGTGGAGAATTGTGTTATGGAGCAGTATGTTACCGATGCTCTGTCGCTGGGGACCATCCACAAATCCTGCTCTCTTGCAGGGGCTGGCTTCTTCTTTGTGAAGAAAAAGGGTGGCGAGTTAAGATCATGCATTGATTATAGGGGTCTTAATCATCTTACCATTAAGAATGCTTACCCTATTCCGCTCATTACGGAACTCTTTGACTGCCTCAAGGGAGCTATGGTCTTTTCTAAATTTGATTTGAGAGGAGTGTACAATCTCGTTAGGATCAAGGAGGGCCACGAATGGAAAACAGCATTTAACACCAGGAGCAGGCATTATGAGTATCTTGTAATGCCCTTTGGCCTATGTAATGCTCCTGATGTTTTTCAGGAATTAATTAATGATGTCCTACGACATCAGTGTGTTGTGGTGTATTTAGACGACATCCTCATACACTCACCCACACTTGAGGCTCACTGTTCTGATGTTACACAGGTTCTTCAGAGACTATGTGAGAACGGCCTGTTTTGTAAACTCGAGAAATGTTAGTTCCATCAGACTCAAGTAACCTTCCTAGGTTATGTTATCTCCGTTGCAGGGTTCTCCATGGATCCTGAAAAGTTTTCTGCAGTTCTGCAGTGGCCTCGCCCAGTTGGTCTTCGGTCTATTCAATGTTTTTTGGGGTCACCAATTACTATAGAAAGTTTAGTAAATGCTTTTCTTCCTTGGTCAAACCTATCACAGACATGACCCATAAGGAGAATGACCTACTGCCATTAAGGCCTTTGATAGTCTTAAGACTGCCTTTGCTGCTGCTCCAGTTCTGGCTCATCCTAACCCTGTCCTGCCTTTCGTTCTTGAGGTTGATGCATCTGAGACTGGAGTAGGTGCCCTCTTGTCTCAACGTCCTATGCTTGACAGATCCTTGCATCCTTGCGGCTTCTTCTATGAGAAATTGTCTCCAGTGGAGTGCAATTATGAAATTGGTGACAGGGAATTACTGGCCATAATTTTGGCACTCAAGGAATGGAGACATCTTCTCGAGGGTACTAGCGTGCCAGTGCTCATAATTCCTGACCACAAGAATTTAACTTATCTATCCAAAGCAAAACGTTTGTCACCCCGACAGGCCAGATGGGTTTTTTTTTGTCTTGGTTTAATTATGTGGTCCCCTACCTGCCTGGTAGTAAGAATGTTAGGGCTGATGCCCTCTCTTGACAATTTTAGCCTCTGTCCAAGGAGGAGTCTGTACCTACTCCAGTTATACCTCCTGATCAGATTTTGGCCACCATATGTACTAATTTAACTTCTCCCTTGGGGGAGGAGATCCTGGCTGCACAAACTAATGCACCTCCTGAGAAACTTCGTGGTAAGTGCTTTATACCTGAGAATCTTCTAACTAAAGTATTGCACACTTACCACTATCCTAAAACTGCAGGTCACCCAGGCAAGAACCAAATGATTTGGTCTGTCACTCAACAATTTTGGTGGCCAGGTCTTCGTTATGATGCCTCCTGCTCAGTCTGTGCACAGAACAAGATTCCTCCACGTCTTCCTGTGAGTCTTCTCCAACCTATTGCTAATGGTAAGCGTCCTTGGACACATCTTTCCATTTACTTTATTGTCGAGCTCCCTGTTTCCAATGGCAATACTGTTATCCGAATTGTGGTTGACCATTTTTCTTAAATGTCACATTGCATTCCCTTGAAGAAGCTGTCTACCACTCAGGAGCTTGCTTCAATTTTGCCCAGAAGGTTCCGTTTACATGGGTTACCCAAGGAGATAGTCTTGGACCGGGGTAGGCAGTTTGTCTCCAGATTTTGGTGGTCCTTTTGAGCTCAAATGGGGATCCAGCTTTTCTTCTCCTCGGCCCATCACCCTCAATCCAATAGGGCTGCGGAACGGTCAAATCAAGCTCTGGAACAGTTCCTCCATTGCTATGTTTCAGATCACCACAATAATTGGTCTGAACTGTTACATTGGGCAGAGTTCGCTCATAATAGTGCTATTAATGCTTCCTTCCAGTTATCCCCATTAATGGCAAATTATGGATTTTAACCATACTTGTTGCCTGATTCATTCATGGCTCAAGGTATTCCGGCTTTGGAGGTACATCACTGGCAACTCCGTTTCTCGTGGGTGCAGATTCAGGATTGCCTTCATCGGCCTATGAAGCAGCAAAAATTCCAGGCTGATCGTAGGCGTCTGCCCATGCCTTCCTACCAGATTGGTGAGAGGATTTGGCTGTCCTACCACAACTTGAACCTTCGTGTGCCTTCCAATAAACTGGCCCCCGTTATGTTGGTCCTTTCCGGATACTCCAACGGGTCAATCCTGTTGCCTACGCTCTTGAGCTTCCTCCTGCAATGCGCATCTCCAATGTTTTTCATGTCTCCCTCCCTCTTGATACCATTGGTTTGTAATCGGTTTACTACTGTGTAGCTTTGTCCCCATCCTATCATAGATGACAACCATGAAGAATATGAGGTCAGCAGCATTATTATCTCTAGTATATCCAGGGGTCACGTACAGTATTTGGTTAACTGGAGGGGTTATGGTCCGGAGGAGCGTTCATGGGTTCCTTCCTCTGATGTTCATGCTCCTGCCCTGCTCCGTGCCTGCCATGCCCGTTTCCCCAATAAGTCTTTTATCCTCCCGCAGGGGAGGGGGTCATTGAGGGGAGGGTAATGTCAGGGTGTCACCCTTTTTTGTTTGCTATTTGCTGCTGGCTGCCATTTTACTTACCTCTCTCTCTCAATCTGATGCAGAATGTATAATGCTGCTCACTCATCTGGGCACCCTCTTATGGCCAAACTGGTGAACATCATCAGTGTGAGACAGGTTGCAGTCCCAGGATTATGATGCCAGACTTATTATTTAAAGGGCCTCTGTTCAGTATGCTTTTGTCCTTGCGTCGTCTCAGACTTGTTTGCTAGTTCCTGTGTTCCCATTCCTGCTTATTACCTGGCTTGTCTGACATCCCTTCTGGTTCCTGATCCCTGGCTTGTTCATGACTCTGCTGTTTTCCTAGTTCCTGATTTTGGCTAGTATGACTACTCACATTGGCTCCTGACGCGGCTCTTCTGACTACCAGCTCTGGCTTTGACTCCTGGCTTTTCATTTAGCTTGTGGACTTTTTATTATTTTTTGTTATTAATAAAGGTGTGATGATTTTTGCACTTCACATCTCAGTCTGATTCCTGGTACCCTGACACAGACAGGGCAGATCATCTATTATTCCCAAAAGTTGATTATGTCATAACGGGAGTTAAGTCCTAGAGGTACCCTGGTCTTTAGTTTTAGTATCCAAAAGACCTCCCTTTTGGCCAGTAATTGATCCAGGTCACCTACACTTTTTGGTCTTAAAACGTTCTCTATAATGCACCATTTGAAGGTGTCCAGTTTGCTGCTATATTTTTGAGCAAAGTGTTGAACCAAAGGGAATAGATGACCTGCCAATGGTAATAGTGGACATATGTTCTGGAATGCAGGATTTCATGTCTCTTGAAGTGAGACCCACGTATTGGACCTCACATTCGTCACACAGAATAAAATATATGACATATGTAGCAGTGCAGTTGAGACAGGTCTCAATATTAAAAGACTCTCTAGTTACACAAGATATAAAAGTATTAGTGCAGATTACAAAATCACAGGGTTTACATTTCCTCCCACATTTGACCATTCATGCACAAGTCAGTCAGGAGTTGTTTGGTTTGTTAGTATCTTTTAGCTTCGTTGGGGACAGAATTGAACCTAGTGTGCAACACTTCTTATAGGAGCACCTTAAACTTTTGCTCATCATAGAAGTGAGTTTATCCTCTGCTGCCAAAAGGGGAAAGTGTTTTCGCAATATTTCGCATTTTTCGGGGGAATTGGGCACTATACCCAGTAACAAACGTTACACCCTCAAACTTTAAATTCTCCCTTTTGGTCCAAGATTCTTGCAAGTAGTGTTCCCTAGGTATCCTCTCAACAGTTTTTCTAGCTCTTTTAATGTCATAAGCCTTGTATTTTCTCTCTAGAAGCCTCTGTTCTAATATGTCAGCCTCTTTCTTAAAATCATCCAGCTGAGTATAATTACGCTTAAGTTGTGTGAACTGACCCTTAGCAATTGCGAAAGGTATATGTCTAGGATGGCAGCTGTTCCCATGTAGTAAGGAATTCCCAGATATAGGTTTACGATGCACCATGGTTGTGACCCCACCAAAATCATATCAAGTTAGAGTCAAATCCAAAACATTTATTTGGAGATGATTAGTTTCAAAGGTGAATTTCAGGCCAACATCATTCTCATTCATCCCATCAACAAAGATTTGTATATCACTGGCAGGGCCCTGCCACACAAAAAGAATATTGTTAATAAATCTTTTGTATAGTTTAATACTGGACCTGAATGGGATTCTATCTCCAAAGATGTGGGTAAATTCCCACCACCTAAAAACAGGTTAGCGTAGGAGGAAGCAAGGCTTATGACATTAAAAGAGCTAGAAAGACTGTTGAGAGGACACCTAGGGAACCCTACTTGGGATAATCTGGGACCAAAAGGGAGAAATCAAAGTTTGAGGGTGTAACATTTGTTACTAGGTATAGTGCCCAATACCCCGAAATATGCAAAATATTGTGAAAACACTTTCCTTTTTGGCAGCAGAGGATAAACTCACTTCTATGGTGAGCAAAGGTTTAAGGTGCTCCTATAAGAAGTGTTGTACACTAGGTTCAATTCTGTCCCCAATGGAGCTAAAAGATACTAACAAAGCAAGCAACTCCTGGCTGAATTTTGCAGGAATGTTCAAATGTGGGGAAAAATGTAAACCCTGTGATTTTGTAATCTACACTAACACTTTTATATCTTGTGTAACTAAAGAGTCTTTTAATATTGAGACCTGTCTCAACTGCACTGCTACATATGTCATATATTTTATTGTGTGTAACGAAAGTAAGGTCCAATACGTGGGTCACTTTGAGAGACATGAAATCCCACATTCGAGAACATATCTTCACTATTACCATAAGCAGGCCATCTACCCCTTTGGTTCAACACTTTGCTCAAAAACATAACAGCAAACTGGACACCTTTAAATGGTGCATTATAGAGAGCTAAATACCAGGGTACCTCTAGGACTTAACTCCTGTTATGACTTAATCAACTTTTGGGAATAATAGATGATCTGCCCTATCTGGCATACTATTAGGTAATCTGTTTTACCCTTCACGATATTTTATATATTTTAGATTTTCTATGTATCCCATGTTTTCTATATCTGATGATAGTGGGATATCCTTACTTCATGTGAATTCAACATTTAGAGGCTGTTATATATATATTGGATATATTTTTTATCTTTTTATTACTTTTTAGTAGCTAAGATATTACAATATTATGTGATGCATGCTTCTTATTATGAATGTATCGAGTTGATTATCATAGTTCTGTAGGTTTTTGTTTAATTCTCTGCTCCACGTTACACAATGTATGATTCTTTGAGTTCTCTTCATGTTTCCTCTCTTATATCATATGACATGTTACTAATATTTTCCTGTGAAGAACCATTTGTTCCTTTCACTTATTCCTTAATATTTTACTTGCTCTAATGTGCTTTTTGTTAAGACAGTATAGCTAGATGTTATAGGTGCTTGAGTGAGATAATTAGTGTTCAGGTGATACGCTGAGAGGTGTGTTTTGTTTTAACCAATTAGCAATACGCTGTTATTTTAAATAGTGTGTGTTAGGGATATCCAGTCATGCTATGAATACAGCTACAAGCCGAAACGCGTAAGCCATCTGGTAAACGCTTCTCTGTATCGTTATTTGTTGCCGTGTACTCCAATGGATGTTTTTAATATTGTCCAATAAAAGTTAAGACTTTTAAGGAACCGGACTTTCTTCTTTACTTAACTGTTATCGTATCCAGCTGGTCCTAGTTTCCTTCAGCTTTGTTGATGTAATTCCATGACTGGATTTCTGCTTTGCGATCTCTGTACCCCTGTCTACCCCTGATGACGTCACTCATAGAGGACGGATAAGAGCAGAGGGATACGCTGATGAAGACGACCTGAGAGGTGAGGACGCTGCTGTCCGGTGTTAGCCAGGCAATGTACAAAGGCAAAGGTATCCAGCTCTACCGTCAGTGCAGTGAAGGAAGTAGTATATCTCTGAGTGCATGGAAGACCGAAGTATTATCTTTATTTTCCTCTGGCAACTGCACTACAGGGGTAAGTTTGTCCTACTGGATGATCATTTAAAGAGATATATATTTGCACTGAAGGTGCACTTTCACAGTTGGTACGGAACTTTCTTTCTTGTTATTATATATACACATATAAACACATATATACATAAGTATAAGTGCATTGGAGCCCTTTGCAGTCAAGTAGATAAAAACATGTTAAAGCATATTTATTCAATATAAATTTTTAATGAAGTGTTATACTTTATATTTAGAGCATGCGCTGGTATTACTAAGTTAAGCACAAATATTGGTTTCGCGAAAACGATACTTTGCTCTCAACTTGTAATCTAGCCTTTGCTGTGCTGACAGTTGATTAGGTGTAATGTTGAATGAATTGTAAATGGGAAGACGTGAAGAAACTGTGAATGAGTGTAATATTGAAAAAAATGTGTATATAAGAGAGAGTGAGAATAAAGTATCAGAATAAATTACTTGTGTTATATTATTTGTATAATACTCTAAAACAGTATAAAATGTAAAAGTGAACTGATCAGTAAAAAATTATAATGTGCTTTTATGAAAGAATATTGGGAATAAGAATTGATATATCAAATAAAATAGTAGGATGAGGGAAAAAATAATGTGTGTGGGATGAATCATAATGAGAAATATATATCAGAAAAATGATAAGATTTATGCAAAATTAATTGTATTGTATGACTCATAATGTAAGATATGGGTAAAAGATCATATATTGACAGGATACTTTCTACAAGTAACAAAATAGTTGTTATTGTCATTGAGACCACCTGGTATTATAGAGTCTAACAGATAGATCCACTTTAATTCCATTTTCAATAATGATTTCTCCAAGTTACCTCTTCTTATACCCATGGATAGTTTTTTAATCACTGTACACTTTAATGTTTTTGCCATGCTTTTGTGAAAAAATTGAAAATGTTTGGCAACTGAACTTATTGTTTTTCCTTTTGGTTTATCTTTATCAGCATTTTTGATGTTGTTAATATATTTGAAAACATGGCCTTTGGCCTCTCTGGTGGTCATACCAACATATATATTTTTTGACATGAGCAGTATAAGGTATATACTACTCATGATGTTCTACATGAAAACTGAGATTGCATGAAATGTTGTTTGCCTGTCTTGTCTATTATACTTTTAGTTTGTAAAACATGTATGCAGGCAGAACATGTTCCACAAGGATACATTTCAGGATCATTGTCTTGCTTTCTGGGATAATGTTCATAATGACTGGTGATTAGTTTGTCTTTCAAACTAGGAGGACAACCAGAGGCGTAACTAGAAACCACAGGGCCTAGGTGCAAGAATCTAAGAAGGGCCCCCACCACCACCACCCCTCCCCCTCCAAGAAAGGTGATTTTAATACATTTTTTTTTTTTTTTTTTTTACATTTCACACAGAAAAAAATGTGAATCAGATTACATGTCTGCAAAAGGAGGTACCCTGTGCCCACAGTCTGTGAGATGGTCTGACCCCTATTACTATATATATATATATATATATATATATATATATATATATATATATATATATATATATATATATATAGTGACACTATATAACCCCCCAGTATTGTATATAGTCTGTAATCTGCTGGTGAGATGGCTGGCCTGACCCTACCTGCCCAGTACTTTATAAAGTGACCACAGTAGTCAGTGACATGGTCCACCCCCCCATACTGTATATAGTGGTACTGTATAGTGACACTGTTTACCCCCTGTCCCCCCCCATGCTGTAGTAACAAGGTCTGTAATTTGCTGGTTCCACAAACATACACACACACACACACATAAATGCATAAATACACACACAGTCACATAAATACACACACCATACACACACACATAAACACCAATGGGTAAAACAGAAACACTAACCCCTGTAGTCATGTCACACTCACATGATATCAGTGCAGGCAGTGGTAGGTTAACGTTTTTTATTAAAAAAAAATATATATAAATTTTTTTTATTTTTTTTTAAAGCTGGGCCCCCACCCTCAGGGGCCCAGTCACACCTGCGACCTCTGCACCCCCTGTAGTTTCGCCCCTGAGGACAACGATAACCTATGCAAACTCTTTGGCCAATTGCAGATGCCAAAGTAGAGTCACTTTGTAGTATTTTCCAGTTGTTAATCATTTTTATTATTTGATTAATTTGTGGATTGTAAGTAGTTATTAGTCTAGGTTGTTCCTCTTTATCCAATTTATTATTGCGCAGCAATAAAGTCTCTCTATTGATATTCAAAGCTTTATATTTAGCGCTTTAGATTGATCTTTTGCAGTATCCTCTAACAAGTAATCTTTGCATCGGATTATCCCTTTCCTGCAAGTAAATTTCAGTATTGGAACAATTCTGCCTCAGCTGTAAAAATTCACCATAAGGAATAGATTTTAAAGTACTTAGTGAATGTGCACTAGAATTGTGCATTAGTTTATTAGTTGCCGTATCCATACAAAAAAAAATCATAGTATTTATTAGACCAGTTATTAGATCAATGTTTTATATGTTATTAAATCTAAAAATCCACTCCACTCCATATGAACGACAGATCATCAATATATCTGTCCCATAATGGAATATGATCAGTAAATGATTAAATTTAATCTGTGAATACATTAAATAATTCCAAATGCCCAAGGAACAAATTGGCATAAATTGGTGCACAGGCTGTTCCCTGAATATGGAGATAATATCGATCTTTGAAGGTGAAAAAATGATGGGTCAAGATGAATTTCAATAATTTGATGATAAAGTCATTAAGAGCATCATTACTATTAGTATTCGAAGATACAAAATACTGTATTGTCTGTATTGTCTGTATCCCATCAGAAAGTTTTATACTGGTGTTGGTGTACAGTGATTCTACATCAGCAAGTTCAGAACTGTATTGTATGACTCATAATGTAAGATATGGGTAAAAGATCATATATTGACAGGATACTTTCTACAAGTAACAAAATAGTTGTTATTGTCATTGAGACCACCTGGTATTATAGAGTCTAACAGATAGATCCACTTTAATTCCATTTTCAATAATGATTTCTCCAAGTTACCTCTTCTTATACCCATGGATACTTTTTGAATCACAGTACACTTTTTATGTATTTGCCATGCTTTTGTGAAAATATCGAAAATGTTTGGCAACTGAAGTTATTGTTTTCCCTTTTGGTTTATCTTTATCAGCATTTTTGATGTTAATATGTTTGAGCAAATAGACAGGAAGGTTTTGGCGCTAAAAGCTAATTAAAAATAGAGATGAGTCTGCTTACAAACATGAAGTTCATCAGTTGTCTGTCTGGTGCAGTAAAAACAACAGAGCTAAACACACATAATAAACTAATTAGAACATTTCATATTTGACTATAACGTCCCTTTAAGAGTTACATATGCTGCCACTAGAATAGTTAAATTATTACCACAGAGAAAGGGCAGATCAATTAGCAGTAATTGAATATTACTGTGACAAAGGAAATATTCATATAAGTTATATCTTGTATTTAACCTTTCTCTTTCTAGGAATCATTCTCTCCAGCTCACACATAGATTTGCCTTAAAATCTTTAGAAATATTTCAAGACTCTTCAGTTGACATGTGCATGACATCCCATTGGTTCCCTCCATATATACAACATATTGTATCTATCTTACATTTCTATCTGAATTTGATGGTATAGGTAAAACGAATACCAGGAATAGGACTAAGAATATATATAAAATTGTATTTGGGATTACATATTTATTCTAGTACATATTATTTCAGACAAGTCTGTAACTCTTTTCGTATTATGCTGTTTTAGAAGGTTGTCATTAATATTTATATTTTATTACACTTTGTTACATTAGGCTTCTTTGATGAATTATATAATTATTAGATCCTTGTATTAGCTTCATCCATTTTGGGATTCTATAAAGACCTCTTCAAGATAATCTCAGCTAAAAATCCACAAAAAGGAACAGAGACTCCTAATATATTGTACCTCTCTTAAGAACGTTCACAAGGTTGTGAGCAAAACCTGTACAGTTTACTTTTGGACTGTCCAGGCATCCATAGCTCCCTGGTGTCGAGCGGTCTCCATGGCGCACAGGGGATAACAGTGAAACATCTTGGAACTGATCACTGTACACATTATTTGAATGCACTGCTGTGCTTATATCTAGTGTCTGTCCTCTGTAGGAAGAGATTTTAATAAATTGTTAACTTTGCTTTGAATCTTTTTGAGCTTCATTTTGCTTTGCTTTTTAACAATATTTGTATGCAAGAATATGTTCAACACATTTAAATGCTGCTCTTTTGTATGGCTGATAAAACAAATTTAGTGCAATGTCACTTTAAATATTTAGCTTACAATAAAAATATGAGCCTAGAAACATATTAATACAATGTACTGAAACTGTTGCCTAACACATAAACATTTTGCTAAGTCCCTGTCACTTGGAACTCTGCCCTATCTTTGATCAGTTTCCCAAAAGTCATCAGGACCACTGCCAAATGGATCTGTTATGTTCCCTTGTTCTTTCCTCCTTTTGTTTCTTGCCACAAAAAGGGCGAAGGCGTCTGGTATCTAGAAAACATGGCTAAAATCCAACACATTGAAAAACGTATTGCATATGTATAAATCTTATATTTGTGCATTACTTTACACACACAGTAACTCTTTTATATTTGTTCTTTTACTTTACCTATTTTTCTTAAAAACAAAAATAAACAAATACAAATTACAGATAACAATTTGCTTAACCCCTTGGCTCCAATGCATTGTAGTCAAGGGACAGTATAGTCAAAAGTAAACTTAAATGTATTGGATAGAGCATTTAATTGTAAACAAATTTCCAATTAAAGGACCAGTAAATACAGTAGATTTGCATAATCAACAAATGCATGATAAAAAAAACTTCAAATGAGTAGTAGACTTCAAAGTTATGTCTATTTCAAATCCTCCTGTATCATGTGACAGTCATCAGCCAATCACAAATGCATATACGTATAGTCTGTGAATTCTTGCACATGAGAATATATAACAAGTAAAAATATTTAATTATACATAAATAGAAATGCAAAAAAACACAAATTTATTTAGATATATATACAGCCTGTTCAGTATACGTGTTTCTACCTGATTGGGTCTTTCTAAATCAGGTCGAAATGCATAGGCTGTCTATTGGACTATACTGTGAGTGTTTAAACCTCAGTTTTGATATTTGTTTATCAGTGTTGCACTAGTTTTTGTTTGCAATTTTATTCCACAGGTCTTTGCAGGTACCAAGGTGAGGATACTTATTTCCTGGACTTCTACTGAATTTCATTGTCTCTGGATTTCAAGGATAGGATTTTCCCCATCTAAGGAAGAGCTTATGAAACTTTATTTGAACGCTATTATTGTCGGCACTTAGTTTCTTAGAGGCACCTGAATAGGCTGTATCTATATTTGTGTTTTTTTGTATTTATATTTATGTATAATTAAATATTTTTATGTGACACTGTATGATATTTTACCTTTATTAAGGGCTACTTGTTATATATTTCTATGTACTTTTTGTCTCCCCCTTTTGGCACAGAAGGGGTTTGGGTAGTTTACAACATTTTTAGCCTCTTTTGGATATTAGATACTTCTTGCTTTACTTGAATTATTGCACATACTCAGTAGGAGCTGGTGTCTCAAAAAGTGTAAAGACTGTGCACATTTTGTTAATGAAAGTAAATTGGAAATTTGTTCAAAATTGCTGCTATATCTGTATCATCAACGTTTAATTTTGACTTGAGTGTCCTTTAACTTTTATTATCAATTTTGCTTAGCTATCTTAGTATCCTTAGTAAATTTTGTTAAAGAGTAATCCTAGGTGAGCTCAGGAATATGTCTTTAGCCATCTGGCAGCAGTGTTTGCAACAATGTCTATAGCAATGTTATACAAAGAAGCAAACACTGCTGCCGTAGATTGCTAAAGACACGTGCACACTCCTAAGCTCCTATCAGCATATCTACATTTACTCTTCAACCAAGGATGCCAAGAGTACAAAGCAAATTTGATAATAAAAGTAAAATACTGTGCTCTATTATAAAAGTTTTCATTTTTTACTTTACCGTCCCTTTAAGTGTAGTCATACAAATAACATTCTCTTGAGATGTTGGATACCCCAACAAATATACCACCTGAACAGTCAATATCTTTTTAGGTTTTTAGGGTACTTTATTAGGGTACTTTAGTATAGTCTGTATATATAAAACACAATTCATAGAAAGTCTCACACAAGCACACAGCTAGATTAGAAGCAAAATAGAGAAGTTTGTTACAGCATTTGATCAAATGTAAATATACTGCACTCTCAAACCAGACAGAGTACACATCCCATGTCACTGTAAAACTCACAGCCCTGCAAATGGGTTAAACACATAGTAGAAGCACCACTTTATAGCAACATAATTAACTAATTAAAGCATGTCATTTTTTACTATAATGGCCCTTTAAGAGTCTCATATGCTGTCACTATTATAGTTACATTATTACCACAGAGAAAGGGCAAATCAATTAGCAATAAAGGAATATTACTGTGATAAAGTACATCTTTATATTAGTTATAACTTCTATGCTATTAACCTCTCACTTTCTAGGAATCATACTCTCTAGTTCACTCATAGATTTGTCTTAAAATCTATAGAAATATTAAAAAAAATCTTCAATTGACCTATCCATGACATCCAATTGGTTTCCTCCATACATACAACATATTGTTATTTTTTTTACTGTACATCAGCATTCTATATATCCCAAAACATATAGTTCATCAATACAAGCATGCTTTTTTAATTGTTTGAAAGTTGTTGTTTTTTTTATTTGTTGTTAAGTTTTTACCTTAAAATTTTTAAAAATAAAATGTTGAAAAATAATGGAAAATATCAATTATAATAAATGAATTTGCAATTTCCACATTATAAATCCCAGGGGAAAATTCTTAATAAGATAAAAAAGGTCAAAAAATGAAATATACATGGGTGCATTTCAATTTTAAATAGAAGGATTTTTAAAATATATTTCAATTAGCACAAATGCTTCTAGTAAAATGTATTACTGTTTTTCAGCAGCATACGCACATATGCTGTGTGTGCCCATGCACCAGCATTCAAACTCAGAGTGCTGGTGGTGGTGTGCATTATGTCAGTGAAGAAGTCATATATGCCATACAAGCCATTGCTGACTCACTGAGAAGAAGTGGTGTTTAAATACTAGTGCACGGCCCTCACAGGATATGTGCGTATGATGCTGAAAACAGTAATACCTTTAATTAGAAGCATTTTTACCAATGGAATTATATTGCAAAAATGCTTCTGGCTAAAAAACAAATGCACCGTGCACACTTGAATTTTGAACTTTCAATCCCTTTAAATGTGCTCTGCATTTCCAGCTCTTTGCAAAGGAAATGCACTCTGTTATGGGGTCAATAATCAGGATTTATGAATAGTAACATTATTTATACTTGTGATAATTTCTTTACATTTGTTTGATGTGTGGTGCAATTAATCTTTTAGGCAACAGATATAAATATTGCAGTATTCTTTGCTCATGCATATATTCCTTGCTCCTTTTTTATATGTTTGAACTTTTTTTTTTCCCTTTATCATGCAAACATATTTAGGGCAAGATTACATATGTGGCGTCGCCCGCAAAAGCCAGCAACGCTGGTTTTTACGCGGTTTTGGTATCACATATACAGCGTATATTTCACCTGTCGCCCGCAATTTTTACTCTCATAAGCTAACATAGAACAGCGTCGCAAATCGGTATCACATATTCAGCGCAAGGACTTACGCAGCGGAAATTGAAAAATGTTACTCCATTTTCACCTCGCCACACATAGGCAGACGCAGCAAGACGTGCTGAGTATCACCTTGATTACAAGTTTTGAGTGCTATAGGGAAAGTAAAGAACGCAACAAAAGTGGTGTTATTTAACCCCCATAGCGCTTTTTTTTTAATTGAGATTTAATAAACATTACAATGAAATAATAAGGTCACGACACATAGATGACCGGCCACATCACAATTGTACAAGACAATGGCAAATACAAATATAATAGAGTCACATAAACATTTATGATGTATAAAGTATATAGCTAAGTGACAGAAATATTAGTGACCTATAAAATGAAAACCTCTTTTTTTTTTTTTTTATTCCTCCATTGAGTATTTATGATCACTTTTGGACCACCATTGAAACATGAAACATTAAAATTAGGAGTATATTATAATATAAGGCCACTTTTGGGCCTTCAAAACATTATTGAACATAAGAACTATGAATATAGGGATATAATATGCGAGAACATGAGATTGACTCTAGCATGTATAGACTGGTTTTATATCTTTACGAAGCAGACTTAGGGGGATGGACAATATGCTATAGATTATAAACTGGAGGAGATGGGAATCTCTCTAAGGCTATGAAGGATGGGGATGTGGCATATATTAGACAGCAGGATAGCACATTTAGGGACCTATGGTAAAACATGTTATATAGGACCATAACAGGAACTCAGAACAAATCAAGCATATAGTATAGGTAAAATACAGCATACTTCTGAACAATAAACTAACAGACTGTTGTCCCATATATATATCTACTGTAAATGAATCAAACATAGGAGAAAACTGTCTGTCAAGGACTATAACAGTTAGACAGCTGATCTAGCAATCTGACCCACTAGTCGTCATTAGAATTATCAGCTAACTACTTCTTTACTGGATGTACTAAACAAAATAGAAAGAATACTGTAAGTGTTGCATACAAACTCTATAATTTATAGTATCCTTGGGGAAAGATTGTACTAGGGGATTGCAAAATCCTGGAGTGTAGGTATTTCCAAGAGAGAGGCAACAACAGCTTACGCCAGCATTAGTTGATTGATATCAAATCTTAGTGTACTTTGCTATATATAGATTAGCTGAATATGAAGGCTGAGAGCCCATGTGGGCGCTAGCTGTAACTTTACAGACTATTACTGAGGTATAGAAGCTAATCATATTAGTGCTAACATAAACTCTATAGCCATAAAAATGGATATTGGAAGGAACCCATATGAAAGTATCACTTGTGGAATAAGAGATCAAGTCAGACCAATATATATTCTCAGAAACATGTATAGTCTGCTCCTATAAACAATATCTAAGCAAAAGTTTGTACTCATATTAGGCATAATAACCCTTTTGCAATGATAGTTAAGCGATTTTGTAAAACATATATACTGGAAAGTGGACATTGCCTGCAATGTTGTTAGAGTGCAAAGGATCTAATCTCAATAGGCAAATTACAAAATTAATGCTGGAAGGTAGGAAACCACGTGCCCCGATATAGTATAGGGCTAGACAAGACTAGGCACTTATTCATCTATACCTTATTTATACAGATAAACATAGCCAGATATTATACTGAATCACAATCACCAGAAGACATTAAGGTGGAGTATATATGAGAACATAGGTGTCCGGTGCTAGATTGAAATTTCAGACAGAGTTTGTCATAGTATCTAACACTAAGCATTATATAGAAGGGTAACAACATTTCTCTCAACAGGAATGTCTCTGAGAATGAAACCTGAGAGAGGAATATCTTAGGCTAGGTTTCAGCCGATCCCTGTTCTGTTATGTTCAAACGCAATGCCCAGCAGTTGGGGCATGTTTGGTGTGGCTGCTATTTTAGTGGCGCTATTCAAGACTAGCCTTGAATGACTCACAGCCACCATCCCAGTCTCCTAATTCCTTTTGTTGGAATGCCACAATATTGCTAGTTGAGATAGAGAGTGGAGGAGGTAAGCTGTTGCCCGTCTTCTTTATATCTGACCCCAAGTTCTCCCATTCACACGGTTGTTCAGGAGTCTGTCTTCTGTGCTCTACAAATCTGAGAGATGGACGATGCGAACAGTCTAAGGGAGAAGTTGGAGTTTGTTAAGAGGTGCAATCATATGTCCCTGCTTGCACTTCAGAATTAGAGCGTGAAAAGTCCATTATCAGGGATCGTTCTGTGCCTATCTCAGTGGTATTTGCAAAGTGTACTGCTGTTAGCTGAAGCACCAACCTGAGTTCACTTTCTATCTGATCAAGATGTTGCATTAGTGTTTTCAGAACCGATTGTTCCCATGTTTCAACGGCCACCATTATACCCAATCATCAGACTCAGTCTCTGGTAGTGATAGTGTAGTCTGCAAGACAGCATCAGCGTTACAGCCACTGTTGGGGTCTCTGTTCATATACGTTGCTCAATTTGCACAGTGCTCAAGCTGTTTGTTGCGTGTTGCGATCTTTCAAGGATGAACACAAATGAAATATGTGCAGCATATACATCTGCTCGTCCTGTTTCTTCAGGAAAATGGGGAGGGCTAGATGAGGGCCTAGACCGTCAGATGGCCTCTCCTACACACCTCATCAATTCAGATCTTCGGGGCTAAGGTCATTCCAACTAAGTGCATTGTTCTGTTCAGCTTGTACTGGGCTTCATCATAATGTGGAGCAGTAATCCAGATTACAGATCTAAGGAGCGATAAATAGCGGATCTACCAGCTCCTGCTCTCAGCCATTATGAAAAGCAGCCATCTTGGCCGCTGTTCAGACACGCCCCCCACAAGCGGTGTTTTGACATGCTTGTGCATGCTTTCCCCATAGACATCAGTGGGGAGAGCCGGCTAAAATAAAGTCTAACGCCTGCGATTGCGGAAACAAAAGCTCTGTAACGCAGCCCCATTGATGTCTATGGGGAAACAAAAAGTTATGTTAAAACCTAACACCCTAACATAAACCCTACATTTAAACACCCTTAATCTGCCGCTCCCAATATCGCTGCCACATGAATAAAATGATTAACCCCTAATCTGCTGCTCCCGATATCCCCGCCACTATACTACATTTATTAACCCCTATTCCGCCACACCCATACATCGCCCACACTATACTAAAGTAATTAACCCCTATTCCACCGCTCCCCAACATCACCGCAACTAAATAAAGTTATTAACCCCTAAACCTCTGGGATCCCAAATCACTAACACTAAATAAACCTATTAACCCCTAAACTGCCAGCCCCCCACATCGAAATAAACTAAATTCAACTAGTAACCCCCAAACCTAACGCCCCTTAACTTTATATTAAATTTACAATTTCCCTAACTTAAATTAAATAAAAATTTACCTGTCAAATTAAAAAAACTAAGTTTAAACTAACAATTAAACTAATATAATTATTATTCTAAAATTAAACTAACTACCAATTAAATAAAACTAAACTACACATTAAAAAAATCCTAACACTAGATACAAAGTATCTAATTACAAAAAATAAAAAAATACTAAATTACAAAAAATAACAAACACTAAATTACAGAAAATAACAAACGAAATTATCCAAAATAAAAAAGAATTACACCTAATCTAATAGCCTTATCGAAATAAAAAAGCCCACCCAAAATAAAAATAAGTTAGTTTTAGGGGTTACAAGTTTAATTTAGTTTATTTCAATGTGGGGGGCTTTCAGTTTAGAGGTTAATAGTTTAGTATATATCGTTGTGGGGGGCTTGCAGTTTAGGGGTTAATAGGTTTATTATAGTGGCGGCGGTGTAGGGCTTAATAACTTTAGTATAGTGAGGGCGATGTGGGCATACGGCAGATTAGGAGTTAATAATATTTAAATAGTGTTTGCGATGTGGGAGAGCCTCGGTTTAGGGGTAAATAGGTAGTTTATAGGTGTTAGTGTACTTTTTAACACTTTAGTTATAAGTTTTATGTTACAGATTTGTAGCGTAAAACTCATAGCTACTGACTCTAGATGGAGTTACGGATCTTGTCATTTTAGGCTGTAACGCCGTTTTTTTTAGCCAGAACGCAAAACTCGTAATACCAACACTATGGGAATTCCAGGAAAAAAACGTAATTTTTAAGAGTGCCGTAGTGACGTTGTGTTACAGGCTAAAAGGCTTGCGGTACAGCTATACCGACAAGACTTGTAATGGCTGCGTTAGGGAAAATGATGCGTTATGGGTCCCAACGTCGCTATTTGACTCATAACACACAACTCGTTAACTAGGTGTATGTGAGCACCGTAACCCCCTGAAAATAGTTACTAACACCTAACGTATGCGCAATATCTATCTACCTGTAAACCGCCAACCCCCACCACAATAACTAATAAACTATATTAACCCCTAATCCGCCAACCCCACACAACGCTATATACCTAATAAACGCCTAGATTTAGAGTTTTGCGTTAGCCGTCAAAACCAGCGTTAAGGGGTCCTAACGCTGGTTTTTACCGCCCGCTGGTATTTTAGAGTCAGTCAGGAAAGGGTCTAACGCTAACTTTACAGCCGCGACTTTTCCATACCGCAGATCCCCTTACGCCAATTCCGTATCCTATCTTTTCAATGGGATCTTTCTAATGCCGGTATTTAGAGTCTTGGCTGAAGTGAGCGTTAGAAATCTAACGACAAGACTCCAGCCGCAGAAAAAAGTCAGGAGTTAAGAGCTTTATGGGCTAACGCCGGTTTATAAAGCTCTTAACTACTGTGCTCTAAAGTACACTAACACCCAAAAACTACCCCTAAACCGAGGCCCCCCCACATCGCCGCCACTCTAATAAAAATTTTTAACCCCTAATCTGCCGACCAGACACCACCACCACCTACATTATCCCTATGTACCCCTAATCTGCTGCCCCTAACATCGCCGACCCCTACATAATATTTATTAACCCCTAATCTGCCCCCTCCAATGTCGCCGCTACCTTACCTACACTTATTAACCCCTAATCTGCCGACCGGACCTCACCGCCACTATAATAAATGTATTAACCCCTAAACCGCCTCACTCCCGCCTCGCAAACCCTCTAATAAATTTTATTAACGCCTAATCTGCCCTCCCTAACATCGCCGCCACCACCTAACTTCAAGTATTAACCCCTAATCTGCCGACCGGACCTCACCGCTACTATAATAAATATTAACCCCTAAAGCTAAGTCTAACCCTAACCCTAACACCCCCCTAAATTAAATATAATTTTAATCTAACAAAATAAATTAAATATTATTAACTAAAGTCTTCCTACTTAAAACTAAATACTTACCAGTAAAATAAACCCTAATATAGTTACAATATAACGAATAATTATATTGTAGCTATTTTAGGATTTATATTTATTTTACAGGCAACTTTGTATTTATTTTAGCTAGGTATAATAGCTATTAAATAGTTATTAACTATTTAATAGCTACCTAGTTAAAATAATTACAAAATTACCTGTAAAATAAATCCTAACCTAAGTTACAATTAAACCTAACACTACACTATCAATAAATTAATTAAATAAACTACCTACAATTACCTACAATTAAATCAACTAAACTAAATTACAACAAAAAAAAAAAACACTAAATTACAAAAAACAAACACTAAATTACCAAAAATAAAAAAAGATTACAAGAATTTTAAACTAATTACACCTACTCTAAGCCCCCTAAAAAAATAATAAAGCCCCCCAAAATAAAAAAATGCCCTACCCTATTCTAAAATAAAAAGTTAACAGCTCTATTACCTTACCAGCCCTTAAAAGGGCCTTTTGCGGGGCATGCCCCAAAGAAATCAGCTCTTTTGCCTGAAAAAAAACATACAATACCCCCCCCCAACATTACAACCCACCACCCACATACCCCTAATCTAACCCAAATCCCCCTTAAAAAACCTAACACTAAGCCCCTGAAGATCTCCCTACCTTGTCTTCACCCAGCCGGGTATCACCGATCCGTCCAGAAGAGGGTCCGAAGTCTTCATCCTATCCGGCAAGAAGAGGTCCTCCAGAGGGTCCAAAGTCTTCATCCAGGCGGTATCTTCTATCTTCTTCCATCCGGAGCGGAGCGGGTCCATCTTGAAGCAGCCGACGCGGAGCCATCCTTCCTCACCAACGGACTAACGACGAATGAAGGTTCCTTTAAATGACGTCATCCAAGATGGCGTCCCTCGAATTCCGATTGGCTGATAGGATTCTATCAGCCAATCGGAATTAAGGTAGGAAAAATCTGATTGGCTGATTGAATCAGCCAATCAGATTCAAGTTCAATCCGATTGGCTGATTGGAGCAGCCAATCAGATTGAGCTTGCATTCTATTGGCTGATCCGAACAGCCAATAGAATGCGAGCTCAATCTGATTGGCTGATTGGTCAGCCAATCCGATTGAACTTGAATCTGATTGGCTGATTCAATCAGCCAATCAGATTTTTCCTACCTTAATTCCGATTGGCTGATAGAATCCTATCAGCCAATCGGAATTCGAGGGACGCCATCTTGGATGACGTCCCTTAAAGGAACCTTCATTCGTCGTCTAGTCGTCGGGAGAAGAGGATGTTCCGGGCCTGAGGTCTTGAAGATGGAGCCGCTGCTCGTCGGATGGATGAAAATAGAAGATGCCACTTGGATGAAGATGTTTGCCGGTCCGGATGTCCTCTTCTGCCCGGATAGGATGAAGACTTCTGCCACTCCGGATGTCTTCTTTTGGTCCATCGCTGCTCGGCTGAGTGAAGACAACTCAAGGTAGGGAGATCTTCAGGGGGGTAGTGTTAGGTTTATTTAAGGGGGGTTTGGGTTAGATTAGGGGTATATGGGTGGTGGGTTGTAATGTTGGGGGGTGGTATTGTGTTTTTTTTACAGGCAAAAGAGCTTTTTACTTTGGGGCATGCCCCGCAAAAAGCCCTTTTAAGGGCTGGTAAGGTAATAGAGCTGTTAACTTTTTATTTTAGAATAGGGTAGGGCATTTTTTTATTTTGGGGGGCTTTGTTATTTTTTTAGGGGGCTTAGAGTAGGTGTAATTAGTTTAAAATTCTTGTAATCTTTTTTTATTTTTTGTAATTTAGTGTTTGTTTTTTTTGTAATTTAGTTTAGTTGATTTAATTGTAGATAATTGTAGGTAGTTTATTTAATTAATTTATTGATAGTGTAGTGTTAGGTTTAATTGTAACTTAGGTTAGGATTTATTTTACAGGTAATTTTGTAATTATTTTAACTAGGTAGCTATTAAATAGTTAGCTATTGTACCTAGTTAAAATAAATACAAAGTTGCCTGTAAAATAAATATAAAGTCTAAAATAGCTACAATATAATTATTCGTTATATTGTAGCTATATTAGGGTTTATTTTACAGGTAAGTATTTAGCTTTAAATAGGATTAATTTATTTAATAAGAAATAATTTATTTAGTTAGATTAAAATTATATTTAACTTAGGGGGTGTTAGGGTTAGGGTTAGACTTAGCTTTAGGGGTTAATACATTTATTATAGTGGCGGCGAGGTCCGGTCGGAAGATTAGGGGTTAATAATTGTAGGTAAGGTAGCGGCGACATTGGGGGGGCAGATTAGGGGTTAATAAATATAATGTAGGTGTCGGCGACGTTGGGGGCAGCAGATTAGGGGTTCATAGGGATAACGTAGGTTGCGGCGGTGTCCGGAGCGGCAGATTAGGGGTTAATAATACAGGGAGTGCAGAATTATTAGGCAAATGAGTATTTTGACCACATCATCCTCTTTATGCATGTTGTCTTACTCCAAGCTGTATAGGCTCGAAAGCCTACTACCAATTAAGCATATTAGGTGATGTGCATCTCTGTAATGAGAAGGGGTGTGGTCTAATGACATCAACACCCTATATCAGGTGTGCATAATTATTAGGCAACTTCCTTTCCTTTGGCAAAATGGGTCAAAAGAAGGACTTGACAGGCTCAGAAAAGTCAAAAATAGTGAGATATCTTGCAGAGGGATGCAGCACTCTTAAAATTGCAAAGCTTCTGAAGCTTGATCATCAAGCAATCAAGTGTTTCATTCAAAATAGTCAACAGGGTAGCAAGAAGCGTGTGGAAAAACCAAGGCGCAAAATAACTGCCCATGAACTGAGAAAAGTCAAGCGTGCAGTTGCCAAGATGCCACTTGCCACCAGTTTGGCCATATTTCAGAGCTGCAACATCACTGGAGTGCCCAAAAGCACAAGGTGTGCAATACTCAGAGACATGGCCAAGGTAAGAAAGGCTGAAAGACGACCACCACTGAACAAGACAAACAAGCTGAAACGTCAAGACTGGGCCAAGAAATATCTCAAGACTGATTTTTCTAAGGTTTTATGGACTGATGAAATGAGAGTGAGTCTTGATGGGCCAGATAGATGGGCCCGTGGCTGGATTGGTAAAGGGAAGAGAGCTCCAGTCCGACTCAGACGCCAACAAGGTGGAGGTGGAGTACTGGTTTGGGCTGGTATCATCAAAGATGAGCTTGTGGGGCCTTTTCGGGTTGAGGATGGAGTCAAGCTCAACTCCCAGTCCTACTGCAAGTTTCTGGAAGACACCTTCTTCAAGCAGTGGTACAGGAAGAAGTCTACATCCTTCAAGAAAAACATGATTTTCATGCAGGACAATGCTCCATCACACGCGTCCAAGTACTCCACACGTGGCTGGCAAGAAAGGGTATAAAAGAAGAAAATCTAATGGCATGGCCTCCTTGTTCACCTGATCTGAACCCCATTGAGAACCTGTGGTCCATCATCAAATATGAGATTTACAAGGAGGGAAAACAGTACACCTCTCTGAACAGTGTCTGGGAGGCTGTGGTTGCTGCTGCACGCAATGTTGATGGGGAATAGATCAAAACACTGACAGAATCCATGGATGGCAGGCTTTTGAGTGTCCTTGCAAAGAAAGGTGGCTATATTGGTCACTGATTTGTTTTTGTTTTGTTTTTGAATGTCAGAAATGTATATTTGTGAATGTTGAGATGTTATATTGGTTTCACTGGTAAAAATAAATAATTGAAATCGGTATATATTTGTTTTTTGTTAAGTTGCCTAATAATTATGCACAGTAATAGTCACCTGCACACACAGATATCCCCCTAAAATAGCTATAACTAAAAACAAACTAAAAACTACTTCCAAAACTATTCAGCTTTGATATTAATGATTTTTTTGGGTTCATTGAGAACATGGTTGTTGTTCAATAATAAAATTAATCCTCAAAAATACAACTTGCCTAATAATTCTGCACTCCCTGTATAATGTAGGGGTCAGCGATAGTGGGGGCGGCAGATTAGGGGTTAATAAGTGTAAGGTTAGGGGTGTTTAGACTTGGGGTACATGTTAAGGTGTTAGGTGCAGACTTAGAAAGTGTTTCCCCATAGGAAACAATGGGGCTGCGTTAGGAGCTGAACGCTGCTTTTTTGCAGGTGTTAGGTTTTTTTTCAGCTCAAACTGCCCCATTGTTTCCTATGGGGGAATCGTGCACGAGCACGTTTTTCCAGCTAGCCGCTACCGTAAGCAACGCTGGTATTTAGAGTTGAAGTGGCGGTAAATTATGCTCTACGCTCCCTTTTTGGAGCCTAACGCAGCCCTTTAGAGAACTCTAAATACCAGCATTATTTAAAAGGTGGGGGGAAAAAACACATGCGTAGCTAACGCACCCCTTTGGCCGCAAAACTCTAAATCTAGCCGAAAGTGATTAACCCCTAAACCACCATCACCCCACAATGCAAATAATTAATTAAATTACTAAACCCCCTAACCAAACACCCCTAAATTAACCCCAATTACCTAAATTTAAAAATACTAAGTTACAAACAATTAAAATAAAAAAGCTAAGATTACTTAAAAATAAAAAAAATCTAAGATTAAATTAATCTAAGATTACAAAAAATAAAAAAGTCTAACATTACATAAAATAATAAACCAAATTATCAAAAAATAAAAAAATAAACCTAATCACTATGAAAATAACCCACCCCAAAATAAAAACACCCCCTAATCTAATGCTAAACTACCAATAGCCCTTAAAAGGGCCTTTTGTAGGGCATTGCCCTAAGTAAAACAGCTCTTTTTCCTTAAAAAATACTAATTCCCCCCTCTAACAGTAAAACCCCCCACCCACCAAACCCCCCAAAATAAAAAAAACTAACACTAAAAAATCCTAAACTACCCATTGCCCCTAAAGGGGCATTTGCATAGGCATTGCCCTTAAAAGGGCATTCAGCTATTTTACTGCCCTTAAAAGGGCATTCAGATCTTTTTCAAAAACCCATTAAATCCCTAATCTAAAAACAAACAAACAAACCCCTAAAAAATTAAAAAAAGCCTAAGTCTAACCCCCAGATAGGTACTCACGGTTCCTGAAGACCGGCAGTGAAGTCTTCTTTCAAGCGTGATATCTTCTATCTTCTTCCAGGAACAAGCCGCAGCGGATTGGAGGGCGGAACTAAAGACTGGTGACCGAGGAACTGAAGACTGGCAACGGCTATACACCTAATAAAGTGATTAACCCCTAAATCACCATCACCCCACAACGCAATATACCTTAATAAACTATTAACCCCTAATCCGCCATTAACCCATATTACAACAAACCTAATAAATCTATTAACCCTAATCTGCCAAACCCCCACAACGCAAATAACTAATTAAATTATTAAGCCCCCGAAGCTAACACCCCCTAAATTTACCCCAATTACCTAAATTAAAAAATACAAAGTTACAAAAAATTTAAATAAAAAAGCTAACATTACTTAAAAATAAAAAAACTAAGATTAAATTAATCTAAGATTACAAAAAATAAAAAAGTCTAACATTACATAAAATAATAAACCAAATTATCAAAAATAAAAAAATTAAACCTAATCCCTATGAAAATAACTCCCCCAATCCCAAAATCAAAACACCCCCTAATCTAATGCTAAACTACCAATAGCCCTTTAACCCCTCACCCACCAAACCCCCCAAAATAAAAAAAAACTAACACTAAAAAATCCTAAACTACCCATTGCCCCTAAAGGGGCATTTGTATGGGCATTGCCCTTAAAAAGGCATTCAACTCTTTTTCAAAGACCCATTAAATCCCTAATCTAAAAAAAACCAAACCCCCCCAAAATTAAAAAAAGCCTAAGTCTAACCCCCAGATAGGTACTCACGGCTCCTGAAGTCCGGCGGTGAAGTCTTCTTCCAAGCGGTGATATTTTCTATCGTCTTCCAGGAACAAGCCGGCATGGAGCGCAGAACTGAAGACTGGTGACCGAGGAACTGAAGACTGGCGACAGCTATATACCTAATAAAGTGATTAACCCCTAAACAGCCATCACCCCACAACGCAATATACCTTAATAAACTATTAACCCCTAATCCGCCATTAACCCATATCACAACAAACCTAATACATTTATTAACCCCTAATCCGCCGAACCCCCACAAAACAAATAACTAATTAAATTACTAAGCCCCCTAACCTAACATCCCCTAACCTAACACCCCCTAAATTAACCCCAATTACCTAAATTAAAAATACTAAGTTACAAACAATTAAAATAAAAAAGCTAACATTTCTTAAAAATAAAGAAAACTAATCCCTATTGGCTAGATTTAGAGTTCTGCGGCCAAAGGTGTGCGTTAGCTACGCTGGCTTTTTTCCTCCCGCACCTTTTAAATACGCTGGTATTTAGAGTTCACAGAAGGGCTGCGTTAGGCTCCAAAAAGGGAGCGTAGAGCATATTTACCGCCACTGCAACTCTCAATACCAGCGTTGCTTACGGACGCGGCCAGCTTCAAAAACGTGCTCGTGCACGATTCCCCCATAGGAAACAATGGGGCTGTTTGAGCTGAAAAAAAACCTAACACCTGCAAAAAAGCAGCGTTCAGCACCTAACGCAGCTACATTGTTTCCTATGGGGAAACACTTCCTATGTCTGCACCTAACACCCTAACATGAACCCCGAGTCTAATCACCCCTAACCTTACACTTATTAACCCCTAATCTGCCGCCCCCGCTATCGCTGACCCCTGCATATTATTATTAACCCCTAATCTGCCGCTCCGTACACCGCCGCAACCTAAATTATCCCTATGTACCCCTAATCTGCTGCCCCTAACACCGCCGACCCCTATATTATATTTATTAACCCCTAATCTGCCGCCCCCAACGTCGCCTCCACCTACCTACAATTATTAACCCCTAATCTGCCGACCGGATCTCACCGCTACTATAATAAATGTATTAACCCCTAAAGCTAAGTCTAACCCTAACCCTAACACCCCCCTAAATTAAATATAATTTAAATCTAACAAAATAAATTAACTCTTATTAAATAACTTATTCCTATTTAAAGCTAAATACTTACCTGTAAAATAAATCCTAATATAGCTACAATATAAATTATAATTATATTGTAGCTATTTTAGGATTAATATTTATTTTACAGGCAACTTTGTAATTATTTTAACCAGGTACAATAGCTATTAAATAGTTAATAACTATTTAATAGCTACCTAGTTAAAATAATTACAAAATTACCTGTAAAATAAATCCTAACCTAAGTTACAATTAAACCTAACACTACACTATCAATAAATTAATTAAATAAAATACCTACAATTATCTACAATTAAACCTAACACTACACTATCAATAAATTAATTAAATACAATACCTACAAATAACTACAATTAAATAAACTAACTAAAGTACAAAAAATAAAAAAGAACTAAGTTACAAAAAATAAAAAAATATTTACAAACATTAGAAAAATATTACAACAATTTTAAACTAATTACACCTACTCTAAGCCCCCTAATAAAATAACAAAGACCCCCAAAATAAAAAAATGCCCTACCCTATTCTAAATTAACAAAGTTCAAAGCTCTTTTACCTTACCAGCCCTGAAATGGGCCATTTGCGGGGCATGCCCCAAATAATTCAGCTCTTTTGCCTGTAAAAAAAACATACAATACCCCCCCCAACATTAGAACCCACCACCCACATACCCCTAATCTAACCCAAACCCCCTTTAAATAAACCTAACACTAAGCCCCTGAAGATCTTCCTACCTTATCTTCACCATGCCAGGTTCACCGATCGCTCCAGGCTCCGAAATCTTCATCCAAGCCCAAGCGGGGGCTGGCGATCCATAATCCGGCTGAAATCTTCTATCAAGCGGCGGCTGAAGAGGTCCAGAAGAGGCTCCAAAGTCTTCATCCTATCCGGGAAGAAGAGGAGATCCAGACCGGCAACCATCTTGATCCAAGTGGCATCTTCTATCTTCATCCGATGACAAACGGCTCCATCTTGAAGACCTCCAGCGCGGATCAATCTTCTTCCGACGTCCAACTGAAGAATGAAGGTTCCTTTAAGGGACGTCATCCAAGATGGCGTCCCTCGAATTCCGATTGGCTGATAGGATTCTATCAGCCAATCGGAATTAAGGTAGGAAAATTCTGATTGGCTGATGGAATCAGCCAATCAGAATCAAGTTCAATCCGATTGGCTGATCCAATCAGCCAATCAGATTGAGCTTGCATTCTATTGGCTGATCGGAACAGCCAATAGAATGCGAGCTCAATCTGATTGGCTGATTGGATCAGCCAATCGGATTGAACTTGATTCTGATTGGCTGATTCCATCAGCCAATCAGAATTTTCCTACCTTAATTCCGATTGGCTGATAGAATCCTATCAGCCAATCGGAATTCGAGGGACGCCATCTTGGATGACGTCCCTTAAAGTAACTTTCATTCTTCAGTTGGACGTCGGAAGAAGAAGATTGATCCGCGCTGGAGGTCTTCAAGATGGAGCTGTTTGTCATCGGATGAAGATAGAAGATGCCGCTTGGATCAAGATGGTTGCCAGTCCGGATCTCCTCTTCTTCCTGGATAGGATGAAGACTTTGGAGCCTCTTCTGGACCTCTTCAGCCGCCGCTTGATAGAAGATTTCAGCCGGATTATGGATCGCCAGCCCCCGCTTGGGCTTGGATGAAGATTTCGGAGCCTGGAGCGATCGGTGAACCTGGCATGGTGAAGATAAGGTAGGAAGATCTTCAGGGGCTTAGTGTTAGGTTTATTTAAGGGGGGTTTGGGTTAGATTAGGGGTATGTGGGTGGTGGGTTGTAATGTTGGGGGGGTATTGTATGTTTTTTTTACAGGCAAAAGAGCTGAATTATTTGGGGCATGTCCCGCAAATTGCCCTTTTCAGGGCTGGTAAGGTAAAAGAGCTTTGAACTTTTTTAATTTAGAATAGGGTAGGGCATTTTTTATTTTGGGGGTCTTTGTTATTTTATTAGGGGGCTTAGAGTAGGTGTAATTAGTTTAAAATTGTTGTAATATTTTTCTAATGTTTGTAAATATTTTTTTATTTTTTGTAACTTAGTTCTTTTTTATTTTTTGTACTTTAGTTAGTTTATTTAATTGTAGTTATTTGTAGGTATTGTATTTAATTAATTTATTGATAGTGTAGTGTTAGGTTTAATTGTAGATAATTGTAGGTATTTTATTTAATTAATTTATTGATAGTGTAGTGTTAGGTTTAATTGTAACTTAGGTTAGAATTTATTTTACAGGTAATTTTGTAATTATTTTAACTATTTTAGATATTGTACCTGGTTAAAATAATTACAAAGTTGCCTGTAAAATAAATATTAATCCTAAAATAGCTACAATATGATTATAATTTATATTGTAGCTATATTAGGGTTTATTTTACAGGTAAGTATTTAGTTTTAAATAGGATTAATTTATTTAATAAGAGTTAATTTATTTTGTTAGATAAAAATTATATTTAACTTAGGGGGGTGTTAGTGTTAGGGTTAGACTTAGCTTTAGTGGTTAAAAAATGTATTAGAATAGCAGTGAGCTCCGGTCGGCAGATTAGGGGTTAATGTTTGAAGTTAGGTGTCGGCGATGTTAGGGAGGGCAGATTAGGGGTTAATACTATTTATTATAGGGTTATTGAGGTGGGAGTGAGGCGGATTAGGGGTTAATACATTTATTATATTAGCGGTGCAGTTCGGTCGGCAGATTAGGGGTTAATAATTGTAGGTAGGTGGCGGCGACGTTGGGGGCAGCAGATTAGGGGTTAATAAATATTATGTAGGTGTCGGCGGTATTAGGGGCAGCAGATTAGGGGTACATAGGGATAATGTAGGTGGCGGCGGTGTATGGAGCGGCAGATTAGGGGTTAAAAAAATGTAATAGAGTGGCGGCGATGTGGGGGGACCTCGGTTTAGGGGTACATAGGTAGTTTATGGGTGTTAGTGTACTTTAGAGCACAGTAGTTAAGAGCTTTATAAACCGGCGTTAGCCCAGAAAGCTCTTAACTACTGACTTTTTTCTGCGGCTGGAGTCTTGTCGTTAGGTTTCTAACGCTCACTTCAGCCACGACTCTAAATACCGGCGTTAGAAAGATCCCATTGAAAAGATAGGATACGCAAATGGTCGACCATGGCAAGGCCTGTTCTGAGTGGAACCTGTCCTGTGAATCCCCTGTATGGTCTTGCCCACGGTGCTGCACCTCAGTTTCAGGGTCTTGGCAATCTTCTTATAGCCTAGGCCATCTTTATGTAGAGCAACAATTCTTTTTTTTTTCAGATCCTCAGAGAGTTCTTTGCCA